>NC_030817.1:67805549-68140549 GCF_001704415.2 Capra hircus | reverse complement strand
TGGAGATGAAAACATTTTCATTTGCCTTTCAGCTTAACTTTTGCTCCTCAGATTTTGACCATCACCTGGGGAAGGTCACTTCTTTGCACTCACATATGTGGGTACCCATTGTCCATATTCTCCCAGCTTGCTTACTTCTGCATTCAATATTTCTCCCTGACCCAAGCATCAGTACTCATATGCTGACACAATTAAGTTATTAACACAAAACACTTCTCAACTCTTCCCCAATTCATTTGCTATTTTTGGAAGAGCTTCAAGAAAGATGTTGTGCCTCCACAAAGATAACAGCTAGATAATGAATACACACACACACACAAAAAAAGGAAGACAAAAATTTTCACATACAGATCCTTATAAAATAAGAATGACATCTGGATGCCATAAGGTAGATTTTTCATTTACTGGTAAAATATCTTTTGGTTCTTGTATTATAGGGCCATAAAGCAAAGGATGCTGTTACAACTCACCTGTTCTCCAGAGCAACTCTGTCTAGTCTGGTTAAAATGTTAACCAGTAGAGAAGGTTTGGTATTCCCAGTGCAGAAAATTCACATCAGCGGTAAGTCATGGTCACTATTAACCACCAAAATTTGCTTCTTTCCATGTGGAATAGATTTTAAGAAATTTTATTTTTTATTTAAAGCTCTGTGAATTATATTCAGAATAAAAGAAAAAGAATCTTCTAAGATTCCAAGTGGTCTGAAAAACCCATTTATATGACAGCATAAAGACTGATTGAAGCATTTTTCCCCTCCCAGGGTTCTGTTCGTTTTCAGTCAATGCCTATTTCTTATGATGTCCTGGGACTCCAAGGTGTCATCCTCAGATAGTGATCTGAACCTGATTTTGCACTTAAGAAGCTACTTTGCTGTACATCAGCATATTTTGCTCCTAAGTCAGGTCTGATGAGGGCACTCCCTGTGTTATTCCCCCTGCAGTCAATGCCTCTGGAAACTGCACATTCTCAAGCTGGAAGCTTTTTCATGCTTCTGGGCTGGTGTTTATGTGACTCCCTCAGTTTAAAATGTTCCCACTTCCTCCAATTCTCAAAGTATTTAAATACTTTAAGTCTGACTCAAATGCCATCTCCTTTCTAGAATTCTCCCTCATTCCCCACAATAAGAATGAATTGTTCCTACTTCTGCACTCTCTACAGCATATTATTTGTCTCTCTGTTTTGTACCTATCCAACCTCCCTTTTCTTATACCTAGTTAATTTCACATCGGTTTCGTTTTTCCAGCAGAAAAGCATAAATACTTCTGGGTATCCCAGATAAAATAAGACAGATGGAAATAAGACTTGGTTGGAACCAAATTCATATTATCCTTTGTTCAAGAAGGCTTTTTTTTTAAACCAATAGTCCAGGTGTTCTTTTGTTTTGTTCTTTGATTTCACATCTAGAATTTTCCAAAGAAACACATTTTTCTTTTCTTTTTTTTGGGGGGGGGTGTAAAATTTCTTTTTTAAAATATAAATTTATTTATCTTAATTGGAGGCTAATTACTTTACAATATTGTATTGGTTTTGCCATACATCAACATGAATCTGCCACGGGTGTACATGTGTTCCCCATCCTGAACCCCTCTCCCACCTCCCTCCCCATACCATCCCTCTGGGTCATCCCAGTACACCAGCCCCGAGCACCCTATATCATGCATCGAACCTGGACTGGTGATTCAAGAAACACATTTTTGATGTCTCCTGACCTTATTTTGCCTCATACTGTAATGGAGACATTGCAGAGATCAAAAATACAAAGTCTTGTTTTTGAGACTTGCTCATAACTCAGGAAATCAAGCAAAAATTCCTCTATCCATCTCAGAAAGCCAAAAGCAGAACTCTAACCCAGAAGGACAGCAATTCAGGGATGCTTATTTTATTCTCATCCTCTGACTCCATGGCAGGGAAAAGTATCCTTCCTACAGCCTGTATCCCTCATGATCAACTCCTCTTACAAGTATTGAACACTCTTGACCCCAAATCAACTCTTTACTAAAGCAGATTCCAATCCAAAGAGAAAAAAAACAGCACCTAGAGGCTAAACACACTAAGGATAATATTTGTGTTTTATGCCATATTACGAACATCAAAAATGCAAGGTTATACAAAATCTAGAATGGATAAAGGAACAGGGTCCAACCCACCACCCGCCTCCTCACTCATTTCTGTAGGGTTTTGCTTTTTCCTAGAACCTCCCTCAAATAAACAGCTAATATGTTTGCATTCCTCAAAGTGAAAGTTGAAACAAAATTCTTAATGGAATTTGTTCATGAGAGATGTTATTCTTACCTGTGTGGTTGCTGGCCCTGTAATTATCCCAAGAGCAAATGGTGAGTCTAGAATATAGTATCAGAGCAGAACACCAAATCTGAGGTACACAGATATATGCATCTTCCCTATTGACAAAACACATTATTTTTCTTATAATTGTTTTAGCAACAAAAGCAATCTTTGTACAGTTCTCCTAAACTGGGAAATTCACCTCCTACTCTATGGTAATTTATCTCTCCATCAACTAAAGAAGAGGCCAAAAAAAAATCACCTGCTCTCCTGTCACTGATCATGCTACTCCTCCTTCCTTGCCTAATCAAATTCAAGTTCCTTACTTAAAAGAAAAGCTTAGCCTGCTTGCTTTGCCTTTGCTAACTGGCCAGACCGCAGGGTAATGCTAATGTTTAGGCAGCCTCTAGGTCAAATTATGAGGTACATATGGAACATTTGACGTCTACACCCTGTGGAGAATGAGAAATATCTGCTATGACCTCAGGAAATGTCTGTAGAGGATGAACACTCCCAAATAAAGAGCAAGTCTGAATAAGAGCAAATACTGGAAAGGTATCAAATCATCCAGGTTAATTTAACACATTAAATGCAATTGCAATTTCAGTCAAAATATCAATGAAACATTCTTTTTTTTTTTTTTTTACATTTCATTTGACAAAATTATTCTAAAATTTTCCTGAAAGAATCTTTTAAAATATCCAAGAAAAGAGTTTTACATAATAAGATAAAGGTGAAAACAATAAGAAGAGGGAATTCATTCAAGTTATTAAACCATATTATGAAACAATAATAATTTAAACACGGGTGGAAAGCTTGCAATAAATAGATAAAGTGAATAGAATTTAAAGTTCAGAAACAAAGGCAAGTTCATATAAAATATGGTATATGAAAGGGATCACGGCAAATCACTAGAGAAATAATACTTAGCTAGATGTAAACAATAATATTTTCTTTCCTCATAACACATGAAGTTAAATCCCAGCCAAACTCAAGAACTAAACAACAGCACTGTTTTAAAAATCTGGTAGAAAATATCAACATTTTTTAGATCTTGGGACACAGAAGTTCTCAAATATTTAAATATAGAATCAATAAAATATATTAATAACAGTGACAGATCTGACAAAAAAAGCAAACCACTGAATGTCAACAATGCCATCCACAAAACTTAGGGCAAGTGGAAAAGTCACGTACACACAAAGATTGTAAAAGAAAATTCATGGCAGGAAAAAAGATTTTTTTAACCATCAGTTCAGTTCAGTTCAGTTGCTCGGTCGTGTCCAACTCTGCGACCCCATGAATCGCAGCACGCCAGGCCTCCCTGTCCAACACCAACTCCTGGAGTTCACTCAGATTCACGTCCATCGAGTCAGTGATGCCATCCAGCCATCTCATCCTCGGTCATCCCCTTCTCCTCCTGCCCCCAATCCCTCCCAGCATCAGAGTCTTTTCCAATGAGTCAACTCTTCACATTCGCTGGAGCTTCAGCTTTAGCATCAGTCCTTCCAAAGAAACCCCAGGGCTGATCTCCTTCAGAATGGACTGGTTGGATCTCCTTGCAGTCCAAGGGACTCTCAAGAGTCTTCTCCAACACCACAGTTCAAAAGCATCAGTTCTTCAGCACTCAGCCTTCTTCACAGTCCAACTCTCACATCCATACATGACTCCTGGAAAAACCATAGCCTTGACTAGACGGATCTTTGTCGGCAAAGTAATGTCTCTGCTTTTGAATATGCTATCTAGGTTGGTCATAACTTTTCTTCCAAGCACTTCAAAATCAGCAACAGAAATAACAAAAACAAAAACCTAAAAATATGTTCAAGATAATTAACAGACAATTCAGAAAAGAAATAAAAAGACTAGATAACAAGATGAATTCTTATCCTTTCTAGAAGTAGATATAAATTTAGACAATAAAACACATTTTTTGCTAACTAACCCGGCAATGACTGAAACAAAATAGGCTCACTGAGGTGCAGGAAAATGGAGACTTCAGTCTACTACTGGTGAAAAGTGCAAAGGTTTCCTACTTTCTAGGAAGATGGAATGACAAGGTGTGTCCAGAGCCCAAATACATGTATACTCCTTTACTCATAAAGTCCCCTAAGGAAGTTAGTCATAAATTTTTCAAGATTTATGTAGTAAATATTAATCATATTATTTATACTTCAAAAGTAAAAATCAATAATAAGAATTAAGTAAATATTACAAAGCCACTTAAAAGGATGCCATAGAAAAAAGGTATGGAAAAAATGTTCATAATATATGGCTAAGTGTAAAAAAGCATATTGTAAAATAGTGGATTTGATTTTGTAAAATCATACACACGCACAAACATGTGCTTTCATATATGCACACACATTCAAAACCTAACTAGAGGGCTATACCTCAAAATGCTATCATTGAATGGTGGGGTTACAAGTAATTTATATTCTCTCCTCTTAGGCTTTTCTGTGTTCATATACACCAAAGAATTTCATGTAGATTTAAGGTAGTTTTTAATTGAAGAAAATGATATTAAAAGCATAAAGACAAAGAGTAAGGTAATTATAATAGAATAAAGTATTTTATCTATGTCTCTCAAGAGACACTTCTCTTTAAAAAATATTGTTACAGTTCTTTAACCACATCCTCCTTGAATTCAAGCACCAAGACGCAGTTGGTTGGAAATAGTTGCTGGCAATCTTCAATTTTAATTTAGTTCCTGGAAATCTGCACTTTAACAGCTGGGAAAATGGACAACTGTATATTAGTGGATTCACTTTGTCTTATGAACCTAAGTCTAAATTGCTCACATTTAGCTATTGGAAAGTTCCTGGTATGAGCAGAGGGAGGTTTAGAATTTAACGATGTCAACAGTATTTAAAAAAAAAAAAATCTCTAGTTTAATCTGCCCCCAAGGAGATGAGGGAAAAAGAAAAAAAAAAAACGCAATCTTGGCAACTCCAGGGCATTTTCTATAACTAGACACATATAACTCTCCTGGAATGAAATGGATGTTTAATCCATTTTCCTTCCCTGTGCTTTTAGTCTACTGTTGCATCCAAGTCTTAAAGCATTTCTACGGCTAGTTGTCAGCAATAGCACCAGACTTAGACTGGCCTGGAATGGCCTGCAGAGTGGTGAAGCAGAGACTCTCAACTACCAAATATCCTCCACTTAGGAAAAGATCATGAAATATCCCGAGACCCTTGGGTTCTTTGAGAACCGCATGTTCTAGGACAAGCTACTCAACGTCTCTGTGTCTCAATTCTTCCTCCAAAAGATAGGTACAGTAATGCCAACGCTAGGAAGATCCAATAAGGAATAATCTTTACAAGAAGGAGACAAAATGGTTTAGGGGGAAAAAAGCTGTACAGATGTCCTGCCATTTCAATAATGCTACACTGAAAAAGCCATTGGTTTTAGCATAATGAGATTGGAGAGTCTTCACTGGACATCCTCAAAGGTTAGCAACTTCAGGAATGACCTTTCTGTTAGACGTTTGCAGCCACTGGCTTGTGCTGACAAAGGCGGTAGGAAAAGAAGACTTCTTACCAAAACCAAAACCTAATGAGAAATGAAAAAAAGAACAATCCACGCTTCTACTCTGTGTCCTCTACTATCTACTCTGTTAACCATGATGGCAGAAAAGTACAAATCAACTAACTTACTCAAACATGCCAGCGTCATGCATCTTTCCTCCGATCACTTTCCTGGTAATTCTTTTCCCTCTCACATCTGTCCTCTTGTCCTGGGTAATACCTCTTTCCTGTCCAAGCTCACTCACCCTTAACTTTCTTCACTTCTTGACATTTCTGCAGAGTAAGACACAAGCACAATTAAAATGAAAAGCTTATAAACTAAGATAATCATATCTACTGAAGAAAAGAAAAGACGTGAGGACGGATGCTCCTCGACAGTTTTTCTGTATTGAGACTGACTCAGTGGGTGAACTAGGCTAGGAGACTTGAAGATACGTTCATTAAATACATGCCCTTATCACTTTAGGAGAGTTTTAGCAGTATGTCCTATCAAAGAATCTAAAATACTACATCTCTGGTCTTACAATGACTTGCTATTATATTTATGTGAACTTAAGGGAAATGTTATAGGAGCATGCTCACAGTTTTTCCCAACTGCCTTCCACCAACAGCCCAACCATTCTTATCACACATGTATTCTTTCACTAACATTTTTCCAAAGAGATGAAAGAAAAACAAAAAATTCATCCATTTGCTTTTTTCAAATAACTATAAACCCACAATGATATTTACATTCAATGTGGGAGGGGTATAAAGAATAGGGCTCTAAATATGGGCTTTGGTGTTTGGTTTTAAGTGTTGATACCATCACTTGCTAGCTGTATTAGTTTCCAAGGGCTGCTGTAACAAATGGGGTGGTTTAAAGTAACAAAGTATTTTCTCACAACTCTAGAAGCCAGAAGCCTAAGATCAAGGTGTTGCCAGAGGCACTTTCTTCAGGAGATTCTGAGGGAGAGTCCAATTCATGGCCCTCTCTTAGCTCCTGCTGATGGCCAGTACTCTTGGATGTTTCTTGTCTTAGATGTAGACAGCATTCCCGTGTATATAGGAATGTAGATGTAGCATTCCCATCTCTGCTGCCATTTTCATATGGCCTCCTCTGTGTGAGACACAAATACCTTTCTCCTTTCTTCTACGAGGAGGATGGTTGTTGGATTCAGGGCCCACCCTAAATCAAGGGGGCTTCCCAAGTAGCTCAGATGGTAAAGAATCTGCTTGCAATGCAGAAGACCTGGGTTCAGTCCCTGGGTCAGGAAGATCCCCCGAAGAAGGGCATGGCAACCCATTCCACTATTCTTGCCAGGAGAATCCCGCGGACAGTGGAGCTTGGCAGGCTACAGCCTATGGGATCTCAAAGAGCCGGACACAACTGAAGCGACTTAGCACATACACTAAATCTAGGATGATAATCATATCAAGATCCTTGACTTAATTACATCTACAAAGACCTTATTTCTAAATAAAGTCACATTCACAAGTACTGGGCATTAGGACTTGGACATATCTTTTTGAAACTACCATCTTTCCCACTTCACCAGCTGTGTGACCTGCTGTGTCACCTTTAGGCCTCAATTTCCTTATCTATAGGGTAGGGATACTAATTACAATATTGTAGAATCATGTGGAAGTTGCTCAGTCATGTCCAACTCTTTGCAACCCCATGGACTAGAGCCCACCAGGCTTCTGTCCATGGGGTTTTCTGGGCAGGAATACTGGAGTGGGTTACCACTCCTTTCTCCAGGGGATCAAACCTGGGTCTCCTGTACTGCAAGCAGATTCTTTACCATCTGAGCCCCCAGGGAAGCCCAATCATAATCAAGCTTAAGTAAGATAATAGTTATAAAATGCTTCATTATAAAGTGTATATTGCTTGATTTCTAGTAAACATTCAATGATTGTCAGCTGCTGGTATTACTAGTATTATCATTATTTCACTATTAAGCTTCTTGCAAGATTTAGAGATAACAAAGCACAATTATTTTCCCAACAGTCTTATCTCCAGGAAAGGATGGATGCACGTTGACTCTAACAAACCCGGCTTTAACTTTTGTAACTCACCAAGTCCAATAAGTACATGGTTGCTGAGACCCTGAGATTATAGGGTACAGACTAAAGCTGATTCCTGCTGCGCTGATAGATGTAAAGATTGGCTTTCTACTCTGGAAAACAGTGCGAGGTTCCTCAAAAGGAGTTGCCGTATCATCCAGCAATCGCATTCCTGAGCACGTATCTGGGACAGAGCTCTAATTCAAAAAAACACATGCCCCTCTATGTTCATAGCAGCACTATTCACAATAGCCAAAACTGGAAACAACCTAAATGCCCACTGACAGATGAATGGATAAAGAAGATATTACATATATGCATAGGAATACCATAAAAAGAGTGAAATAATGCTATCTGTGAAAACCTGGATGGACTTAGAGATGATCACACTAAGTGAAGTAAGTCAGAAAGATAAATACCATATGATAACACTTATATGTGGAATCTAAAATATGACACAAATGAAACAGACTCACAAAAACAGAGAACAGACTTATGGTTGCCAAGGGGGATGAGGTGCAGGAGAGCGATGAATTGGAATGTGGGGATTAGCAGATGCAAACTATTATATGTAGAATGGATAAGCAACAAGGTCCTACTGTATAGCACAGGGAATTCTATTTAATAGCCTGTGATAAACAATAATGGAAAAGAATAAAAAAATGTATATTTATGTATAACTGAATCACGCTGCTCTACAGCAGAAATGAACACAACTATACTTCAATAAAATAATTTTTTTAAAAAAAGACTGGCTTTCTTTTTCCTTTACAAAATCAGCCTTCTCTCCTATCCTCTCTTCTGGAACTTCCCAAGAAAATAACAAGCAAAGAGAGGCTATTGTTCTAGGATTTCTGAGAGGATGCTTATGCTAAAGTTTTCCACTCTGACAAATGAAGCATCACTTGAAATCCCTGGCCACCAATGTGACATTCTACAGAGGCAGCAGCAGGAAATAACTTTCTGCTAATATTCCTCACTCACTCTAGTTTCCCATCACTCTTCTACGTGAAAGTGAAAGTCAATCAGTCATGTCCAACTCCTTGCAACCCCATGGGCTATACAGTCCATGGAATTCTTCAGGCCAGAACACTGGAGTGGGTGGCCTTTCCCTTCTCCAGGGGATCTTCTCAACCCAGGGATCAAACGCAGCCCTCCCACATTGCAGGCAGAATCTTTACCAGCTGAGCCACAGGGAAGCCCAAGAATACTGGAGTGGGTAGCCTATCCATTCTCTAACAGATCTTCCTGATCCAGGAATCAAACTGGGGTCTCCTGCATTGCAGGTGAATTCTTTACCAACTGAGCTATGAAGGAAGCCCCTTACTCTTCTATAATTTGACTCATGAGAGTACATGAAGGTATAAATTATAGAGTAGATGAAAATTCATTCTTCCCACAGTGTCAGCCACCACCAGCAGAAGTCAGTATTGTCACAAAATGGGAACGAATTCCAATGGAATCAATTAAAACACCAAGTGCAGTATTGTAACATGGAAGCAGCTTTGTATTCTACTATAAGTTAATCATTAAAGGGATGTTGCCTATAAGCTTAAAATACACATAACAACCTATCTCTGAGAACCCTGCCTCCGAGGCAATGAGAATCAAGCTAAAATACCTTTGTTTAGCTTACAAGAAAGTTCCTGACCAAGACCATATGTGAATGACTGCAGAAAAGAAGAAATTAACACATCCCCTCTGGAGGCTGATGGGGACCAGAATATGTGTGGCTTTAGTCCCTCCCCTTTTAGGATAAAAGAAGCCTGAATCCTAACTCAGGCAAGATGGTTCTTTGGGACATGAGCTCACCATCTCTTCAGTTTGCCAGCTTTCTGAACAAAGTCACTACTCCTTCCCCTAACAACTCGATTTATTGGCCTGTTGTGTGGCAAGCAGTAGGAGCTTGGGCTCTATAACAAACAAAATAAGAATGAATTTCAAAGAAATTGATTAGAACACCAAGTGCAGTATTAATGAATAGAATATCTACCAGAGAAGTGTGGTAGGCATTCTGAAGAAAAAGAAACACAAATAAGAACTGAGTAAATTTCTCACCATACTGTGTTTCTTAGTCATTCAAAATATGTATAACTATTCCAAGAATTTTCTCCTAAGTTCTTACTTTTGTTTACTTATCTATAGGACAGAATACCTAGCAGGTAGAGGTTTTGTTCACATGATTGAACAAGATACACATCCACAAATAACTGGTTGTTGAGTTCCAAACTTCCATTCCATTTACTAAGTAGTTTCATATATTCGGTCAAAACAGCTTCCCCAAATTTTATGTAGACATGACCTTTAACATATATACATGTATTAATTAATTTTACTCCAAACCTTTAAGGATTCATTTAAATAAAGCCTAGTGAAAAGGTTAATAACAAAAGCTTAACACAGTAAAGAGTCAGAATTGGGTAGGGAGAGAATTTTTTATTTTTTTAATTCTTAAGTAAGCAAACAATCAAAAAACATATAAGGAGGCTCTCTGCTGCCACATTGCAAGCTTTGAAAGGGTTTAAAGTGAAAAGCTCTTAGGAGGTTTCTGACTTAAAAAAGAAAAGATATATTTTTAGCGCCTAAGATCCAAAGATGTGAAGATAAGGGAAAACATAAGGCATTTCTTTGTTTGGATTTAGCTGCCTTTTTTTTTTTTTTTCTTTCTGAAATCTGCTCTATTTGGAGTTGACAGGGTGAATGAGTGGCCCTGCTGGTCTGGTGGTTACATGATCCTATGCAAAATGCAGATGGCAGGAGAAGTCATTCCCCATATGCCCTGGCTTGGACCATCCCCCATGCTCTCTACAGAAAGGGATCATTCCATCCAACTCTGTGGTCAGTGGCAAAACAATTTGTTGAACTGCCCCAAAGCACAGAGCCTGGCCTACTGATGAACCGACAACTCAAGGGGTCAAACAAATGATTTTGTGTTTTCTTCCCAGGAAAAAGAAATTTAATTCTGGAATTCAGATGAACCCATTATGGAAACTGATATCTAAGATGGTAATACAATGAGAGACTACAACTCAGGACTGACAGAATCATGAAATACAAGGGGAAATGGTGTCCTGGGATCCAAATATGCAGCCAGAAATGGACTTGTCACAACTCGTTTTGTATGAGGGCAAGCTTTGCCTCAATATTTAAGCAGAAGCAAAACCTTGGCTCTATGTTCCCTTTTGGAAAGTCACCCCAGCTCCACACAGTTATCTAATACTAAAGTGAGAAAGAATCACTGCCCTGATTTCCAAATAAATGCTAAATGCACATCCAGAACCAAAGTTGTGTCCAGCATTTAAAACATTCAAAAAACAAATACTAAGCCATTTGACATACTTCTTCAAGGTGCTGGCCTTTTGGAAATCTTGGGGAATGCTATGACAAGAATCAAAGTCAGAAATATATGTAGCATCCACCTTTTTTTTACCAGACTTAGAAAATTCACAGGATCTTCGAAGGACAGAAACAGAGAGGAAAATAGAGCAGTGGAAGTCAAAATGAAGTGGGTCGACTCATTCAAAGAGAAGGACAGAAATTCATAGACGATCAAGGAACAGATTTTTTTTTCTTCTCTCCATCTTATCACATTAAAGCTCCTTGCTAGGTTTTGAGTTTGGAGTACAAACACGAGTCATACTCTCCAAGAAATATTGCCATCAAGAGAAGTCTATGCCTTCATTTGGAACTTCAGAAGATTACAGCTTTGCCACAAGTCCCTGTACTATCTAGAATACCCTGACACAATTAAGTGATTAATATCTTAGCAGATACACAGTCTAGGCCAATAGACTATTTAGTCCATTTCTCATGCTCCGTCTCACCAGAGAGTCCTTTTGGACTTTTCCCTAACTGCGTCCAAGAGGGGTATAAAGATACAGACAATTATCCCTTTGGGGACTCTGGAAAATCAGAGAAAAAATAATTAGAAGTTAAATGAAATTAGAGGATATCCTTAGTAAAGGTAAAGGACATGAAATACTTTACTACCAGGGATTTCAACCTTCTAGGAATCAATGAACCCCAAATGGAATCTAAATCTAAGACTAGTTGACAGTTCTGTTTTTTTTTTAATGTGATGATAGCTTGTGTCTCGGTTCACACAGAGTGTATGCCTTTCCATTTTGAAGCTTTGGGGATGAGAAAAGTGACACAAAATGCAACATGGACCACGAATGAAAATTGCTTTGGACATGCAAACCCAGGAGATGCCAGGCCCTGACACTCCATATTTCTCTCTTTGGTCTGACTCTTCAAACATGATCCATGTACTGGCAACTTTCTCTCATGTCCCTGGTAAGCTTCAAAGTAAACCACTGGTTTACTTGGCCCCAAGATCTCTACATTGGCTTTCCAACCCATTGTTTTTATGTATGAATAAGAAAAGACTATTTAGTGGTCATGCTACATATGGTTTTCATATTGTCCCTTAATCACTCAGTTTAAATCGAAGAGGAATGGAGTTAAAGTTCTTGGGATTGGGGTGAGAGCTTCAGACTCCTATAAGGCAACATTAATGTGTAGAGCATTTAATACAATTCTGGAACATCTGCAGGGCAGCTGTCTTATGTAGCCCAAGTTCACACTAACCTTTCATTACATGTCACCACAGAATGAAAAACATACATGTGGGGTGGGGTGGGAGGGGAAGTGTGTGCATGTGTGTGTGTATAATTGATGTTGCTTAAATTAAAAATAATGACAAATGACTTGAGCCTATTTAAAAAATCTAACTATGAATACTCACCAGGGATACACTGAGTCATTATTAATGACTCAAGAAGTTTGTTCTCCATGTATGCTGGAAAAGAGAAATTATCAATTGTTTTCAAGGCAAGATAAAACAGCTATATGATTCAAATATTCAACTAAGCTGGAAAAGCCTGGCTAACCTGAAGGGTGAACCTGTCTGAATATCTGCTCAAGGTTGGCGGTACATCTCAACTCCTTTTCTCCCTCTTAGTCTTGACCTCTCTGTGGGTAAAGGCCCACCACTCAAGACCGCATCTTGGTTTCTTATCCCTAGGTTTCAGCCTGTGGCCAGGTAACTCTGCTGCCACTTTTGATTCTGTCTCTCCAGCTAATCATACAGCAGAGCTGTTCCCCCCAAAATACCCACCCTCTACCTTTAGAATGATCAGAACCTTTCTATAAGCTGTTGATTCTTATTTTTTTCATGCTCTCCCCAGTTCAGAAAATACCAAATTAAAGAGGATTCCTTACTATAGGACTTCTCAAAGCCTTCACCTTGCCAAAGTGTATTATGGATCCAGGAGGGATAAAGCAGGTTTGGTCCAGTTGGCTCTTTCCCTGGGGCTTAAACAATTTTTTAACTCATAAAATAAAATTGACATGTTTATTTTTTTTTCCTACCACTCAAAATATTTGAAAGTTTGAGTCAGCCCTCCATAATAATAGAGCAATAATAGAGCATTCATAGAGTACTTAAAGAATGCTATGGAAAATTCAGAAAAAATAATTCATCTCATTTTGAGGAATGTGAAATATTAATACTCAAGCCATTTGTGAAAATTTGCTATTTTGCTCTCGCAGATCCTTTTTGAAGAATAAAATTAAAAATAATTTAAAGGTAAAAATTATTTTTGTATTTTATTCTTTTTAATTTTATTCAACTGCCATCACTTGCTGTCACTAACAAGTAAGAAAAATGTCTTTCAAAGGCTTCCCAATATCAGCTATGTCAAGAATGGCAGGGCATACCTAAGCAGTGTCACCAAAATAAAAAGGAAAGATACAAATCTATTAAATACCTAGACAATGAGTCAATCAGGATTGAGTGCCTTGAGCTGAAACAAGCAGGGGTGGAAATGACTAAAATAAAGGACAGCCAGGCTACTGAAGTAAATTACAGCTGGTAATGAAATTAAACTCTTAAATTCAAGGTTTTTAAAATTTGTTTTGGGGTGAGTGTATATGTGGGTTATGTAAAGGGCATAGGTTTGGAGGTAAGGTTTTCAATGGTACAGAAACAAACAAGTTGGAAATTTTTAGTCAAATGAGTGCAGAGTGGAGAGTGCATCCAGATGGAAAATTAAAATTAAGTTTAAAAACAACCTAAGGGATCCAAAGGCCTGTAAAAGGAATATTCTATGACTGGAGAACATGGCTAAGACATACATAACTTCATCACTATGCAGATTGTACAATATTTCTTGTGCAGCCTAATAAAATGTGCCCAAAGATAGCATTCTAAGCTACACAGAAAATACCAAAGCCCAGACATACTTCACTGCCAGTCTCTGGGCAGGCTGGCCTACGGCAAGATATTCTGGAACACCTGGTTGGCTGGCAGACTTTCCTTGACTGCAGCATTTGGGGACCAAAAAGGCATTTATTTCAGCTTCTCTGATCCTTTCATATGGTAAAGAAGCAATCAAAGAATACTGGCTTTATTTTTTTAAAGCATTGATTTTGATCCACTTAAAAGGAAATTGTGGGGGTGCTAGGAGAGAAGAGGAGTAATGTGTTTCACAGCTTCAAATCAAGCACTGTTGGAAAAAATGTCCAGAAAGCAATTCAGAGTGAAAATATTTGCTTTCTGGCTAAATAGCCAGTAGCTTTTTATTGCAAAATGGAAATAAACAGTCCTCCTCATTTATACCAAAAAAGGGCAATCTACAAATAGCCCAAATCCCAAAATAAAGGTATTGCCCAACAGACTACTACATGATTCACTGAGGTCTTGACTTCAGTTTCCTCAATGGTTACAGTACATAGATTGGAGTGGGCTGGAGTTGTGATTAACAAGCCTCAAGTATTCTCAGTTTTACCCCATAGGGTCACGGTTAGCGGATCTGTGCCTTTCACTTTGTTTATTGGACAGAGGCCCTCTCTCCTTTACAGTGCCCTGGGATGTTAAAACCCATGTCCAGACAATACGCAATGACAGTAATAACACATTAAATGAGAGATATTTCTACAAAACTGTTCTATTTAACGGCAAATAGCTTACAAAAGAGAGGGTGAAAAACAGACACAAAGTCAATGATGTCTACAATAAGAAAATAAAAGACAATGAGGAAAAAGACAGGCATAGTATTTGCATTCACTCATTTGACAATGTATTGAATACCTACCACAATGGCACTGCAGATATGGAGAGGAGTAAAAAGCTAGTGGAGGTGACAGAATTCCACTTGAGCTATTTCAAATCCTAGATGATGCTGTGAAAGTGCTGCACTCAATGTGCCAGCAAATTTGGAAAACTCAGCAATGGCCACAGGACTGGAAAAGGTCAGTTTTCATTACAATCCCAAAGAAAGGCAATGCCAAAGAATGCTCAAACTACTGCACAATTGCACTCATCTCATACACTAGTAAAGTAATGCTCAAAATTCTCCAAGCCAGGCTTCAGCAATACATGAACCGTGAACCTCCTGATGTTCAAGCCGGGTTTAGAAAAGGCAGAGGAACCAGAGATCAAACTGCCAACATCCACTGGATCATTGAAAAAGCAAGAGAGTTCTAGAAAAACATCTATTTCTGCTTTATTGACTATGCCAAAGCCTTTGACTGTGTGGATCACAATAAACTGTGGAAAATTCTGAAAGGGATGGGAATACCAGACCATCTGACCTGCCTCTTGAGAAATCTGGATGCAGGTCAGGAAGCAACAGTTAGAACTGGACATGGAACAACAGACTGGTTGCAAATAGGGAAAAGAGTACATCAAGACTGTATATTGTCACCCTGCTTACTTAACTTCTATGCAGAGTACATCATGAGAAACTCTAGGCTGGATGAAACACAAGCTGGAATCAAGATTGCTGGGAGAAATATCAATAACCTGAGATATGTAGATGACACCATCCTTATGGCAGAAAGCGAAGAAGAACTAAAGAGTCTCTTGATGAAAGTGAAAGAGGAGAGTGAAAAAGTTGGCTTAAAGCTCAACATTCAGAAAACGAAGATCATGGCATCTGGTCCCATCACTTCATGGCAAATAGATGGGGAAACAGTGTCAGACTTTATTTTTGGGGGGCTCCAAGATCACTGCAGATGGTGATTGCAGCCATGAAATTAAAAGACGCTTGCTCCTTAGAAGGAAAGTATTGAAAAGCAGAGACATTACTTTGCCAACAAAGGTCCGTCTAGTCAAGGCTATGGTTTTTCCAGTGGTCATGTATAGATGTGAAGTTGGACTGTGAAGAAAGCTGAGTGCCAAAGAATTGATGCTTTTTAACTGTGGTGTTGGAGAAGATTCTTGAGGGTCCCTTGGACTGCAAGGAGATCCAACCAGTTCATTCTAAAGGAGATCAGTCCTGGTTGTTCTTTGGAAGGACTGATGCTAAAGCTGAAACTCCAATACTTTGGCCATCTCATGCGAAGAGTTAACTCATTGGAAAAGACTCTAATGCTGGGAGGGATTGGGGACAGGAGGAGAAGAGGACAACAGAGGATGAGATGGCTGGATGGCATCACTGACTCGATGGACCAGAGTTTGAGTGATCTCTGGGAGTTGGTGATGGACAGGGAGGCCTGGCGTGCTGCAATTTATGGGGTCGCAAAGAGCCGGACACAACTGAGCAACTGAACTGAACTGAAAAAGTCATCACTTTGTCAGGAAGACAGGAGTCAAGATGCTTATGTGTAAACACTGATGTTTTATATCTAAATAGCAGTTGAAAGGTCCCAGAGCCTTTTCAGCCACTGTATCTCACTTGGTCCTGATAAGAACCACTAGTTATAAGAATGAAAGTGAAGTTAGTCAGTCGTGTCTGACTCTTTGCGACCCCGTAGACTGTAGCCTACCAGGCTCCTCCATCCATGGGATTTTCCAGGCAAGAGTACTGGAGTGGGTTTCCATTGCCTTCTCCAGAGGATCTTCCCAACCCAGGGATTGAACCCAGGTCTCCCACATTGCAGGCAGACGCTTTACCGTCTGAGCCACCAGGGAAGCCTAGTTATAAGAATAGGCAATATATGAGAATAGAGTCAGAACGATTGAGTTTCTTTCCAACCTTCTGCACGTAAGAATGAGATCTGAAATTTGATCTCAGATCTCCTGTTCCACCCTCTAACTATCTAGAAAACTAAAAATAATTCATGTAATAAGAAGTCGTTTCACGTTCAATCACTCCAAATATAGCTGTTTCTCTCAGTCCCATACTATGCAAGTTCCCTCTTGCCCTGGAAGCTAAGTCATGATAAAAAGAATGATCTCAGACTATCTCAGCTACACAAGAGACAAAAATCTTCATCAAAGCAAGCATATCACCCTGAGGAATTATCCACAGTGACTAATATGACAAATAAAGACTTTGGAAATCTAAATTGTGAATGTTGCCCATGAATTCATCCCCTGAAGTCATATTTAGTAAGAATCTACTATGTCCCATGTGCTTCCCAGGCACAAGGGCTTTAAGACTGATGAAGACTGTCAAGCTCTCTATTTTCATGAGAAGGAAATAATAATCAAGAAACAAATGAGTATAATAATTGCAGTTGGTGTTAGTGCTTTGAAAATTAGTCTGATGGGGTGATAAGATGAAGAAAAATTGGAAGGGGAGGGTAGGATGTTAGATCAGATGGTCCTGGACGGTCTCTTTGCAAAAGTGACACGAGCTGAGAATGTGAAGCTCTCAGCATATGGAAACCTGGGACAGAGCACTTTCACCTGAAGGAGCAACAAGGGCAGAAGATCAGGGAGTAAATGAGCCTGAAGTACATCATAGTGAATAAGACAGCTGGTCCAAGAGGAGGCTGGAGGCCAGCGTGGACAGGTCCTTGGAAGCAATGGTAACAAGATGGGATCTCTTTTCTAAGGGTAATGGGAATTCACTAGGGGATTTAAGGGAATAAAGTTATCTGATTTCAGCAAATTATTCATGAAATGAATCCTAGAACCTCCAAATACTGGGAAAGATGCTCTTGAGGAATCAGCTGGCATATTATTTGCCAGATGATGGAAATGTATCTGAATAACTAGCACAAGCACGGTAGGGCAGTCACAGGCGCCACTCTGATTCAGAGCCTTGCTATCTGCTTATGGAACCCACAGATTTACAATGTGGTCCTTGTACAAAGGATCTCAGGCAACCATGAAGAGTGAGTCCAGGGGGAGCCCTCCTGGGCTCAGTCTGGCATTTATCACAGCCACGGTTGCAGAGGCAAGTTTGTGAAGCTGAGTCGACACACAGCAGGAACATGCAGGCATTGTTTTCTGGGGTTTCTTCTTCCGTATTGTCTCCCAGGAAACAGACTCAGTGACACAATCCTTTTCTCCATTTCTAATTTCCGCCATCAATGGCCAGTGATTGTGATTATCTAAATGGGATTTCTCAAGTATATCTTCAGTATATTGAGGCTGAAGTAGTAGGCGTAAAGCATGTTTTTAAGCAAGAACTACCTTCCGTATAATGATCAGTTCTTTCACTTATCCAGCCTGTCATCTGTTCCCTGTAAGCAGTTCCACATGCATTGGTTTATATTTGAGATACGAGACTCTTCAGCCATGGCATCCATTTGGTAACATCAGGCACGTGTTTAAAACATGTTTAATGTTATTGCCCTGTTACGTCTTGCCACAGAGCACTCCTTCCTAAGAATACAATGCTTTTTGTGAATACCACCTCATTAATCCTGGGAGAGGCAGTGACCATCATTCTCTCTGCATTTTACCAATAAGGAAACAACCACTGAGAGATTCAGAGTGAGCCAAGATGATGAGCAGCTACGTAATGGCAGAATGGTGAATGAATTCCTGGTTCTACTTGAGCTGATGCCATTACACTCTGCCCCACCTACCCTGGGCCAATACATGAAGCACTAGTAAATAAACTATCTAACATCCATCCATGAACTTTACATGCTGGAGTCTTTACAATCCTCTAGAATCTGTTTGAGTCCCTACCATTCTGGAAGCTACTTTCTTTATCAGGCAGGTTTCATTCCTTTCAGGTTGGTGCTCTAGTTTCCAACCACATTTGCAAACAATAGGCACAATTATTCAGGCTCTGAATTCAAGACCATGGGCTCCCTTCAGCATTTTTGTGGCTGTGTTGGACACTCACAAGGCACTTCAACGTAGCATAAGTCTCTGTTTTTAAACTAACCAAAACAACCCTGTAAAACTTTGAAGCAGCTCATGACTTGGATCGTTTTAATTAACTCTGGGTTTTCAGTAAACTGTTAGAATTTCGCAATTCTAGAATTTTGCTATCTTATGTCTTAAAATGAAGTTAAGAGATTCTTTCCAGTCTTGAATATCCTAAAAGTTACTGTTGATGTCTATGGTGCCAAGCTTTGAGTATGAATTTGTTCAGGTTTTGATAAAACTCATGATGACAGCTGCCTTTTGTGGCTTGTGGAAAAGCAAAGAAAATACACAAAGAAGACCTCAGATCTGAAATTATTTGGTGGGTAACTGTGAATTTGATAACTGTGAGAAGCAAGCCACTTCCCTGCATATGCCAATTAACTGTAGATGCCTTTTTCTGTCATTTTGTACCATCACCACATTTCTACAATTTCTATTGACTTCTTTTTTTCAGTGAGAAAAAATGAACAATTAGAAATTCCTATGTTGGCCAAAAGTAATTGGAGAACAATGAGTCAGACAAATCCATCTCCCTCTTGTTCCTCTCTTATCCTCAAGTAATTAATATCATTTTTCGGTCTACCCAACCATCTGGGCCCATGAACCGACAAACGTATTCATTGGTCTCTTATCACAGAAGTCCTATTCACCTTGTTCCAAAGCCACAAGCACATTCTAATTTGAGTTTTCCATTTTCTTGGCATTTATCGAGTTGCAAAAGACCCACTTGAGGCTAGTGCCTCAGTTCCAGTACTTTACTACTGTACACAGATGCTCACTCACAGTCTTTTCACGCACATTATGCTTTGAATATACACTTAGCAGCTAACTGCCTTCAGGGAAAGGATTCAGGTGAGGATGCATGGGGCCTCTCTCTCTCTCAACATTTTCCTCTTCCCGTTCTCCTTTCCACACAATACTGAGGAATGTTCAGAGGCTTGTGTTAAAGGTAGCCATGTTCATGTCTGGATTTTTTCCTAGATAGGAGTTTCCTGAAAAGATTATCCCACCGAATGACTAAAACTTAAAATTCATAAAAGTGGAACAAAATGTTACATCCACAATGTATATGTGAATTCTTAGGAAATGATAACCCATAACTGAAAGTCAAACGAAAATGTAAATATAATATCTGACAAGAGAGATAATGGGATTTAGGATCAGGAAACTAGGTTCAAGCCTCAATTCTGCCACTTTCTATCTGTGTGAATCTGCACAGATGATGTATCCTGAATCTTAGGTTATTTGCCAAAAATGCAAAATAGTTACCTTTATAGAGATTTTACGATTTAGGAGAGAAGGAAATTCATCCATAAAACTAATCTAATCAACATTGCCAAATACAATGATCAATTTTTAGTTTTCATCTACCTTATCCACTAATGGTATTTGATATTAAGGGCCCCTCCTGCATCCTTGATATATTTTTTCACTTGGCCTCCTGGAAACCACACCCTCCTTGGTTACCATCATCCTACTTCAGTTGGTTGATCCTTCTCTGTCCTCTTTGCTGCTTCCTCCTTAGCTTTCTGGCATCTTAACATTTGAGTGCTCCAGGGCTCAAGAGGAGCAGATGCTCAGCACAGGCATGTTTTAAGAGGCTGAAGCCAAGCTCCTCAAACATGAACCAGCAAGAGATCAAAGTCAACTCTGGGGCAGGGAGAAGAGCTGGTTGGCCTGTGTGAGGATGAAGCTCTGCTCATTGATAGATGCATGCCGAGCTTCAGCCGTAAAAAGGGTGGGATGTGACCATATGGTCTAAATTATCCAGAATAATTTTTACTTTAAATAGTCTGACCTGCATGAAGAAATATGTATTACAGGCTTGACCTTCATTCAGTGAGACCTTAGACAAATGTCAGTGCCCCAGCTTGCAACTAACTAATGAAACATCTCAAAACTTCTCTCTTACCAAAAGGATTTATGTCAGATTTACAGACTAAGAATTCAGGGGCTGAGTTTAGAATTGAAGTGGTGGCCTGGGCAAGAGGGTGATGGCAATTCAACCCAAGGCCTCCAAAATGTAGATATTCCTTGAGGTGGAGCAAGAAATCTTGGATACACATGGAATGTGTGGTGGGCAGTAGCCAATTTACACACTAGATTTCTGATCAAGATGTATTAATTCTTCAGAAATGCTATTCTTTTACTCTGTCTTCCAGGGACAACTCAGCTCTACAGGTTTTAAAATATTCCTTGGGAGCATTATCTCTGCATTAAATTCCAGATAACTCAGCCATTAAAAAAATAAAATGAAATCCTGTTATTTGCAGCAACATAGGTAGAACTTGAAGGTATTATGTTAAGGGACATTAGTCAGAAGGAGAAAGACAACTACTGCATGATTTCACTCGTGTGGAATCTAAGAAAAATGAAAAATAAAACAAAAACAAACTCAGACACTAGAACAGCTTAGTGGTTGACAGAAGGGAATAGAACTGTGCAGTGATGGATGGCAACCAGACTTGCAGTGGTGATCACTTTGTAGTGTATATACATGTTGAATTATAATGCTATATATCTGAAAATTATAGAATAAAAATAAAATCAAAAAATCAAAAACAAAAATAAAATCCAGATAGAGTGCAAGAGAGTAACAGGTCCAACAACAATGAATAAACTAATATTCTACCTACTTTATGCCTAACTTATGTAATTTACCAATGGCTCTCTCCAATGATCCCCATTGTAACAAGAACACACCAGTATGATCCAATTTTATAATGACTCAATCGACATTCAGAGAACAGTTAAGTCAGTTGCCCAAGGTTGTTCAACCAGTGGTGAAAACACGATGCCAACAGACAAGATGACTCATTGCCCACAGGCCCACTTACACCGTGGAGCCTGGGTCCTCATTGTCTAAGGCAGAGCTGTCACATGACTTTGAGCTAATCTTGCCACTGTCCTGATGAGTATTCTGCATTAATATATAGGAAAACAACAAAGGCACAGATATATCATTATATTAAAGGTTTGTCCATCTCCATGCAGTAACTGGTCCTTTTAGCATTTCAGTGCCATAAGTCACCCATTACACGGCTATTACTAAGTCAATCCCACCAAAGACCATTAACGTCAGAAAGACCTGGTATTTCATCACTAAACCATCTCTAAGAATGTTTAACACCTTGTCTGGGGCTGCATTTAATGACTACAATTATAGGGCAAGGATAACATGCAAACTGTCCTTAAATCTTATTATAACATAACCAAACAAAACATCAACTTGATTAAGGACTCCAGGACATTGGGTAAAAGCCACTGCCATGTGTTTTTAGGCTTCAAAGACTAATAGTTAAAGTGCTCACCATCACAAGGGACAAAAATACACACCAGCTGTTCAGCTTTGCCTAAGCCTGTGAACTCAAGATGAAAAGAATCAAAGTAATCAGGCTTCAATAAGCAAACCTGGCTTAACATTAAGAAGCCCCCAATAAGGGGGCAGGACACCTCTAGGCTCTAGGTGCTTTGGGGCTTCTGGTATGGAAACATTTACTAAGAGAGTAGTATTATTTCACCAGCTGTGAGATGCTGTTAACTTCTGCTGTGTTTGAACTCCACTTGTTTGTTCTTGCCTCTGAATTTGCTTTCCTTTCCACTAAGCATATCTTGTTCCTCCTCTCCATACTAAAAAAATTTAAAAAAAAAAAATGGACCTAATTGATCCTCCTTTACAGCCTCTTTGGGCTTCCATTGTGGCTCAGCGGGTAAAGAATCCATCTGCAATGCAAGAGACCTGGGTTCAATCCCTGGGTTGAGAAGATCCCGTGGAGAAAGGAAAGGCTACCCACTCCAGTATTCATGCCTGGAGAATTCCATGAGCTGTATAGTCCATGGGGTCACAAAGAGTCAGACACGACTGAACAACTTTCACTTTCAATCAAAGGATGAAGAATACTGCCTTTGGTTCTCTTATATGACTGTCATCTTTCCTTTACAAGACGTAAGAAGTGTCCAGCACAAAACTAATATCTCTAACTGCTTCTGTTGGGAAGTGAAGAGAGGGATGATCCACTAAGTTCTGCTTGGTCTCCCTGTCCCATTTCCCTATGCCCAAGGAAGCATCTTCCAATTCTTCTATGCAACTTTGAGTCCTGCTTCTCAGCATCATAGCTCTGAGTCCACCTCTAGGGCAGTTGGCATTAAAACATCCTCCATCTAGATGACCCTAGACCGTGCTCTTCCATATTGGCACAGACCCCGAAAAAGGCAGTAGGGGACACTGTGGATTCATGCCTATGACACCCCCTAATGAACACACACAGGAAAGAAGAAGTTAAGTTCTTTAGGTTTCTACTTTGTAGTGGACAGCTTGTCCCTTCCTGTTGCTGCCAGTGCTTCCCTCTTTAAATACTCTTTTCTTGGGTTTTGTTTTCCTTGACCACGCCAAAGTTTCCCCAAAGTCAATATTAAGTTATTGTGACTGGTGTGAAGGATTCAATGAATCAGATAATGTTTTAAAACAATAGTTACCAAAGCCAGAAGCGAAAGTGAAACTCGCTCAGTCATACTCGACTCTTTGCCACCCCATGGACTACACAAATTCTCCAGGCCAGAATACTGGAGCGGGTAGCTGTTCCCTTCTCCAGGGGATTGTCCCAACCCAGGAATCGAACCCAGGTCTCCCACACTGCAGGCAGATTCTTTACCAACCAAAGCCAGAAGTGGGGAGCAAGACTTGATCCCCAGATTTAATTGGCTACAAGGTCTCAAAGATTATATGGACACATTATCTCTCAAGTTCATTCTCTTCCACTCAGGGCAGGAGCATACTTCTGAACAAGAGTGCCCAGTAGAGGGGACATGTGAGGCTACATTTCAGCCAGTCACTGCCCCAACACAGGAAGTATCAGCCCAGAGAATAGGGCATCTTTGTGTCAACCAGCACAAACTCGCTCTAACCATCATGATTGATTGCACCTGCCTTCTTCCCGGCTCTTCCCGTTTTCATACTGATCACAGGAATAGCTTCCTAATACCTTTGGGATTGATCTATATTGAACAAACACACACATACACACATACATACATATTCATAACAGGACAAGTTACATACAAATTTACAAATATATCGTCACCAAAATTCAAATATTCAAATTAACAGCAATAACTGAATGTGACTGAAATACTACAGGGCTGAAATTGAACCTCTTCTGCTCCAACAAGGATATGGAACATTTTCGTCATAGGACTGTCCTAGTTCGGTACTATATACCATGTGTTATGTGATGATCCTATATCCAACTATTTTTCCTCTATTAAAGGACTTCAGAACTGTGACATCACTTGGCCTTTACTAAATTTACCTTGTTTTAGTCTCATTATGTGGCAACAGTTAAGGCAGCACTGCTCATAACCGAAATAATCTTATGCTCAAATGTCTACTTGGACTTAAAGCTCACGGTATGACTCAGACAGTGAAATAATCTACTTAATTCATAATATGTATATATTTTTTAAATATAATGAACCAAAATCATGAGTTAATTTTAAAAATTAGAGCCTAAAGGGGACAGATCATCAAGTCTGAATTTTTATGTCAAGTGAAACCCAGTTAAAATTCAACTCTTCCTTTACAGATTTTAATATTAGGTGGCTATGGGGGGACTCACTGTAGAAAACTTTCTCATACATATGGCTTTAGGCTCTCCTATCAGTACACAATGGAGGGGTTATAGTCTCAATGGGGAACAGATAACTGCAAACTTTTTCCATTGACTTTACTTACCATCAGAAAATATCAAACGCCCTGTAAAAACAAAATAATCTTATTTTATCATTGAGACAATCTAGTGGAGGGTCAGCAAACAACACTCTGGGGGCCAAATCCAGTCCATGCCTTGCTTTCGTACTGCCAGAGAGCCAAGAATAGTGCTCACATTATTAGGAGATTGTGAAAAGGAAAAAATGATGAACATACAACAGAGACTGTATTGTAGTTCACAAAGCCTAAAACATTTTACTATCTGGCACTGCAGATAAAACATTTTCCAACTCCTGAACTAAATAATACCCTAACAAAGAAGATTGCTAATGAAAAAGACATACAAAGAGTTATTCTTGATTTCTGCCTAAATTCGTTGTTAAGAAATAGTCATCAGAAAGAAGATGAGGGACGAATTTTACCACCCACGGGATTTTTATTTCTTGAACCTCTGTTAGGAAGCATTCATCAGCAAATGTCCACAGAGAATATTTTGTGCCCAGTCAAGTCTAGTATGAAGTTTAAGCTGGTCAGGATGTGATAAGACCAACAACTTCACTTTGTTCACAGCCTCCATCCTGAACTGCTTGCTCCATCCCACTCAAATGTTGTTAACGAGTGTCAGTCCTGCTGAGAGCTTGCTCTACCTTCTGTTGACAGAATTGCCTTGCTCAGAGATCTGCTGATCGCCACTTCTCTGGCTCTGATCTCAACTTTCAGTTGTAACCACTCTTTTGATGCTGTGCTTCAGAGTAAACCCAGAATGGTCTCAGCGAGGCCAGCCAATCTTATGTGACAGTTCTTGTACTGTACCCTGCAGCTGGTAAGTTCCCATACTTGTATGAAGCCAGGCATCCTGTCACCTAGGGACTTGGAAATTGAATACACAACTGGTTGATGCCCGACTAGGAAGCCAGCCAAAGTGGCTCAATCAGGACAAAAATCTACTTTGTGTTTGGTTTTTGCTCCAGTGTGGCTAATTCATTTGATGGGGACTTGGATTTTCTTTTTCAGATTGAATTTGAGAAAGATGATACTAATTTGGGGAATGTATTTGGGAACACTGGAATTCTAAGGCAGTCTGACACAGGGTCTCTTAACTAAGAGCCAGGAACCCCTGTGACAATGTTTCTTAGTATTGAGTCCTGTTTGCTTGAATCAGAATTCTCTTGCTGGCTTTTAAAAATTCAGGATATCAGGACCAGCTCCTTAATATCTAGTGAATCAGAATTTTTGAGAATGTTGCCCTAGTATTATTCCTTTGTGTACTAAATTTTCAGGACCAATGACCTAAGAGACCTATTGAATGGCTACCAGGGGATTTTTTTTTTTTTTTTTTTTTGGACCCACAGATTATTTACAAAAACTCTCTGTGTTGGTTCCAATTGCATTTTTGTAAAATAGTTATATTACCCATCATGAAATTCTCAAAGCAGTTCATGGATCAAAATGATAAGAACCATTAGTTTTAAAAGGAAATAAACTCATAGACCCACTTCCTGAACAATTAACGAGTCTTAGATAATCCCCCTTGCCCATGGACCAGGCAACTCTTCACAGGTGCTGCTGCAGCTGCTGCTAAGTCACTTCAGTCATGTCCAACTCTGTGAGACCCCATAGACGGCAGCCCACCAGGCTCCACATCCCTGGGATTCTCCAGGCAAGAACACTGGAGTGGGTTGCCATTTCCTTCTCCAATGCATGAAAGTGAAAAGTGAAAGTGAAGTCGCTCAGTTGTGTCTGACTCTTCAAGACCCCATGGATTGCAGCCCACCAGGCTCCTCCACCCATGGGATTTTCCAGGCAAGAGTACTGGTTCGGGGTGCCATTGCCTTCTCCTGCTAGCAGCTCAGAACTCCAACATTTCCATCATTCCCAAGGAAGTTGTTTTGCTAGTTTTTCTCAGCAAAAAAAAAAAAAAAAGCTAAGCTCCTCGGGAACACAGCTGAGGTCTGACCTGCTGCTTTCTATCCTAAAATCATTTGCATTCAGTGAAAAGTTGTCCAAGTATGAGGGCCACACAAAGCTCCTTCTGCCAGCATCTGAGACACCGGAGGAAAACACTGCTGAGTGGCGAAAGTGTTTGACTGCTCATCTCTCATCTCTAGTCAGTCAGGCCACTCACTCACTTTGCCTCTTTATTCCAGTTCTTCTTTTGTGAAAGAATTTTTTTTATATATATATACCATCTTGGGATTCTGCACCCAGTCCCAGTGGATGGGTTTTTTCCACACCTCCAAGCAGTTCTCAGATACCACCAGATGGGTGTCCTACAATTTCACTCACTTGTCTGATACTATCTACCTGAAGATACCATTAGATCCCACAGATTAGAGCTCAATCCTACAAGAACACCCACTTCATCACACTTCAGATGCCCATCATAACTCCTGATCATAACCTGTGCTTCTGAGCCACCAACAATAGACCTGAAAACCTATATAGAACCTCCTAGGGTTTGATGAATTTTCACCAAATTTGGAGAAACAATTCACTTTCTAGATTGTTGGTTTACTATAAAAGGATATAACTCCAGAACAGCCAGGCGGAAGAGATGCATAGGGTAAGGTATGTGGGAAGGGGCTTGGAGTGTCCTTGCCCTCTGTACGATGCCACCTACCCAGTACCTCCAGGTGCTCACCAGCTTGGAAGTTCTCTGAACCCTGTCTTACGGGGTTTTAATGGAGGCTTCATCACATAACTTCCCTGGTGGTTCAGACGGTAAAGAGTCTGCCTGCAGTGCAAGAGACCAGGGTTTGATCCCTGGGTCCGGAAGATCCCCTGGAGAAGGGAATGGCAACCCACTCCAGCATTCTTGCCTGGAGAATCCCCTGGACGGAGAAGCCTGGTGGGCTACAGGTCCATGGGGTCGCAAAGAGACACGACTGAGCGACTTCACTTTTCACTTTCATCACATAAGCATGATTAACTAAATCACGAGCTATTGGTTATGACTGAATTCAGTCTCCAGCCCCACTCTCCTCCCTGAAGGTGGCTGTGGAGGGAATGAGAGTTCCAACCCCTAATTCTCTTTGTTGGTTTCCCTGGCAACTGGAACAGGCCTTAGGAAGTCACCTCATTAACATAACAAAAACACCTTTATTATTCTCAGTACTGGGAACTCCAAGGGTTTTAGCTCTGTGCCATAAACTTGAATGAAGACCAAATACACATTTCTTACTATAAATCTCAATATCACATCTGAGAAAGCCAGAGATTGCTCAGTTGTTACCTAACCCTTCTGTTTTATGGAGCAAGATATCAAGGCTTAGAGTTAAAGGGATCTGTGAAGTTCTAGCTCGATAAAAACTACAAGGACTGGCAATTAGAATATCTCATTGTCTCCTCAAGAGCCGTATTTTCAGGGAAAGATACGTTAGCTGATTTTTGTAGATTATTTGGCTCTAAGTCCAATGTTCTTTCCACTTCACCAAACTGGCTCATAAATGAATGACAAAAATAAAATTTCTTAGAAAATACTATGAGAAATGTAAACAGAATTCCATAGTATAACTATTTCACCTCTGACTCAATAAGATTTTTTCTTTGCAACTGGAAACAAAGATTCCTTAACTATATGGTGTAATAAACAGAACAACAGCCTAGTAATTAGGAAAATTTCCCATGAAGTACCCTTTCCTATGGCAAAGGACCCTTTCTTAGGTTGGTTTCCTAAATGGAAATTGATCCAATCTCTTATATATTCCTTTCCAAGCAACTATCTGATCTTCTAAAGCTTGAGTTTTAATAACCAGTTTTCCTATCCACAAATCTTGCCTCAGAGAGCCATTTATGATATTTGCTTAAGGTAATGTCAGACTTCCTCCCTACAGTCGATACAGTCTATACTGGGCAGTGTAGAAGGTTGTTGCTAAGTCTATCAATCGGAGAAGAATTGAGGCTGAGGTAGAATATAAAATAATCAAAAACAAATGAAATGGAGACAAACAAAATCCGACCTCAAACACATTCAACAAAATCGTTCATTGAGAAGCTTATAGTCTGACAAAAGGGCCATCTCTTCAAAGTCAAACAAGTCTATTTTGAAGTTAAGCAAGACTGAAAAGGGAAGAAAAACCTTGGCAAAACTCAAAATTGCAGCTACTCAAAATAGGCTATTAACTTATTAGTCATGTGAGAAGCATTGAATATATTTATGGCTGTCATATTTTCCCATAAGTGTTTTCCACAAGTGGTGACTGGGGAATGTACACAGAAAAGAATAAAGTAAAATAAGCATAGAGACTATTAATAGAATAAACTCCATGAAGTTCTCAAAGGGAATTTGCAGTATACTTTCTAAGCCAGTGTGTTTCATTGGAGAAACTGAATAATACAATCAGGCCGAATATTTGACTTGTTGAAAAGGACCCACTGTATATACTCTCCACTAATACCTTTTCAATGTACACAGGGCTTCCCTGGTGGCTCAGAGGTTAAAGCGTCTGCCTTCAACGTGGGAGACCTGGGTTCGATCCCTGGGTCAGGAAGATCCCCTGGCAAAGGAAATGGCACCCCACTCCAGTATTCTTGCCTGGAGAATCCCATGGACGGAGGAGCCTGGTAGGCTACAGTCCATGGGGTCACAAAGAGTCGGACACGACTGAGCGACTTCACCTTCACCAGTACCTTTTCAATGTACAATATCAAGGCTGTCCTTAGTTATTTTGAGGATGTTTTAAAGAATCTGCCTGCCAATGCAGGAGACATAGGGGACGTGGATTCAGTCCCTGGGTCGAGAAGATCCCCTGGAGGAAGAAATGGCAACCCACTCCAATATTCTTGCCTGGGAAATCCCATGGTCAGAGGAGCTTGGCGGGCTGCAGTCCATAGAATTGCAAAGAGTCAGAGTGCACGCGCGCGCGCACACACACACACACACACACACACACGCACATGCACACACATGCACGCCAGAAAGCAGTTCCGTTCTCACCCTCTTCCTTCTCTCTACCTTTCTCCAACCACAAAGCTTATTAAATATGCTTCAGAATATGAGAAAATAAGAAAGATATTTGATAGACAAGCGTTTTCTCCTATTCTTTCCCTAGCATAATAAGTTACATACACTATTATGAAGAATCAAAGTTTGTCATGAATTTTAAATTTCTAAGTTGAATACAGGAATCCCTTACTATCCAAATCAAATCTATCCCTAAAAACCTCCTAATGAATGTTTATGAAGTGAAGTGAAGTGAAGTCGCTCAGTCATGTCCGACTCTTTACGACCCCGTGGACTGTACCTACCAGGCTCCTCCGTCCATGGGATTCTCTAGGCAAGAATTCTGGAGTGGGTTGCCATTTCCTTCTCCAGGGGATCTTCCCAATCCAGGGATCGAACCCAGGTCTCCCGCATTGTGGGTAGACACTTTAACCTCTGAACTACCAGGGAAGCCCGTTTATAGTAGGAGCCTATTCTTCTTTACTTTAAATATGAATAAAACAGTACCCTGTGTTCCTAACCACTTTCCCCCAGTATTACTAAAATATTTTGTGACGTCTAATAACAATTTCAGTTAGTCAGTTCAGTCACTCAGTTGTGTCTGACTCTCTGTGACCTCACATAAAAATTTACCCACTGTCTAATTATTTAATACTTATTGCATACCTCAGTGGGTATAGTTATATGCCCAACCCAAGACTACTGTATAGTTTCAGATTTTTACTGCATTTTCCTTCTATAATGCAACAAATATGTACCCTAGTATAAAGAAATTATTAAGCAACAATGTGGAGATAGACAATGAATACAAATAACAATTGCAAGAGGAATTTAAAAAGCAAGGCAGATTTTACAAATAGTTGTTTATTGACTACAGAATTGCCTGAGTGGTGTCTGATGGCAAGAGGAGGCTGCTTGAAGAGAGGTGAAGGTGGCAAAGAACCAGCTGGTAAAGAGAGAAAGTCAACATGTGAGGTTCACCCACAGCCACATGAAAGGAGCGGATAGGCAGCCTTCTCCTGGCACTTGAGATCCCAGGAGTGATGGCTGTGGACCCTATGTCCAAAACTTTGGTTGTGGTACCGTGTGATCCCTTCTAACCTCTTACTAATGCAGGGTCTTCTCTAAGGCTATCAGGCTCACTACTTTCTTTACAAGTTTGTCCATCTCCTTAGAATGACATTATATTTCATAATGTGGGGAAGATATAAAGGGACTCAGAGTTGTGGGGAGGGAGGTGGGAGGGGGGTTCATGTTTGGGAACGCATGTAAGAATTTAAGATTTTAAAATTTTAAAAAAAAAAAATAAATTAAAAAAAAAATAAAATTAAATTAAAAAAAAAAAAATAAAGGGACTCAGAAGTATAGTATTCTATGTGCTCATAAGCAGAGAAGAAATGAATATTGGTAAAATCGACCAACATAGGTTAAAATAAAATAGGAGAATGGATAACATGCATGTGTGCATAGTCAAAAGTAGGTGGGTTTATACCTGAAGGAAAAATTAACCCCAGAGACCTTCATCAGCTTTCTAAGATAGTAAATAAAATAGGTCATTAGGCCCAAAGGAGGACTCAGTCAACTGTAGAGCTATAACCAAACGCAACCATAATCACAGATACTCTGGATTCACAATAAGATTTATGCTTACCCAAATGACATCATCTTACCGGTCCCTTAAAAACAACCACCAGAATGTAAGCAGGTGTTATGGGCTGAATTGTGTCCTCCCTGCAAAATTCACATGTTATCCTCATACACAGTACCTCAGAATGTGACTACATTTGGAGACAGGGTCCTTAAAGGAGTAATTGATGTTAAATGAGGTCATTGGGGTGGACTTCAATTCAACATGACTAGTGTCCTTATAAGGACACTAGAAGAGAAGATTAGGACAGAGACACAGACAGAGGGATGTGACCAAATGAGGATACAATGATATAGTGACCATCTGTGAACCTGTCAACACTTTGATCTTGGACTTCTAGCCTCCAGAAATGAGAAAAACTAAAATTCTGCTGTTTAAACCACCTAGCCTATGTTGTTTTGTTATGGTAGCCCTGGCAAACTTATATAGTAGGGCAGTTAGTCTTCCATGCAACTTAAATACAAGAACATTATAGATTCTAAAAAAATCAAAAGACTTGTCCAAGTTTATACATTTCAAAGTGAAAAATCATATTAGGACACCAGCCTCAACTCCTGGCCTTGAGCTCTTTCCCCTGCACCAGGGCAAGGACACATGGTGGGTCTTGTGGCCCCTCTTTAGATCAAAGCTCTTAAGGAAATAATTTTGTCTGCATTTTCCTGGGGAAGGGAAAATGTTGAGCCCTTTTTTGCATTTCTGTCCTGTCTCCATCTAAAGCAGTTTTACCTCTGGCATCAAGTGGCCTCTCAACTTCTTTTTATAGTTCAGTGGTGAAGTTGGAAGGAACCAAAAACAGAAGATAGAGGTCACCTGCTGCCTGTATGCTCTAGTGTTGTCAATATCAATTTTGGTTAGTGCCTCAGTATTGTCAAATGAAGTAAAGTTGGCTTATATTTTTTAGGGATAGGAAAATAAGTGAGTAGGAAATCATATTAGATAGGCTGTTTTTATATTTTCTTGTGATGAGTTCCCACAGTTTCTACATCCCATTCAGATCTGAGAAAAGTGAAAGGTGGGACCAGATGCATGTTCTAGTCTTTTTTTACCCTAAAATTAATGATGGCAAGTCAGCAATAGAAATTACAGCTGGTGTCACAAAATTTTCCTTCCAAAAGTCCACAGTGACCACACACTGCCTATAGGTTGAAGTTCAAAATTCCAAGTACTGGGGACTTTCCTGGTGGTCCAATGGTTAAGAATCTGCCTTGCAAGGCAAGGGACATGGGTTCCGTTCCTGGTTGGGGAACTAAGATCCCACATACCGCAGAGCAACTAAGCCTACTAACCATAACTACTGAGCCTGCACACTCTGGAGTCCAAGGGCCACAACTAGAGTCTCTGCACTGATACAAAAGATCCCGAATGCACAATGAAGACCCTGAGCATCACAATGAAGACCCAACACAATCAAAGAAATAAATATATGTTTTTAAAAATTCCAAGTACTAGTATAGAAACCCTGCCAGAATCTTGTTCTCACTGATGTTTTTGGTCTCATCTCCATCTGTCACACTTCATGTTCTTAGTAAATCCTGAATGCTCATAGTTCTCTGAAGGTTTTATGCCTGTTCTGTGTGCTTTTGTTCATATTCTGTCCTCTCACTTCATCACCTTATGTGATGGGACCCCATTTATTATTTAAAATTCAGTCTCTTGGTCACCTCTCAGTCATCTTTAAAATCTTTCTCCACCCATGCTAACCAACCCCCACCTTGGTTATCCATTATCTAGTTTGTGGCTTCTTCCTTTGCTCTAGGATTAACTATTTATATGTCTCAACCCACAAATTCAACTCACATGATACCACCTCATGTGGACTATGATCTTTATTATAAAGTGGGGACACAGCTGATTTATTTTTAATATCCTCAACCCCAGCACAACCTATGCCATTTTTCCCCCTAAATGCAATGGATCTAATGTTACTGTTATCTGAGGTTCAATTTCTTCCATAATTGTTTTGGAAAGGAATATTAGTAGGATTCAAAAGTGTGAACATTTACATATTTGTTCAACAAAATCATTCATTGACTGTCAATACATCAAAACAATGGAAAACCGAGCCCAATCTGCGTGTCTTCAACTCATGCCTCATTGGGTACCACTGCTCTGAGTGAAGCACCAGTTAACATTGATCAAGTGGATCAAGTAAGGAAAAGAAGAAGCTCTTCTAGCCACTTTGAGTATTGAGAATGATGGTTAAGACTAAACCCTAGTCCAAGGACACTACTCTTAAATGCACTTTATATCAGATCACTGAGAAAGAATAGATGAGAAATCCAAAATACACAGTTTTGTCTTCTACTTTGACAGACTATACAATGTAAGCAAATGCAGAACCCCTCGTTGCTAAGATAACTTCTAATGATCTCTCTCTCCCGTAATCAAGCCAGAGACACTGAAACCCTGAAGCAAGGAATTCAGCTGGGGTCAAAAGCTAAGCCAGAGACTGGGTTCTAATTCAACTTATGAACAAAAATGCAAATGCTTTCTCTGAAGCATTTTTCACATAGTTTGTGATATGGTTCCTCACCTTATTTTTGGCTTGTGTGACAGGAACTTAGGGCAGGGTCCTCTGTGAGGCTCAGTCATCGATGGACACTTAGGAACATGTCTGCGTGACAACCAACTTCCTGACAGATCAGGACTCCAGCAGCAGAAATAGGCTCCCAATGACTCATTCACCTCCAGCAGGGCTCCTGGGATTTCCCACGGCATAACAGCCCCTGCACTGTGATGTGAGGTTACACTCTTGACAGCTGCACAGCTCTGACCCCAGGCCCTTCCCTGTGAAAAGCACTAATCCAGCTGGTGTCTCTCTCAGTGGGCTCTGGTTTCCTCTGTTCTTTTGTCTAATCCTCTAGAAGATAACAGAAGGGTAACTGCCTTTGCCTTGTGAGGAAGACATTTAGGTACATGTCAACTGAACAGTTGGTAGAAGAGCTGATGGAAGGAGTATTGGGCTATATATGAAAAGTCAACTGGAAAAAAAAAAAAGAAAAGTCAACTGGAATGGAAAAGATGCAATCATCTGAGAAATTGGAAAAGCTGATCTATGTAAATTACAACACGCTATGGCAGCCTGATGTGCAGAGAAACATAATCTTGCCTAAACAGATAAGAGATAAAGAAATATTCACTAGATCCCTTTTCCTCACCACAGACAAAACCTAAACTTGTTTTTATCTCACATAATTCAGTTCAGTTCAGTTGCTCAGTCCGTGTCCAACTCTTTGCGACCCCATGGACTGCAGCACGACAGGCCTCCCTGTCCATCACCAACTTCCGAAGTTTACTCAAACTCATGTCCATTAAGCCAGTGATGCCATCTAACCATCTCATTCTCTGTCATCCCCTTCTCCTCCCATCTTCAATCTTTCCCAGCATCAGGATCTTTTTCAGTGAATCAGTTCTTCACATCAGGTGGCCAAAGTATTGGAGTTTTAGATTCAACATCAGTCCTTCCAATGAATATTCAGGACTAATTTCCCTTAGGATGGACTGGTTGGATATCCTTGCAGTCCAAGGGACTCTCAAGAGTCTTCAACACCACAGTTCAAAAGCATCAGTTCTTAGGCGCTCAGCTTTCTTTATAGTCCAACTCTCATCCAAACACGACCACTGGAAAAACCATAGCTTTGACTAGATGGACCTTTGTTGGCAAAGCAATGTCTCTGCTTTTTAATATGCTGTCTAGGTTGGTCATAACTTTTCTTCGAAGGAGTAAGTGTCTTTTAATTTCATGGCTGCAATCACCATCTGCAGTGATCTTGGAGCCCCCCAAAAATAAAGTCTGACACTGTTTCCACTGTTTCCCCATCTATTTGCCATGGAGTGATGGGACCAGATACCATGATCTTAATTTTCTGAATGTTGAGCTTTAAGCCAACTTTTTCACTCTCCTCTTTCACTTTCATCAAGAGGCTCTTTAGTTCTTCTTCACTTTCTGCCATAAGGATGGTGTCATCTACATATCTCAGGTTATTGATATTTCTCCCAGCAATCTTGATTCCAGCTTGTGTTTCATCCAGCCCAGAGTTTCTCATGATGTACTCTGCATAGAAGTTAAGTAAGCAGGGTGACAATATACAGTCTTGATGTGCTCTTTTCCCTATTTGGAACCAGTCTGTTGTTCCATGTCCAGTTCTAACTGTTGCTTCCTGACCTGCATCCAGATTTCTCAAGAGGTAGGTCAGGTGGTCTGGTATTCCCATCTCCTTAAGAATTTTTCAAAGTTTGTTGTGATCCACACAGTCAAAGGCTTTGGCATTGTCAATAAAGCAGAAATAAATGTTTTTCTGGAACTCTCTTGCTTTTTCCATGATCCAGCAGATGTTGACAATTTGATCTCTGGTTCCTCTGCCTTTTTTAAATCCAGCTTGAACATCTGGAAATTCACGGTTCACGTACTGTTGGAGCCTGGTTTGGAGAATTTTGAGCTTTACTTTACTAGCGTGTGAGACAAGTGCAATTGTGCAGTAGTTTGAACATTCTTTGACATTGCCTTTCTTTGGGATTGGAATGAAAAACTGACCTTTTCCAGTCCTGCGGTCACTGTTGAGTTTCCAAATTTGCTGGCATATTGAGTGCAGCACTTCACAGCATCATCTTTTAGGATTTGAAATAGCTCAACTAGAATTCCATCACCTCCGCTAGCTTTGTTTGTAGTGGGCTTTGTTCAAGTGGGCTTCCTAAGGCCCACTTGACTTCACATTCCAGGATGTCTGGTTCTAGGTGAGTGATCACACTATCATGATTATCTGGGTCGTGAAGATCTTCTTTGTACAGTTCTTCTGTATATTCTTGCCACCTCTTCTTAATATCTTCAGCTTTTGTTAGGTCCATACCATTTCTGTCCTTTATTGAGCCCATCTTTACATGAAAAGTTCCCTTGGTATCTCTAATTTTCTTGAAGAGATCTCTAGTCTTTCCCATTCTATTGTTTTCCTCTATTTCTTTGCACTGATCACTGAGGAAGGCTTTCTTATGTCTCCTTGCTATTCTTTGGAGCTCTGCATTCAAATGGGTATCTTTCCTTTTCTTCTTTGCTTTTTGCTTCTCTTCTTTTCACAGCTATTTGTAAGGCCTCTTCAGACAGCCATTTTGCTTTTTTGCATTTCTTTTTCTCGGGGATGGTCTTGATCCCTGTCTCCTGTACAATGTCACAAACCTCCATCCATAGTTCTTCGGGCACTCTGTCTATCAGATCTAATCCCTTGAATCTATTTTTCATATAACTCAAGAGTACACACTGCGGCCACTCTGTACTGCCTGGATTTGTATTAATAACAGAGGATGTATCTTTGCTCCTTTGAGCAGCCTGGTTTTACTCATAGTGATATACCTTTGCAACCTGAGTAGAGTAAATAACTGACCATCTCAGAGAGAAAAAGAGAATGCTTTTGATGCTTCTGATGGTGCGCCCTGCTTTTTCCCGCTGAGTTTGATCAGCTCCTTTACAACTATGAGATGACTAGGTACTGTGCAATGTTTTCTATTCCAATCCAGTGGGCTCACTTCTGCTCTTTGCTCTTAGCAGGGAGTTTCTGCATCCTGATCTCTATGTACAAACAGTACTTCTCAACCCAGATTATAGTGGTGTCACACTAGAACTTGTCTGGTGTAATAGGAATATGTGACATGTGCCATAGTTATCATGTTGGGAACATGGTGTTAAACTCAAGAGAGACTGTGTGTGTGTGTGCGTCCAAATGACTATTTTCAATGAATAGCAGGTTTGTGGTTGCAAGGAGTATCCTCAGACTAGGAAAAGGCTCTGCAGGCAGATTAGCTGTGGTCTTAGACAACTTACCTAACTTTAAGAGGATTTTGCCTCCTTATCCATGAAATCATAATAACACCAACTACCTTACAGAAATTGTTACACTGAGAGAGAATGTAGATAAAATATGGGGAAGTTAGGAGGACCTCCATAAATTAGATTGACTTTATTTTTATTACAATAATTAAGTTGGAAAACTATTATTTCACACACTGGCTTTTTTGTTGTTGTTTTACCCTTTCCAGAAACATCACAAGGAAACCATTCCAGGCCTCAAGCTCTCTCTTTCCTTGAAAAATTCTCCAATCCAGGGCTCAGGGCAATCTGAGGGTAAAAAGTAGAGGTGAACCTTTAAGAGTTGTATGTCCTGGGCACATTTATTGATCAGCAAGGGATATAATAACAGAAAACTTTTATCATAAAATGACAATCAAAGGCTGAATCTTTAAGACCTCTCCTTAAAAGGCAAGAGTAAACTCTGACTGATATTCAATTTACAGAAAACTCAGAAATAATGGCCACTTGAAGGAGATGGTATTGCTCATAAATAGTGCTCAAATTTTATTCCAAACAAGCTCATTAATAACTAAAGAAGGTTCTAGAATTCATTCACTTGATTGTGATGAGTAAACAGAAGCACAGGATGGAAAAACCATATCACATATCATGTCTACACAAATTTCTTTAACAAATAGGCATTCCTCCTGCATTGAGTTTTCCCCCTTATATGATCATGATCGCAATATAAAAAGAACCATCCTTGTCAGTTCTTGTACTTGTTAATACATCCCTCCTTGAATTTAGCACAGCTGTACCTGCACAAATCTGCTTCGCCAGCAACTGGGTCTGAATTCAGAGTCCATTCTCCCTGACACACAGAACTCACCATCCAATTTATACCTTATCACAATGCACAGAGGCTTCAACAACAACAACAAAAAAAGTCAAATGTCTTCATAACAGCCCCTGCAGACTGACGCTGATTCCAAAACGAAGGGTGGGGTCTATTTCTGATAAATTCAATCGAAGAATTTTAGGGACTGCATATTTAAACAGGCAGATGATGATTTAAAGTGAAAGCCACTCAGTTATGTCAGACTCTCTGTGACTCTGTATAGTCCATGGAATTCTCCAGGCCAGAATACTGGAGTGGGTAGCCTTTCTTTTCTCCAGAGGATCTTCCCAACCCAGGAATTGAACCCAGATCTCCTGCATTGCAGGCAGATTCTTTACCAGCTGAGCCACAAAGGAAGCCCAAGAATACTAGAGTGGGTAGACTATCCCTCCTCCAGCAGATCTTCCCGACCCAGGAATCGAACCAGGATCTCCTGCACTGCAGGTGGATTCTTTACCAACTGAGCTATCAGGGAAGCCCTATGATCTAAAGGATAATCCAGAAACATTTCAAGTGTCACTTCACAAAGTGTGGTTTGTTAATAAGGTTTAAAAAAAAAAATCAAGAGTAAGAGTTTAAGCTTTAAAAATCTTCATCAAATGTTATTTTAATATAGGCAGCAGAAACAAATATGTTCTATAAATTCCAGCGGTTATACTTCTTTCTTGGAAGGTTCAAAATCCCTCAGCCCTTTGTTAATTTATCTGATTCAGTGGAGCCATTCAGCGATGTCCTTAAACTGACCTTTTGCAGTTTATTTCACACACCAGAGTCCAGTTTAAATTCTAAAGTGAGACAGAGGATTCTAATCCCAGCCCTGCTTCTTGTCAACAGTATATATACATGCAAAAGTTCTCCTTTTGGGGGCTCATATTTACTAAGTAACAAGTATGAGGCTCAGCTAATGGTTCAGCTAGCTCCCTCTAGGGTGAATTCAGTGGTGGTATATGTTCAGACCAGCCAAGATGGCTGTTCTCTTGCTCCCTGCTTGACCAGTACCTGCTTCCTTTACACCCCACTCATAAGACTGACCTTCCTACATACTTTTCCCAGGCCCAGACAGTGATTGTTCTTATCCAAAGGGCAGTGAGCAACATGCTTCTCTGCTAGTTTCCCTGGTAGCTGATGAGCCACCCTGACATCAATTCTACCCCTTCCATTTCACCTCGACCTAAGGAGTCAAGACTGCCACCATGTCCTGCCCACCATCCAATGCATACTGTGGGGTGTCACTCCAAAACTTTGCTTTAGACATGTAAGAGCCTCCTATCCATTAAACCATTAATGTCTCTGTCACCAACTCCAAGCTCTTTCTTCAGTCTTAAAGCTTGCAAGTATAGGGCTCATAGGCCTGTGACATGCAGACCAACAGGCGGGCAAAAGCAACTATTCAAGCCAGATACTTAAAAAATATCCCTTTATCAGATCACCCAGAAACCAAAGAAACTCCTTCTGTGGGACAGGTTAACACAAAATTGTTTGGGGAGCTAAGTGAATTATATTGTTTATTTTGACTCAAATGTGATCTCCTATATTTACTTGTTTCAAGCATGTATTGCTTTTATTAACTTGCTTTCATTAACACTATTACTGAATTACTTATCATAGTATTGGACTGTATACTTATTTTTTTCATTAATATTTGTAGAAGTAAATTAAACTGAGGCACATTCTTAGGAGAAACAAAAGTGAAGCTGTCACCTGGGATTCATTCTGGTGCCAGTATTTTATTTGATTCTCACTTGCCTTTAGAGTTTCTTCAAGAAGGGGTTATGTCAGTAGTTTAACACTCTGTAATCTGAGTGACTGAACTTTGACACAGAACTCAACCTCCAGTTTAGAGGATTTATCTGAATATGTCTTAAGGGCAAATGGTGTCTTCTAAATCAGTCATCATAAAAGTAGAAGTAACTTCACACACCAGAGTCCAGTTTAAGTTCTAAAGTGAGACAGAGGATTCTAATCCCAGCCCTGCTTCTTGTCAACAGTATATCTAAATGCAAACTGCCAAGCCCTTTAGGGCTCACTTTTCTCATCTGTAAACCAGAAAGAATAATGGTTCTATCTATGGAGACTCTTTGAGGATTAACAGAGAGAGTACATGTGTATTTCCAGAGGAACAGAACTAATAGGATATACAGACATGTACGAAGGGGATTTATTATGAGAATAGGCTCACGTGATTATGCAGACCAAGATGCGCCACAATACACTATCTGCAAGCTGGTAAACTAGGAAAGCAGGTGGTATAATTCAGTCCCAGCCTGAAGGCCTGAGAACCAGCTTTTAACAGTCAAAATCTCAAGAACCAGGAACTCCCATGTCCAAGGGCCGGAGGAGATGGACTACCCAGCTCGAGAAGAGAGAATTTGTCCTTCCTCCACTTTTTTGTTCTGTTTGCATCCTCAGTGGATGGAATGATACCCACCCACACTGGTGAGGATGAATCACATTTACTCAATCCACTGACTCAAATACTAATCATTTCCAGAAACACCATCACTGAAAAACCCAGGAATGATGTTTTATCAGCTATACGAATATCCCTTAGCCCAGTCAAGCTGGCACATCAAACTATCACAACAGGTAACGCACTTAACACTAATCACATAATAAATACCCAGTTAATACTGACTCTCATTCTTACAGCCATCTTTAGCCTCAAGTTCCAAACTTAGGTTCAGTTTACTGGTTACAAGAGTCCCAGGTTCCAGCCTGCAGACAACGGTCTCTTCTTTGATCTCATTCATTTTTTTACCTCTAAGCATTAGGACAAATTCTTATTAAAGTGAGTTGCTCTTAGTAAGCATATTAAATGCAAGGAGCAGTAAACAAAAATGTCCAGATTATGAAGGGAACATTCAAAGAAGCCTTGACAGACTTGACTAGATTATAAAAAAAGCAGAACGTGGCATTCAAAACTGAAATCTAAATTTCTCTAGCCCACTGGCTGCCCAGTCTCTAAACATTACTAGGTTAGTAAACATTGTGGACTGACTAATAGGTGAAAATAATAGCCCTTCCTTTCACTGTTTAAAATGTTTAATTATTTGGTTAATGCATCAGAATGTGGCTTTGATCCATAAAATTCTGTTTGATATTTGAATATCGCCCATGTTATAACCCCAAATCCAACAAGATACATCCGCTTTGCTCCTGAGGGTGCAATCCCACATGAAAATACTCTCTTCACTTCTCACCTCAGTCTTCCTGAAATTCCCTCTTTGGGTACAGCTGCCCTTATAGATGCCCAAACAAGACTCTTTTTTTCCCTCTCTTTCAAAGGACAGCCTGGGTTTTCTTATTCCTCTGCCTGCCTGCTTTGCATCTGCCTCCTCTCAGGTGTGTCTTTCCAGGAGAGTGGCTTGCAAAACCAGGGCGAATAAATGCCTTTGGTTGAATTACCTGCCAAGACAATCTGAACTTTACATCTGGAATATATCTTTTAGACTCACCTTTCCCACATACCACAAGGACTGATCATTGTTTTTAAGTTGGGCAAGGAGAACAACAATATGAGAATTGGTTTCATTTTCATAAACAAAAAAATGTTTAATGGATGAATGTGATCACAGTTTTCCTCTCCTTCCCAAGGTTGGTTGTTTTTTTTTTCCTGTTATACCTTTTGTAAACCTCCCTTTTTTTTTTTTAATGCTACCTACCATGAGTTAATTGGCCTCAGACCACTGACAGTAAGTAACAAAATGAGATTACAAAAAAAAAACCTTTCACGAGTCATTTTTAAAAGTAGGTTGAGTCTTGATTTTCTTTTGAAGGCTTCACACCTCTCCCCTTCTCCTTCCCTCCACTACATCCAAGACTGTCTTCCTATTCACCTCCTTCCGCAACAGAAAGGACACTCTCCTTCCAGAACCCAGACTGAATTTCTTCTCAGATATTCGAGAAAGAATTAGATTCAATTCAGTTACAAATGTTTCCCAAACTCTTAAAAGAAGAAAACTGTTTAATTAATTTACAATGAGCCAGAAATTATCCTTTTTAATCCTTCTCAAGGTTTGCCTGCACACAGATGGATTTCTCTCAAATGATGTCTTATCATTCTCTCTTCCCACATCCCATGTTATTTAGAGAGAACTCATTTTGAAAAGAGAAAAGTGTAGACAGGAGGATTAGATTTGAGCAAAGTACAGCTGTACATTTATCATCCTCATCCCAACCCCTAAATCACTGAGATATTCTCCTCTGTTAGGCTTAGTTCATCCATAATTGCTAAGTGTCGGGGCACTTTTATCTTCAGTCCCAGGCTGCAGTGTGTAATGGAAGTACCTTTGCCAAGAAATATTGGTACACAGAAGAGTCAGGACCAGGCAGGCAAAGCCCGTATCTGATGAGGCAAAGTACATTTTTGGCTCTGGTCTTATAAATACAAAGTGGGTTAAGAAAATGATGTGAACTTTCAAGACAGAAAAGCAAATAAGTTTGCACACATTTATGACAATAGCTACCAAGTGTAGCTTGTTGCTTCAGAGGGGAGAAGGAGCAGCCTTTTTTAGCGTAAATGCCTAACTGGTCCTCTGAGAAGCTGTAAGATGACAGGAGAATGCCAGAGCAAAGATTCGTCCTTTAGGCAGAAGGAAGAGAAAGAAGAATTCTCGGTACTTGCTCCAGATCTAGAAACATGCATTTAGTTCTGAGGGAAAAGGGCATTCCAATTTGCAACATTTATTGTCTCTCTTCCTCCCCACCTCTTTATCCCCACAGGAGCTGGAGACAGTTTCCCTGCCCTCAAGCTAAGAACTCCCTTAAAGTTAAGTCCTTGCCTCCGATTTTATGGTTACCTGGACAACTGAGGTATGGAAAACAGAGTTGCAGTTCAGATAAAGCTCCAACAGAGGTTCACATTGTTTCCCCGTGGAGTGTCCACCAGGAGGCACGCAGCAGTTCAGATTACATGCAGATTTCCATCCTCAATCAGCCCCTAATTAAAAATAAAGCCTCTCTCCATCTGCTCATAACTCTCACAAACCCTTTTTTCCCCCCTTTGGGCTCAACATTTTTAAGCTTGGTCTGGGCCCAACTGTAGATTATTCTGACAAATCTGAAGTGTTTTGGCATGAAGTAATGGTGGGAATAGGTACTTTCTTTTTTTTTTAACTTGATTCTTAAAAACAGCAACAAAAAACAGTCTCTAAAAGTAATTCAAGTGAAAATAACTTCAGATGTTTGTTTGTACACTTTATATGTTACTAGTTGAAAAGGACATCTAAAGAGCTGTTTGAAGCTCAACCAAACAGGAAGGCTCCCAGCAGACCCTGACACAGATGCTCTCTATTACACTGTAATTGTGAAATGCTGAGCAGGACTTGAAAGGGTGACAAGGTCACTGCCCAAGCTTGCAGCTCTGCAACTTGTGTGTAATGATGGGGGGTGCATGAAAACTATGGGGCAACTCAAAAAGGCATGGAGGAAGCAGTTTTTGTCCCCCAGTTAGAAGGGTTTTGTCGACACCCGCTTGAGATTGCAGAAATACAAATTTGCTCAACACCACAATGACACAGCTCGGACAAGAGGGGTTTCCCCTTTCCTTTTACGCAATCTGCTCACTTTCTACGCAATCTGTTAACTTTCTATGCAATTTATTAAAAATCAAATATGACTAAAACTCTGATAGGTGGCTTCTAAGATCCTCTACTCCTCTGGCCTCCTACCTCACCTCACCTTCCCAGTAAAACAAGTCAAGACAAACATCCCCAGGGCAGGTAACTTTCCCTGTGGGCACGTGACCCGATACAGATAAGCACAGAGCAACTGGCTGCTGGAAATACTTCTACAACATTGAATAGATCTGTTTTTCTTTTTGTATTTCTCTCCCCAGTTTCACCACGTTTACCTCTTCAGGTTCTTCTCCTAGGAAAGTCCTACATATTCTGAGGATCTGGCAAGCTACATTTTAATGCACTTAATTTAACAACATTATCCTTTGGGTGATCTATGACAGCAACCCTCCAAGAAGGGGACAGAAAGGGTTCCCTTGACTCACATGCTCAATGTGGGGCTCAGAACTGATTTAGTCTTAGGACTAAAGCAACCACGTATGATTGCTTGCATGGCACCGGTGCCTCCCCTCTTCTTCCCTTGCCTTTTTTTCACTCCTGAAGCATTGCCTGAGCACCTCTGCTGTGTCTGCCTCTGTGTGCAGGTTCTAGGAATCCAGCTAGGAAAAGATAAACAGAGCAGCATCTTTAAATTTATACTCTTTATAATCTAGTAGACATCTGAGAGTCACTAAAACACCCCCAAACAGATAATGTCCCCCTAAGCAGATAATGACTCAAATGCAGGAGCAGCTAATTTCTCACTCATCTAAAGTAGAAAACAGAAGTTCTTGAGCAGCAGGAAGCCTCCCCTCACCACCACCCAAGTATTGGTACAAGGATCCAAGATTCTTCTATTTTGTGGCCCTGCTATATTCAACACTTGGCTTTTAAGGTAGTCATGGTTGTCTGTATTGAGCCTCTGGATGAAGAAAGGGAGGGGCAGGGGGTGGAATGGGGAGAATGCTGGACACAAGACGTATTTGGTGTCAGTCCCTAAAAATTCCACTGGTCAGTCACAAGAAAGGCTGGGAAGTGCAATCTCACCAAGTGCCCAGGAAGAAGAAGAAACAGTTTTCATAAACAACTAACCAGCCTCTGCCAGGAGGTCCGGAGAATGAAGAAATGGGAAAAAGAAGATCCTACAGCAGAATTCATGGAAGGCAGAATTCAACATAAGGAACAGAAGAGAAAATGGAAACCAAAGCAATGCAGGGTGTGCAAAACAACAACAGGACTCCAAATGATGTTAGGAGGCATCCCGTGAGGCCTCCATCATGTGAATAGTAACATGTCAGATGGATCTTCCAGAGGATAATGGATCGTCAGAGCATAGACAGTGACATGTGACAGCTAAGGAGCAAAGGCCATCAGGATCACAGGAGATGAACTGACATGTGGTGGCTGAAAGCCCATAGCATCAGCCCACGTGGTTTCCAGTTGAGCTAAAATTGTTCATAAAGAAGTCTGCATGCCTGGGACAAATCAGTTTTATGAATTGGTGACTATATCCATTCAGATGTGGCAGGGGTGTGGTTTGGATGAGCCACTAGCATGATATAAATTTTGGGAAATGTCACATGAGAAATCTGACTTTCCCTGGTCTCTTGAACAAGCAAAAGATCCAGTAAGAGGGATTCCTCATTCCTGAGTAGCAATAATCCAGTCACTCAGAATTGCCACTGACCTCCTTCAGTTGGGCCTGCTCTCTCCAACACACCAAAGCCCTATAGCATATTTCATTTACATATTCTACTTGAGTTGTGTAGACAATTTGTAAACCCTAATGTAAATAGTTAAATTCTTACAAGTCAGGGACTTCCCCAGAGGTCCAGCAGTTAAGACTCCATACTCCCAATCCAAGTGGCCCAGGTTTGAACCCTGGTCAGGGAACTAGATCCCACATGCCACAACAAAGCTACCACAAGCCACAACTAAGACCAAGTGTAGCCAAATAAAAAAAAAAAAAAAATTTACCAGTTAGAAATAGAAAGAACCATGTAACCCAAGATCTTGGGCATTTCCAGGGTCTGACAGCAGCCTCCATAGAACATTGTTGTATGTACAGATACACATATATATACACATATGAAAAGCAGCAACAGTGAGACTTTGCTCTATATTTAGTTATTTAAGTATCTGACCCATATACGGTATCAGTTAAGTCATTTGAAAGAAATCACAGTAAACGTATAACAAATAATCCCCTGAAAATGAACTGAAATAAAGACAATATGAGTAAGGCACTGAGGCAGCATCACTGACTTGGGGCAGATCCCACCAGGAAACCCAAAGGCCATGTGGGGGATCATCCTAAATGTGCAGATGTGTACCCTTACAAAGAAAGCAGAGAAGAAAGAAGAAAAACTGAACTGGAGACAAGAATTGAGAGAAGTGAGGAAGAAAAGTGTATTAAAAAGTTTCAACAGGGAAGGAATGGAGATGCAGATGTAGAGAACGGGCCTGTGGACACAGTGTGAGAAGGAAAGAGTGGGATGAACTGAAAAAGTAGCATTGACATATATACATTATCGTGTGTAAAACAGATCTGATTGACAGAGTGCCTGAAGAACTATGGACAGAGGTTTGTGACATTGTACAGGGGGTGGTGATCAAGACCATCCCCAAGAAAAAGAAATGGCAAAAGGCAAATGGTTGTCTGAGGAGATCTTACAAAGAGCTGAGGAAAAAAAGAGAGAGAGAAGCTAAGAGCAAAGGAGAAAAGGAAAGATATACCTGAGTGCAGAGTTCCAAAGAATAGCAAGGAGAGATAAGAAAGCTTTCCTCAGTGATCAGTGCAAGAAATATAGGAAAACAATAAAATGAGAAAGATGACAGATCTCTTCAAGAAAATTGGAGATACCAGGGGACTATTTCATGCAAAGATGGGCACAATAAAAGAGAGAAACAGTATGGACCTAGTAGATGCAGAAGATAATAAGAAGAGGTGGCAAGAATATACAGAAGAACTATGAAAAAAAGATCTTCATGACCCAGATAACCATGGCGGTGTGATCACTCACCTAGAGCCAGATACACTGGAGTGCAAAGTCAAGTGGGCCTTAGGAAGCATCACTATGAACAAAGCTAGTGGAGATGATGGAATTCCAGTTGAGCTATTTCAAGTCCTGAAAGATTATGCTATTAAGGTGCTGCACTCAATAGGCCAGCAAATTTGGAAAACTCAGCAGTGACCACAGGACTGGAAAAGATCAGTTTTCATTCCAATCCCAAAAAAAGGCAATGCCAAAGAATGTTCAAACTACTGCACAATTGCACTCATTCACACGCTAGCAAAGTAATGCTCAAAATTCTCCAAGCCAGGCTTCAACAGTACGTGAACTGAGAACTTCCAGATGTTCAAGCTGGATTTAGAAAAGGCAGAGGAACCAGAGATCAAATTGCCAACAACTGTTGGGTCATAGAAAAAGCAAGAGAATTCCTGAAAAACATCTACTTCTGCTTTACTGGGTATGCCAAAGCTTTTGACTCTGTGGATCACAATTCTATGAAAAATTCTTGAAGAGATAGTATACCACCTTACTCCCTCCTAAGAAATCTATACACAGGTCAAGAAGTGACATTTAGAACTGGACATGGAACAATACTAGTTCCAAATTGGGAAAGGAGTACATCAAGGCTGTATATTGTCACTCTGCTTATTTAACTTCTATGTATAGTATGTCATGTGAAATGCCAGACTGGATAAAGCACAAGCTGAAATCAAGATTCCCAGGAAAAATATCAATAACCTCAGATATGCAGATGATACCACCCTTATGGCAGAAAGTGAAAAATAACTAAAGAGCCTCTTGATGAATGTGAAAGAGGAGAGTGAAAAAGCTGGCTTAAAACTCAACATTTAAAAAACTAAAATCATGGCATCAGTCCCATCACTTCATGGCAAATAGATGGAGAAAAAATGGAAATAGTGACTGACTATTTTCTTGGGCTCCAAAATCACTGCAGATGGTGCCTGCAGCCATGAAATTAAAAGATGTTTGCTCCATGGATAAAAGCTATGATCAATTTAGACAGCATATTAAAAAGCAAAGACATTATTTTGCCAACAAAGGTCCATATATTCAAAGCTATGGTTTTTCCAGTAGTCATGTTTGGATGTGAGAGTTGGACCATAAAGAAAACTGAGCACCAGAGAATTTATGCCATTTAACTGTGGTGATGGAGAAGACTCTTTAGAGTCCCTTGGACTGCAAGGAGATCCAAACAGTCAATCCTAAAGGAAATCAGTCCTGAATATTCATTGAAAGGACTGACGCTGAAGTGGAAGCTCCAATACTTTGGCCACTTGATGTGAAGAACTGATTCATTGGTAAAGACCTTGATGCTGGGAAAGATTGAAGGCAGGAGAAAGGGATGACAGAGGATGAGACGGTTGGATGGCATCAACAACTCAATGGACATGATTTTGAGCAAGCTCCAGGATATGGTGATGGACAGGGAGGCCTGGTCTGCTGCAGTCTATGGGGTCACAAAGAGTTGGACACGACTGAGCGACTGAACTGAACTGACTGAGAAGTTGGTATTAAGCACAGGGAGCGCAACACGGTGCTGTGTGATACCCTAGAGAGGTGGGGTAGCAGGAGGGGAGGGAGAGTCACGAAGGAGGTGTTATATGTATAATTATGGCTTATTTGTGTTACTCTACTGCAGAAACCAACACAACATTGAAAAGCAATTTTCTCTCAATTAAAAAATAAATTTAAAAATACAGAAAAAAAGATTCACGAGTCTATTTGGCTCAGATGATTACTTGGGTGGTTTCCTAACTGGCCCCTCTGGAAGTTGCAGGTGAAAAAGCTATCTGAGCATCATTCCCCCTGCCTGGAACATCCTGGGATCTACAGAGCTGTGCAGTAACAACCACAGGTTCCCAGGGAGACCAGCCAAGCTCACTGCCACCTGTTGGAAGATACCCTAAACATGGCTCAGGGAACAACCACCATCAACCACCATTTATCTCCACAGTAGGAGCTCAGAAAAGATTGGATTGGGCTGAATGGAACTTAAAGGACCTGAATTGATGTTACTGAGAACAAGTTAGGTTACATGACAGGAAAGCAACTTGGCCCTCTATGAGCCCTGTGCAAAGGGCCTGCCCCTGCTGAAGGCACCAAGAATTATCAAAACCAATCAAGCACATAAACAAGTCTCTTGGGAATGATTAATCCTTGCTGTGAAGAGGCCAGGGGTAAGTGAGGCGCCGACAATTCTCTAGTCAACTCTAAGAGTTACCCATACAGGGAGACAGGGGCTCTGGCATCAGTACAGCCAGGCAGAGTGAGAAATGTTGGCAAGGTGACTGGTGGGGGCAGGCATGTCTGGGCACAAAAGTGTTAGCTTAGCCTCCTAATATTTTTCTTGGACAACAATGAAAGTCTTGATGGAAGTATCTATTCCCTCTTTTGCTAACTCTACTCTCTGCTCTCCTAATTTGCCAAGGGGAAAAAAAGCAAAGCTGTTTCCTAACCTTTTCTGGGAAAACTAAAGTAGGGACTGAAGTAGGATCTTCTGGGACCTCTAATCAACATTTAATCAACTAGCCCATCTAATCAACATTTTTTTTTTTGACAGCCTACCATATGCTAAGTGCTAGATGAAAAGCAATGAATAAATAGAGATTTGGTAGTGTATTTTCTGTCTGGAGAGAAAGGCAGTGAACCAGTAAACACATGCATCATAACTAACCATGATAAAAGTTTCAAAGAAAACGAGCACAGTGCTCTGATAGGAAAATTACCAACACTGAGGTGGTGGCTTTGAAGAGAAAGCCTTTCAGAAGAAACTGAGACCTGAAGGAAAAGAAGGATCCGACCGAGAGAAAAGTAGCTAGCAGAGACTGTTTCAGGTAGAAGAAACAGCATGAGAAATCCTCAGGTCTCTGAGAGGCCAACAGGAGGTTACTGGGATTCTGGATCAGAAGTGTGCCCCAGAGAGGCACACAGACTGGTCTGAAAGAAATATATAGAAAGATAATGCATGTGTGGCCTTTGTGTGGCTCCCATGTGTTAGCGTCCACATGGGCTTCTCTGACTCTCACAACACAGGAAACCCCTCCAGTGAAGGGCACAGAGAAAACCAGGACCCATGACCAACTCAGGTCATGCTCACATGGAAAGGCTCTGCTAGACTCATGGAGCATCCTTCCTCCATGAGCCGAAGATGAAACATGAGTCGAACCAGGCCTGCTGGAAGCAGCTGAGAGGAGGGTTTTCTCTGTTCTTCACCATCCACATGCCAGCCAGCCACAGAGGTTCAGAAATGGCATCAGAAGAGTGCTTGCCGTGCTCTAGAACAGGTGCTCATAGGCAGGGTAGGCTTAGCCACTGGCAGAGGTATGCCTCCTCACAGCTGGCCTAGGCCAAAGGTTTAGGACAGAAATGATTTAATAGCTGGATCACAGTTCATAGAAGAAAAATCTATGATTCCTAATCAAAACAGACATCCAGACAGGGAGGATGTTCTTTTCACAATGAAGAAGACTCATCCTTTTGGTCTGGCAGCCTTCAGAGGCATTGTTCTTGCCATTTCCTTTATAGTCCAAGGTTGCTAAAGGTAAAGATTAATTTTCATTGCAGTGGTTACCTGCTAAGTGGATGCCTTCAGGCACTGGATGTATGTTTCATTTTATTCTGTTAGAAGTAAATAAATTTCCTGAAGGACAATATAATCTTGCCATAATACATATATGGTAACTTCAGGCCAACAAGATGGGACCTATTTCAAACAAGTACCTAGGAAGACCTTTCTGAAGAGGTAGAGCCGGGCAGGAGCACCTTGACAAACCCTAAATTGTGAGCTGGTTTTGTTTGGCAATTACTGAAAAAGCATTGAATTTCTCTGGCAAAATGCGGACACAAATCCAGTGTTATTCATAGATTATTGAGCCTGAGCCCAAGCATTAAACTCTGGCCCTGAGCTTTCAATTCTTCCTGTTCAGTTTTTGATGCAGAAGATAAGGTTCCTACTTTGAGCCAGGCTACACACTTACATCCACTCCATGTCATCACAAAGATGAGTCAAATCCAGCCAGGATTAAATGGAAGCCCTTGATAAATAGATCAGAACTGACTTGTTCAAGGTTATATCTCCAACTGGCTTGAAGCTACATATTTCTTTCTTTCATTATTTTTAGGAGTTATATCTACATGTTGTTGTTCAGTCGGTTAAGTAATGTATGAATCCTTGCGACCCTATGAACTGCAGCACACCAGGCTTCTCTGTCCTTCACTATCTCTCAGAGTTTGCTCAAACTCATGTCCATTGAGTTGGTGATGCCATCCAACCATCTCATCCTCTGCCACCCCTTTCTCCTCTTGCCCTCAATCTTTCCCAGCATCACAGTCTTTTCCAATGAGTCAGCTCTTTGCATCAGGTAGCCAAAGTATTGGAGTTTCAGCTTCAGCACCAGTCCTTCCAATGAATATCCAGGGCTGACTTCTTTTAGGATTGACTGCTTTGATCTCCTTGCAGTCCAAGGGACTCTCAAGAGTCTTCTCTAACATTATAGTTAGAAAGCCTCACTTTTTCAATAAGCAAACCTATTTTTGACCACATTTTTATATCTCAGTCAGGGGTTCCTCCAACTTTCCTCACATGTATGTGTCTATCTGTTTGCCTGTGTTTAAACTAAAGAAAACCTTACCACCCAGGTTTAGCAGTAATGCCTTTGAGAAGCATGCATCTTTCATTCTGAAGAAGGCTCCAGACTCAGGCAGAAATTTACCAAACGTTTGGCTTGGTACCCGCTAAGGTGGTGAAACATGACTTTTCACAGACTTACAGAGCAGCACAAGACTGTCCACAAAGCAATAACATAGCCCCAAACACGTCAGCATATGCAAGTTTTCAAGTCCCAGCATCTCCCCTCTGCAGTTCTAGACAGGAGTGTAATGAAGCAGCAGGATGGCTCCTGGAGTAAACAAGAGGGCAGTGAGTGTTTAATGCCCTCCTCCCTCGGCAGGCAGCAATGCAGAAGTCAGATGGAGAAGGAGAAGCTTGGCCTCCCTCGTATACCTGTGACTGATTCATGTTGACGCATGGAAGAAACCAACACAATATTTTAAAGTAATTATCCTCCAATTAAAGATTAATTAATAATAATAATTAAAAGAGAAGGTGAGGCTTGACTCCATACATTATGGCCATAGCTACAGTCACTGAACTCACTAACAACAACAACAACAAAAAAGTGACTCAGCAAAAACATACAGTCCAGGTTCAATGCATGATACTGGATGCTTGGGGCTGGTGCACTGAGACGACCCAGAGGGATGGTACAGGGAGGGAGGAGGGAGGGGGGTTCAGGATGGGGAACATGTGTCTACCTGTGGTGGATTCATGTTGATGTGTGGCAAAACCAATACAATATTGTAAAGTAATTAACCTCCAATTAAAATAAATAAATTTCTATTTAAAAAAACATTTACATTGATAACCGACACACTCTGTCATGTTTTGAGACATTGCAAGTTATCCTCACTTACCCAACCATGCTCAACATTGGAGACAGAGAAAAGGGGGATGGGGAAGGTAGTAATGGGCAGCTAAAGGACTTGACTGACTTTTTTGTTTGAGATGTTTCATGACAAGAACTGTCAAGAGCAGAGCAAGTCTGTTATTCATCTCCCTTCCCTCAAGGAACATTTCTTTACTGAGTCCCATGCAGTCATTCATTCGATCAGCAAACATTCATTACACACCAGGTGCTGAGCATGAATAGGAAGAGATACCCTAAGTCAAAACTAGGGGCATCAGCCCTGGTGATTTCCAAGCAAGAGTCCAGATCCTTCAGAGATCTTTTACCTCTGATGTTTTTCCATGTCCGTCAAACTAAACCAACACAAAAGTTGCAACATCCGCCTTCAGGGAGGAATTGTACCATTGCCCCCAGCTGTGCAAGTATAGTGAAAGATACGTACAAGTAGCAGATGGCATTTCATCACTACATGCAAAGTGTCCTGGAGTCTTCAGCTTGCCTCTTTCCAGTTCCTTGAAAGAGGGATGCTGCCTGGCCTACCAATTTCCCTCAGAGTTGCATCTCCAGCCCCCTCTCACTAAGCAGGCTCTTACCACTCACCTTGGCAGAGACATTCGTTGTTTTCTAGCCCTTCTCCAATTAGCTACAATTAGTTTCCAATTGCATTTCCCCCTTTCTGAAGAAATTAAGTATGCAGTGATTGTGATGTGTTCTAAAGAGGTTTGCTTTACCAAGAGAGTGCTGCAAACTGGGTTCCCACAAGGAAATCAGAGTGAGTCACTCAGGACTCTGCTTCTGCTTTTCAGGCTGTTAAATGCAAACCATTAGGCACCCCACGCAAGGCCATTTGGCTCAGCTGAGGCCTAAGAACGTCACTCCCTAAACAGCAGATCATGAAGAAATAGCCAAACAGGGTCAGCCTGAATCCCATGTTTCTTGTTGTTATAACCTGAGAAAATGAACACTGACAGGATGAAGAGTAACGCCTATTGTATTTCATTTGAGTGTAGTTGGAAAGTAAACAATTGTTAGAGAAATTATTCCAACTCCTCTGCTTCAGCAAACATACAAGAGAGAGAAAAAAGAAACAAAGATCAACATTCACAGCTCTTGTCATCTTTAACACAACACAAAAACTCATGACATGAATATCTACCCAATGGCACATGGCTGAGTTGAAAGCTTGGAAATTGAGTGAGAAAGGAACTAGAGGTGCTATCCGTCTAGGGGTGACAGCAGGGCAGAGAAGCAAGCTGAATCTTCTGTTCTGCTTAGCTCGGGAGCGATCATGTTTTAAACAAAGTCGTTAGTGATAAAGCAAAGCACAATGAGAGCAGTGAAGCTAGGCTCCAGCAGAGAATGAGGTTTGAGCCTTCACTGATGCTGACTCTGCCCAGACACTACTTCCTCTCCCTTCTCTAAAGTCCAGCAAAAGTCCCCCTCCTCCTTGAAGACTTCATGGGTTTCATCTGCCCATATACACACCCTGTCTTATGAATTCCTGGAGCAGCTACTCTTTCATTTTTAAATTATAGTATAATTGCTTTACAATGTTGTGTTAGTTTCTGCTCTACAACAATGTGAATCAGCTATATGTATACATATATCCGCTCCCTGTTGAGACTCCCTCCTACCCCCACCATCCCTAGGCCATCACAGAGCACAGAACTGAGCTCCCCGTGTTATACAGCAGCTTTCTACTAGCTAGCTATTTTACACACGGAAATGTATATATGACCGTGTTACTCTCCTAGTTCATCTCACCCTCCTGGACCAGCTACTTTCATGCTTTACGGTATGGAGATTTTTCAGATTTTCCTTGACTTTGTTCTCTAGGTGAGCCACGTGTTTTCACCTCTAATCTCGTGACTGAATTCTGATTCTCTTGGAATAAGAGCTTAGTTTTTTTTTTCTTTCTTTCTTTTGGCTCTCCTACACAGCCTGGTTTGGAACTGAACATATCAAAAGCCTCTAACGTGTATCTCTCCAGATGATTCTGACAAGTTTTCCTAAGAGTCACCACCCATGGAAGAACCAGGAGAACTGACAGCTTATTTACATTAACTTAGGGGGGAACTTGATTGAGCACATCCACTTGGACTGTGGGCCACCTGTTCATCGTTTACTTTCAAGCTGAAGTCTTGAATAACATATCAGACCTGGCATTCCTTGGTGTTTCTTCTGTTAGTCACCCATAACCAAGGCCCATATTCTGAGCAGGTGAACAACACAGTCAAAGAACTCCTAATAATGACAAGCTAATAGCTGCAAACATTCAAGACATGAATGTTTTGTTCATCTTTTAATCAAAGCTGGAGCCCACTTTGCTACTTTCAGGTCTGAACATTGGCCCTCAGGTGGAGGGATGCGGAGGGTGGCAAATTTGATCAGCCACATCTAAATAGAATTTAATCCTCTGGATTAAACACAGTAGGGCTGCTGAGTAGCCTGTGGATAATATTGTTTTTCTCACACACATTTGCCTCAGCTGAAAAGGTTTGATCCTTTGGTTTAAAAAAAGGTAAGAAAAGTTATATATGCAAAAAGTTTATGGCAGGTGTTCTAATCAGTGAGGTTTGATATATACAAAATGAGCAACTGTCCTAATTCACTCAGACTGATATGGTTTCCTGAGACATGGGAATTTCCATGCTAAAACCAGGAAAGTTCTTGACAAACTGGGACCAGTCATGTCCTGGATTCCAAGAGTCAGCCTTCAGACCTTCAGCAGACCATGTTGTTGTTCAGTCGCTAAGTCATGTCCGACTTCTGCAACCCCATGAACTACAGGATGCCAGGCTTCTCTGTCCTTCCCTATCTCCCAGAGTTTGCTACAACTCATGCACACTGAATCAGTGATGCCATCCAACCATCTCCTCCTCTTTCACCCCCTTCTCTTCTTGCCCTCAATCTTTCCCAGCATTGGGATCTGTTCAAATGAGCTAGCTCTTCTCATCAGGTGGCCAAAGTATTGGAGTTTCAGCTTCAACATCAGTCCTTCCAATGAACACCCAGGACTGATCACCTTTAGAATGGACTGGTTGGATCTCCTTGCAGTCCAAGGGACTCTCAAGAGTCTTCTCCAACACCACAGTTCAAAAGCACCAATTCTTCGGTGCTCAGCTTCCTTTATAGTCCAACTCTCACATCCACACACGACTAGTGGAAAAATTACTGGTTATGGGTTTTGGTCTGTCTAGTCATAGCTTTGACTAGATGGACTTTTTATGGCAAAGTAATGTCTCTGATTTTTAATATGCTGTCTAGGTTGGTCATAACTTTTCTTCCAAGGAGTGTCTGTCTAGGTTGGTCATAACTTTTCTTCCAAGGAGTGTCTTTTAATTTTGTGGCTGCAGTGATTTTTAACCCAAGAAAATAAAGCCTCTCACTGTTTTCATTGTTTCCCTAACTGTTTGCATGAAGTGATGGGACAAGATGCCATGATCTTAGTTTTCTGAACGTTGAGTTTTAAGCCAGATTTTTCACTTTCATCAAGAGGCTCTTTAGTTCTTCTTTACTTTCTGCCATAAGGGTGGTTATGGCATATCTGAGTTATCGATATTTCTCCTAGGAATCTTGATTCCAGCTTGTGCTTCATTCAGCCTGGCATTCCACATGATGTACTATGCTGCTGCTGCTAAGATGCTTCAGTTGTGTCCAACTCTGTGCCACCCCATAGACAGCAGCCCACCAGGCTCCTCTGCCCATGGGATTCTCCAGGCAAGAACACTGGAGTGGGTTGCCATTGCCTTCTCCGTGATGTACTATGCATAGAAGTTAAATAAGCAGGGTGACAATATACAGCCTTGACATATTCCTTTCCTGATTTGGAAACAGTGTTGTTCCATGTCCAGTTCTAACTGTTGCTTCTTGACCTACATACATATTTCTCAGGAGGCAGGTAAGATGGTCTGGTATTCCCATATCTTTAAGAATTTTCCACAGTTTGTTGTGATTCACACAGTCAAAGGCTTTGGCGTAGTCAGTAAAGCAAAGTAGATGTTTTCCTGGAACTCTCTTGCTTTTTCTATAATCCAAAGAACGATGGCAATTTGATCTCTGGTTCCTCTGCCTTTTCTAAATCCAGCTTGAACATCTGGAAGTTCATGGTTCATGTACTGTTGAAGCCTGGCTTGGGGAATTTTGAGCATTACTTTGCTAGTGTATGAGATGAATGCAACTGTGCAGTACTTTGAGCATTCTTTGGCATTGCCTTTCTTTGGGATTGAAATGAAACCTGACCTTTTCCACTCCTGTGACCATTGCTGAGTTTTCCAAATTTCCTGTCATATTAAGTGCAGCACTTTCACAACATCATCTTTTAGGATTTGAAATAGCTCAACTGGAATTCCATCACCTCCACTGGCTTTATTCCTAGTGATGCTTCCTAAAGCCCACTTGACTTCGCATTCCAGGATGTCTGGCTCTAGGTGAGTGGTCACACCACTGTGGTTATCTGGGTCATGAAGATTTTTTTTTTTTTTTTTTGTATAGTTCTTCTTTGTGTTGTTGCCACCTCTTCTTAATATCTTCTGCTTCTGTTAGCTCCATATCATTTATTTCCTTTATTGTGCCCATCTTTGCATGAAGTGTTCCCTTCATATCACCAATTTTTTTGAAGAGATCTCTAGTCTTTCCCAATCTGTTGTTTTCCTCTATTTCTTTGCATTGATCACTGATGAAGGCTTTCTTATCTCTCCTTGCTATTCTTTGGAACTCTGCATTCAGATGGGTATATCTTTCCTTTTCTCCTTTGCCTTTCATTTTTCTTCTTTCCTCAGCTATTTGTAAGGCCTCCTCAGACAACCATTTTCCCTTTTTGCACTTCTTTTTCTTGAGGATGTTCTTGATCACTGTCTCCTGTACAATGTCACAAACTTCTGTCCACGGTTCTTCAGGCACTCTGTCTATCAGATCTAATCCCATGAATCTATTTGTCACTTCTGCTGTATAATCATAAGAGATTTGATTTAGATCATCCCTGAATGTTTCAGTGGTTTTCTCTACTTCTTCAATTTAAGTCTGAATTTTGCAATAAGGGGCTCATGACCTGAGCCACAGTCAGCTCCCAGTCTTGTTTTTGCTGACTGTAGAGCTTCTCCATCTTTGGCTGCAAAGAATATAATCAATCTGATTTCAGTATTGACCATCGGGTGATGTCCATGTTTAGAACTTTGTGTTGTTGGAAGAGGGTGTTTGAAGTGACCAGTGTGTTCTCTTGGCAAAACTCTGTTAGCCTTTGACCTGCTTCATTTTGTACTCCAAAGCCAAATTTGCCTGTTACTCCAGGTATCTCTTGACTTCCTACTTTTGCATTCCAGTCCCCTGTAATGAAAAGGACATCTTTTGGGGGTGTTAGTTATAGAAGGTCTTATAGGTTTTCATAGAACCATTCAACTTCAGCTTCTTCAGCATTACTGGTTGAAGCATAGACTTGGATTACTGTGATATTGAATGGTTTGCCTTGGAAAGGAACAGAGATCATTCTGTCATTTTTGAGATTGCATCCAAGTACTGCATTTTGGACTCTTTTGTTGACACAATGGCTACTCCATTTCTTCTAAGGGATTCTTGCCTATAGTAGTAGATACAATGGTCATCTGAGTTCAATTCACCAAGTCCAGTCCATTTTAGTTCACTGATTCCTAAAATGTTGATGTTCACTCTTGCCATCTCCTGTTTGACCACTTCCTGTTTGACCAATTTACCTTGATTCATGGACCTAAAATTCCAGGTTCCTATACAATATTGATCTTCAGTTCAGTTCAGTCACTCAGTCGTGTCTGACTCTTTGCGACCCCATGAATCACAGCACGCCAGGCCTCCCTGTCCATCACCAACTCCCAGAGTTCACTCAGACTCACGTCCATCGAGTCAGTGATGCCATCCAGCCATCTCATCCTCTGTCATCTCCTTCTCCTCCTGCCCCCAATCCCTCCCAGCATCAGAGTCTTTTCCAATGAGAAAACTCTTCGCATGAGGTGGCCAAAGTACTGGAGTTTCAGCTTTAGCAGCAGTCCTTCCAAAGAAATCCCAGGGCTGATCTCCTTCAGAATGGATTGGTTGGATCTCCTTGCAGTCCAAGGGACTCTCAAGAGTCTTCTCCAGCACCACAGTTCAAAAGCATCAATTCTTCAGCACTCAGCCTTCTTCACAGTCGAACTCTCACATCCATACATGACCGCAGGAAAAACCATAGCCTTGACTAGATGGACCATAGTCGGCAAAGTAATGTCTCTCCTTTTGAATATGCTATCTAGGTTGGTCATAACTTTTCTTCCAAGGAGTAAGCGTCTTTTAATTTCATGGCTGCAATCACCATCTGCAGTGATTTTGGAGCCCAAAAAAATAGTCTGACACTGTTTCCACTGTTTCCCCATCTATTTCCCATGAAGTGATGGGACCGGATGCCCTGACCAATAGAATTGTCTCCTCTTGCCTACCGTTTCTCTTGCATTCCACCGTATACCCCTCTAGCATTCCACTGTCATAGCTCTGGTCAGATCACTTGTTTGCTAAATATGCACAATAGTCACTTCTCCATTGTACTATGTCCAAGTCCTACACAACCTTCATATCTCAAATCGTGCCTTCCCATGAAGCATTGTCTTTTTCTATATAAAATAATCCCTTCTTTCTACATGCTTTGGGTCCTTGACTTTTCCCTACTTCATATTATTATTTATGTGTATTATCTTCCTTTATAAACCAAAGTCCTTGAAAGTAAGAACGGTATGTCATCCACCTTTTTAGTCCCACTGAAAATAATTTTTTAAAAAAATCAATGAATAAAATCCAAGTAAGGTTTAACCTGAGGCATACTCCCTTGCATGGATGCTGTGGCTTAACTTTTAAAAGTTTTTTCCATATCCCTATGTCTTCCAACCCTTCCTCCCCATCTTGGTCAACCATAGTCAAAGCCTGAGAGTTGGGACAGCCACCCAGACACCATGGCAGGCCAGCAGGGCTCAGCTAAAAGGACTTTGTCCCACAGAACTGGGAAATAGAGATTCCTTTGAGATAGAGTCTGAATTTTTCCCTGCCCTCTGTCTTCACCTTCATAATTAGCACACTTTCCTAACACAGGCACAAAACTATACTTCACTTTGTCCTCTCCTCCACACCCCAGGACACTATAGCTCTGAGTGTGTCCTGCTCCCTGACCCAAGAAATAAAGACATGTATTAAACTGTCTCAGCATTTATTTTAATATATGGAAATAAAAGAACTGACTTAAAGCAGAGATGTCTGGAGGAGGTATTTCTCCTTATCCCTGTCAACTCATCCATCATGGAGCAAACAGTCACGAGCTTACAGAAGGAGAGAATCTGAACTTGTCTGAAGCTATTCTTTTCTCAGCTCCTCTTTGTTTCCCCCCTCCACAACTGTAGCATTTCCTGGTTTGAATGTTGTGCTGTGCTAGTCACTCAGTAGTGTCTGACTCTTTGCAACCCTATGGACTATAGCCCATTCCTCTGTGCATGGAATTTCCCACATGAGAATACTGGAGTGGGATGCCATTTCCTCCTCCAGGGGATCTTCCTGATCAAGGGGTCAAACTTGTGTCTCCTGCGTCTCTTTCACTGCAAGTCGATTCTTCACTGCTGTACCAATACCAGGCCTCAAAACCCAGTCATTATGGGAATGGTGAACACAGTCAGAAGAAAGGCCTCTGGCGGGGAAACACCAGAACCCTTTGGAACAAAGAAGCAAGTCAGTGCAGCTCAAGCCAGAGCTGCAGGACAAGCTGAATCCCACTCTGTAGCCTTGTCTGTGTCTCCTCTCAGCAACCATCCACTTCATGCAATAAATGTTCATCAAGCACTTAGCATGTAGCTGCTCTATGGTTACTAGGAGCAATACACAGCGTCATTCCAGATAGCCGAGAATGAACATAACATAGTCATGATATGAATGACCATCAGCATCCTGGAGCAGGATTTGAAGGGCTTCACTGTGCCAGGATTCACTTCTTTTGTTGCCAGACTATAGGGAGGTCCAGGGTTTTCAGATGAATGAAGAGAGCAGCTGGATGGCAGAAGGGACACCCAGGACCTTCAGGGGTCAGATACTTGCCTGCTGGTATGGAAGGAACTGCTTTCATGCCGGTACACAGATAGCAGTTTAGTAACTGACAGGGCCATATCGGGGCTAGCCCACTGGATAGGAGCCTTTGATACAATAATGTACAATAGAGAATTGGGTGTTTCACCCCTGGATCCCACAGTTCAATGTAGGAGATCCACAGTGCCATGCTCTGAATGTATCCTGTGATAGATAGATACACTCATCTATTGAAATACTAACCCCCAAAGGTGACGGTACTGGTGTTATTAGGTGGGACTTTTGGGAGGTGATTAGGGTAGGGCTTTTCTGGAGAGAGTTAGCACTCATCTAAAAGAGAAGCCTCTGAGTTCTCTAGTCCTTTTCACCATGTGAGAACAATGTGAGAAGTGTTCAACTAGAGAGGGTCCTTTCTTCCTAGTCCTTTCCACTATGTGAGAACAATGTGAGAAGTGTTCAACTAGACAGGATCTTTTCTCATCTTTTTTACAACCTGATTGTCCTGGCACCCTGACCTTGGACTTCCAGGCTTCACAACTGTAAGCAATACATGTTTGTTAACAGACAGCAATCAGATAATCATAAAAACAAATGTGAGATCCCAGTTGCGTTAGAGACGACCTTATAAAACAGTGTCTGTAAATACTGTTACAAAGATAGGAATCTAAGGCAAGAAGAACAATGCTGGAATGCTACAATACTGGGATTGTAGCAGTTCTACAATACTGGAATCTGACCATTTCAGATGGATACAGGAGGCTCCCCAAGGAAGCAAGTTTTTGGTTAAGATCTGAAGGAAAAGCAGGAGTTAGCAAGTCAGTGAGGGGATAGAAGAGCATTCCAAACAGAGGGAACAACATGTTCAAAAGTCCTGGGACACAGAGCACTGAGAGAGGAGAAGAGAAAGTTAAGAGGAAGGAAGGAAGTATATAGGGACCAGTGGTGGGCCTCGAGTTGACCTATCACGAAATGCTTTAAAGCACTGGGGCAGGGACTTCTCTGGTGATCCAATGACTAACACTCCACACTTCCAATGCAGGGGGCCCAGATTCAATCCTTGGTCAGGGAACCAGATCCCACATGATGCAACTAAGAGCTCACATGCCACAAAGAAGATCCCACATGCTGCAAATAAGACCCAGTGCAGTCAAATACATAAATAAGTACTTTTTAAAAAGCAGTTGAGTGGCATTATCAGATTAACATTTTGAAAAGACTGTTTTCCTAGTCTCCTTGGAAATGGCTGTGCCTGGAGTAGGAGGCTGAGGGTAGACACTTCACTGGCCAACACCAGGGACCCTCTAAGATCCTATCAATATATATGCAGTGTGTTCCTCAGGGCTGTGATCTCATCCTGAGAGGGAAGAGCTCCCTCCATAAGACGAGGCCCTGACAGCTTCCTCCTATCAGTGAAAATAGAGTGAGTGTGCAGTAGGGAGAAAAACATATACAGGTTTAAAGAATGACATGCTCGCAACCTCTTCCTTAATTGTTATAAACTATCATTTATTTAGCACACACCCCAAGGGCCAAGTGCCTGACTAATCATTGCTGCCCATTGCCTTCTTAATGTTCAGGCTGATCCAGCAAGATAGGCATTATCAACTCCATTTTACAAGGTGGGCATTCATACTCAGGGAGTTAACTTGCCAAGGAGTCAACACTCATGTCTTTCTGATTCTTGCTCTTTTGTTTTTAACCCAATACTGGTTATTAAATATGACTATGTGGTTGGTTCCATGATATGTGCTATGCTTCAAAAGACACTGTCTTATCTAGAAAAAGTGCAGTCTGATGGAGAGGGGATCATGAGCACATACATACATTTAGGCAACTAAATATAACACAATTAAAATCATACAGAATTTGTTCTTCATGAACGAGTGGTGACTGTCTATATTTAGTAGTATTGCATTTGGCTCAGCATCTCTATGAGGAAGGAATGAACCAAGTTGAAAGCCAACTTCACTGAGTGACAGCTGTGTGCCAGGTATTGAGCTAAGTGCTTTCAGCATATTAACTCAGTGGCATCCTCATAGCAAGTTCACCAGGAAGCCAACACTATTGTCTATATTTTGCAGATGGAGAAAGTGGGGCTCATATCAGTCAAAAAAAAAGAGAATCCCCAGGATCACAAGTAAGAATCACCAGAAGATAAATACCTTGTGAAGGGAGAGTAAACTAATACTGATGATGGCTGACTTTCAATCTACAGGAAACTGAAGATAGATTCTAAAATGGAAAACCAAACTCTGTGCTGATGTAAGACGCAGAGCATTAAAACTGACCCTAAACACCCCAACCACAGGAGTCTGACTGCAAAACAGGTTAGCTTCCCAGAGCCAGGCTCTATGGGCAAACTGTTCCTACTTCTTGGAGTTGTTTTGACATTAAAATGTGAAAGTTCTTAAAATAAGGAGGAGGGTAGAGACTCCAAGGAATGTTAAAATAATTTGTGGCAAAACAGAGAAAGTTAAACATTCATTAAGGGGTTTTCATTTCAAATGATTGTTTTACCATATCAATGTCTAAACTGGGGAGCAGGGAGAAGAGGAAGAAACTCTTACTTCATCCCTTTCCCAAATTGGCCACAGAGAATGCTCAGCAGAGACCCATGGAGATTTCAAGCCCCTCCTGTAGAAGCTGGGGTCCACGGATACAGAGACCCTACACAGGTCTCCCTGGCTGCCTGTTCACCTAACCAGAGCCAAGCCAGCTTTGCCAACTGTCAGCATACCAACACTGGCTGTCTCCAGCACTTACTTAGGGATCCTATGCATATATCTTTTCCCAGAGGCAGAGCTTTGCTCTGGATTATATCTTTATTATTTCACCCTTAAGTGCAGAAAACGAATGTTGGGCTCCCAAATCCTAGGAAATATCTGAAACCCAACATAGCAGATATCCATAAATTAAGTAATGTCCAGCCTCAAATATAAGCTGTAATTTCCAAAAGCCTGGAGGGTGTGTATGTCCACGGAACAATCTAGAAAGAACACCCTCTGCTCTAGCTTTCAGATCTATGTTACTCATCGGAGCTCTTTCCACTCCTTTGCGCTAGAGGTACTGGTAGCCTCACAGCTGAAATTTACCCTCTTATTCACTGCCTTCAGAGCAGACTTTCTGCTGGCTTCCTGGGTGAATGCTCAACATTCTCAATATGCTTAAAGGCTTGCCTACCCTTGAATTAATTTATTCATTCATATATCTCACCATGAATTTATCAGCTATTCTTTGAATGCTTATGTGCCAGGCATGGAGCTAGACACACTGATGGTACATCAATGAGCAAGTGGTCACCAGAATTTTAGCCTTCAGATTTATTCAACTTTTCATCATGATTGCATCTTGACATGCTGCCCGGCAGAAAACTGATTAGAATACATCATTACATCAGCACCGATTGCTGTATCAGTGCCCTGGAAGTTTGTTTGGGGCAGAATGCTTGCAGACAAGCAAGCCTGGGAAGACTCAGAGACTCCTGGGGGTACTGTCACCTGAAAAGTGGTGTCAACAGACCCAAGATGAGAAAACAGAAACCCAGAAAATAAAATACAAATGCCCCACCAAACTCTGCTGTAATGGATAGGCCACATTCTCACTCAAAAGAACCAGCTGTGGAATGATACGGTATCATGCTGGGTACCAGAGGCTACAAAACACCCAAAGGTTAGTTTCCCACAGTAAGCCACTCACGACAAAGGGAGCCACAGATGCATGAAAATTTGAATTACAGAACAAGTGATTCATTAAAGTCATCTCTCACTTGACTCACTGCAATAATTTTCTCATTTCCCCTCTTGCCTCAGATCCCCCTTGCTACCCACTCCGGCCTCCCTCAACTCTAATTCATTCTCCACATCCTGGCTAGGATTATTTATAAAACCCCTCCCTGGAAAACTGCCTGCAAAGGTAGTTCTCAAACTACCATTCAAGAGGCCTGGAGGTCAGTCTGAGCCTCCATATTTACCAAATCAGTATTTCTATAGGTAGGGTCTTGGACACTGCACATTATTAAAATATTAGAATAATTCTCATTCACAGTTACTCATTAGTAATTCTAATTTCCAGTTTGAAAGCTAGCCCATGGATAGAAAAGTTGATTGATGGGGCTGGATGCCCTTCATAAACGATCCTAGCCTACCTTTCCAGTCTCATTTGAGGCCATTATAATACCCCATGCTTTATGTCTTAGTAAAATAGATATACTCCCTGAACAAGCTAGAAATTTTCCTTCTCCTGTGCCATTTTCATGCAGATCCTTCTGCCTGGAATTCCCAACCCTCCTCTCCAAGTCAAATCTCTACTAGTCTGCGTGCATGGGTGCGCATGCACGCACACACACACACACACACACACACACACACACACACACACACTCCACTTGGAAAATTCTTATTCACCTATTAAAAACCAGGACAGGAGCTTCTGGTGGTCCAGTGGCTAAGGCTCTGTGCTCTCAGTGCAGGGGGCCTGGGTTCGATTCTTGCTTTGGGAACAAGATCCCACATGCTGCAACTGAGAGTTCAAAGAGGTCACAACTAAAGATCCTGCATGCTGTGGTGAAGATCGAGGATCCCACATGCTGCAACTAAGATCCAGCACAGACAAATAAATAAGTAAACATTTAAAAGCCAGAACAAATATCACGATCTTATTATCTTATGGGCCCTTCAGCTTCCTGTAAAATGCACTGTTGTCTTACTGTGTGTTCCACAGCACCGTGCGCTTTCTATTTTCCTTCATTAATCCCGTGTATTGTACTATTGAATTTGTGTCAAGTGGCTGCTCTCCCTGTTCATACACACCCACATGCATTTACTTCTTGAGGTTTTGGAGGGTATGGACTGTTCCTTATCCATCTCTAAATTCCAAGTGCCCAACACTTAACTGCTCAACAAATATTATGTTAAACTGAGGCTATTCAAATTTTACAGATGAAACATGTAGCATCTTTCCTTACCCATGGCTAACTTTTAAAAAAACATTTACTTCTTCCTCTCCCCTCTAAGGAAATCATATGGAACTAGATCTTCCAATCCATGAGCAAAGAATTTATTTAACTCCACCTACTTAGGTCTTCTTTAATTTCTCTCAGTAAATTTTTTAAAACTCTGCTTAGAGGTTTTGTATCCCTTTTCTTATGTCTACTTTTAGGTATTCAATGTTTTTGATATTTTTTTACCTGTTTTATATGTTTTAAGACATATAGAAATGCAACTAATTTTTGTATATTGCCCATGTATTCAGTCACTGAAATTTAATATTAGTTTTAATAGTTTTTCTGTAGATTTATTAAATCCTCTCTATATAAAAATAATACCAGTTTATTTCTTTTCCAATTCTTATACTTTTATTTTTCTTGACTCGTTGCACTGGTGACTCCTAGTACAATGTTGAACCAAAATGGTGATAATTGATGTCATTATTTTATTCCCCATGCTACATAGACTATGCCTTAATATTTCATAATTATATAATAATATTTCCCATTACTATGTAAAAGCTGAGTCTTTTTAAACTTATGTTACCCAAGAATGGGTATTGAATTTTATCTAATTTTATCCATATCCACTGACATGATTATATAGCTTTTTGTCCTTTGTAATGTTTATGTGGTAAATATGTTAATTTCATGGAGAAGGCAATGGCAACCCACTCCAGTACTCTTGCCTGGCAAATCCCATGGGCAGAGGAGCCTGGTGGGCTGCAGTCCATGGGGTCGCTAGAGTCAGACACGACTGAGCGACTTCCCTTTCACTTTTCACTTTCATGCACTGGAGAAGGAAATGGCAACCCACTCCAGTGTTCTTGCCTAGAGAATCCCAGGGATGGGGGAGCCTGGTGGGCTGCCGTCTATGGGGTCACACAGAGTCGACAGGACTGAAGCGACTTAGCAGCAGCAGCAGCAGCAGCAGAAAAGACATAGGATGACTTTGAAAAACAAAACAGCACAGCTGAAATAAAAGAAAATTAAACACATTTGGGGACCAACTCCGTAAGAGTTGGGTTTGACTATGAGTCTAAACAAAACCTCAAACATTAGGGTGGAGAGATTTGCTTAGACTGATTTATTAACATGTAAAAAGGTGAAGTCTTAACCCATAAAATGGTACAATTGACTAAATGAATAAAATATAATTCATATAAAATATTAGGAGGTTGAAGTTATATTAGTGATTTTTAAAATCTTCTTCTGACTTCTTTGATAAATTATGTGATTTTGATACTTAAACTAGCAAAACCTCAAAAGTTGATGTGAACACTCTTCTAGTTTAAGATTGGAGAAGGCAATGGCACCCCAGTCCAGCACTCTTGCCTGGAGAATCCCAGGGACAGGGGAGCCTGGTGGGCTACCATCTATGGGGTCTCACAGAGTCGGACACAACTGAAGCGACTTAGCAGCAGTAGCAACAGCATGTTAATTTCAAGTATTAAGCCAATCTTTCACTCCTAAAATAAACTTAAGTTGGTCATGATACAAAATTATTTTCATAAATCACCAGATTCATTCTTCTACTTATCATTTTTATATCCATGAGCATGAGAGTTAGCCTGTGAAATTGATTTTCTTATAGTATCTTTGTCAAGTTTTGATATCAACTTTTGATACAAATTTTTCTGGACTCATGGAAAAGGATGACAAATGTTCTGCCTTTTCTTCTCTGGAAACTCTGTGATCCAGCCCTCTTTATTTTAACCAGAAATGGAAATTTCTCCCCTGATCTTCTCCTACAAACACTTTATCTTTGAAGGGAAAACATATTGAACAATAAAAAGGTAAGCTGGCTTAAATAATACCAACTTCAAGGACCTGGAACACTCTTAAAAACTTGACTCAGTACCACCTCTGCATTGTAAGCTACACAAATTATTTCTGTGTAAGTATACTTTATCCTTAATATCAATGTGTAAATAGACTTCAAATCTATCACTGTATTTTATTATAAATATTCTTATGTCATGTCATCATACTCATTACCTCTTTTGACAAGTACTCAAACCCTTGAGTAACGTGAGATGGACACACAATATTTAATCCTGCTGTACTATAGTCAAGTAGACCTTCAATATAGACTAATGGTATTCTGACCATATATAGAATTACTTTATGCTTTGAGTCAACTGATTTCAATATAAATGCAGACTAATACTCAGTTTTTAATGAACATTAATTATTTCAGATATTGTTGCCATTGCTATTTGCTTGGTAAGTATGCTTTGCTGCTTCTCTTCTGTTAGTGCAAAGTAAAATTTTAGAATATAGTTATTCATAGTCCCTGGCAATGAAAAAGTAATCAACAAACTCTTTCTTATTGAATTTGTTAATGAATTAATAATGAATGACTGCAAGGAGATCAAACCAGTCAATCATAAAGGACATCACCCTGGATATTCATTGGAAGGACTGATGCTGAAGCTGAAACTCCAATACTTTGTCCACCTGATGAGAAGAACTGACTCACTGGAAAAGACCCTGATGCTAGGGAAGATTGAAGGCAGGAGGAGAAGGAAATAACAGAGGATGAGGTGGTTGGATGGCATCACTGACTCAATGGACGTGAGTTTGAGAAAGCTCCATGATATGGTGAAGGACAGGGAAGCCTGGCATGCTGCAGTCCCTGGGGTCGCAAAGAATCAGGCACAAGTGAGCGACTGAACAACAGCAATAATGAATGACTAGAAAGTTACCCAGAGAAGGCAATGGCACCCCACTCCAGTACTCTTGCCTGGATAATCCCATGGGCAGAGGAGCCTGGTAGGCTGCAGTCCATGGGGTTGCTAAGAGTCGGACATGACTGAGCGACTTCCCTTTCACTCTCCACTTCCTTGCATTGGAGAAGGAAATGGCAACCCACTCCAGTGTTCTTGCCTGGAGAATCCCAGGGATGGACGAGCCTGGTGGGCTGCCCTCTATGGTGTCGCACAGAATCGGACACGACTGAAGCGACTTAGCAGCAGCAGCAGAAAGTTACCCATTCTCAAAAGTCAAGAGTTAGAAAACTACAGTTTGTGAGCCAAGTTTACTCACTCTCTAATTGTTAAAAAAAAGTGTGGATTAGACACAGCCACATTAATTTGTTTTTATACATTCTCTTTTGGAATTGAATTTCTTCAGTTTTTAGACTTGAATAGTTGCAACAGAGACCATATGGCCCCTAAATATGGTCTAAATATTTATTATCTATAATAGTAAACAATGCAAAATATTTACTATCTGGCCTTACAGGAAAAGTGTTCCAACCTCTGCTCTAAAACAGTATTCTCTAAATAATTGGAGAGTGGCCAGAGTGCATCTACCACAGGGAGGTCTATGCAAATATAATCTTCCAGTTTATTGTTAAAAGAATAAAGGAGAATATCAGAGGTGAAGATGCTGGTGGCAAATAAAGATTCTGAACTTTTTCTTGAGGCGGCATGGTTAAGTGTGCTTGTCAAAGGTCACAATGTAAGGGCTTCATCTCTTTAACCAACACTCATTTCTGCATCACATTGTTGTCCAGCTTTTCTCCTTCTCAGAGGCTCTGGTCAAGTTGTTTGGTTTTTTTTCTGAATTTCAGGATTTTCATTGCCTCTTTTTTAAATAACAGGATTTCACTGAACTAAAATAAAAGAGTGACCCAGGCAAGGAATGTGGAATGTTAATATGACTGTGGCAATTCAGCAGATGTCTGGACTATAAGACAGAGCTTCTCATATAAGTCTTTCTTATTAAAATGAAGAATCCCTGATTCATGAGCCAAATTGGTCAATAATTCAACATGTAGCCAAATGGAAATTCTACAATGCAGTAAAATGCCTAAGAAACATTTGTTTTCAATTTCCATTATCCTTCTTCTCCATTAAGAAGGAAACCCTTTTAGTAAGAATTCTAGTGTCTATGTTTTCATAACATATAAGTAATTTGCAGAAACCCAAAACTTACTATTTAAACATAAAAATGAAGTAATGCTATTCATTCTCAGCACATGACATGGTACACATAAAGTATCAAGATGTTATAAGAAAGAAATGGTAAAATCAGAATCTATTCTGGAAAATAAAAAGCAAGATATGGCATCACAAGTGATACCATCAGTTTTCTGGTACCCAAAAGACTAACCAATTAATTAATCCCATTTTTTTTGTGGCAAATAGTGTGGGTTGTTTGGATTTCTTGCTGGATTCTTCATGTGATGTTTTTCTAGTCCTCATGTTAAACTGAATAACAGATTTTTAGTAATGCACTATATAGTCCCCAAATCCAAGTATATGTATGAGCACAAGAATAGAAAACTATTAGGCAAATGAATAGAGAATAATCCACCATAAAGTAATCTACAGGGTCAGGTAATATTACTTACTAAGTAACTATTGCTTTCTGAATGCTATATTGGTGATATTAGGGAAAAAAGCACAAAGATTAGCCAGCTTATTTCATTTTAAGCAAATATGTATCATAATTCAGATGTTACTATAGATAAAAGAGCAAGCTTTATTTTTTCTTCAAAAAGCATTTTTTTCTTGGAGGATTTAATATATTCCTTGCCATTGTTTTTTTAAAAAAAAAACAGCAGTCCTAGTATGTTACTTTTTGACTCAATTCAGTAAGCTTTTATTTTTAACTTTTTAGAATATTTCATGCATCAAGAAAACTGTACTTTAAAATATTGTCAATATGACTATATTACCCTAGGCAATCTATAGATTCAATTAAATCCCTATCAAAATACCAATGATGTTTTTCACAGGTGAGAACAAATATGTTTTAAATTGTATTAAAACAAAAAATGCAAAATTTCCTTGAGAAAAAAGCCTTGAGGGAAAAAAAAAGAACAAAGCCAGAGGTATCATACTGCTGGCATCAGACTATATTACAAAGTTTACTCATCAAAATAGTATGGCGCTGGCATGCACACACACACACACACACACACACACACACACACACACACAAAACCACATACATAGATCAGTGGAAGAGAATAGAGAGCTCAGAGATAAACCCATGCATTTAAGGCTCAGTTCAGTTCAGCTCAGTTCAGTCACTAAGTCATATCCGATAATTGTGACCCCATGGACTGCAGCATGCCAGGCCTCCCTATCCATCATCAACTACCGGATTTTACTCAAACTCATGTCCATTGAGTTGGTGATGCCATCCAACCATCTCATCCTCTGTCTTCCCCTTCTCCTCCTGCCTTCACTCTTTCCCAGCATCAGAATCTTTTCAAATGAGTCAGCTCTTCGCATCAGGTGGCCAAAGTATTGGAGTTACAGCCTCAACATCACTCCTTCCAATGAACATTCAGGACTGATCTCCTTTAGGATGGACTGGTTGAATCTCCTGGTGGTCCAAGGTACTGTCAAGAGTCTTCTCCAACAGCACAGTTCAAAAGCATCAATTATTTGGTGCTCAGCTTTCTTCACAGTCCAACTCTCACATCCATACATGACTACTGGAAAAACCATAGCCTTGATTAAATGGACTTTTGTTGGCAATGTCTCTGCTTTTTAATATGCTGTCTAGGTTGGTCATAACTTTTCTTCCAAGGATTAAACACCTTTTTAACTCAAGGCTGAAGTTACCATCTGTAGTGATTCTGAAGCCCCAAAAAATTAAGTCTGACACCGTCTCCATTGTTTCTCCATCTATTTGGTATGAAATGATGGGACTGATGCCATAATCTTCGTTTTCTGAATGTTGACTTTTCAGCCAACTTTTTCACTCTTCTCTTTCACTATCATCAAGAGGCTCTTTAGTTCTTCTTTACTTTCTGTCATAAGGGTGGTATCATCTGCATATCTGAGGTTATTGATATTTCTCCTGGCAATCTTGATTCCAGCTTTTGCTTGTTCCAGTCCAGCGTTTCTCATGATGTACTCTGCATGTAAGTTAAATAAGCAGGGTGACAATATACAGTCTTGATGTTCTCCTTTTCCTATTTGGAACCAGTCTGTTGTTCCATGTCCAGCTCTAACTGTTGCTTCCTGACCTGCATCCAGATTTCTCAAGAGGCAGGTCAGGTGGTCTGGTATTCCCATCTCTTTCAGAATTTTCCACAGTTTATTGTGATCCATACAGTCAAAGGCTTTGGCATAGTCAATAAAGCACAAACAGATATTTGTCTGAAACTCTTGCTTTTTCAATGATCCAACGGATTTTGGCAATTTGATCTCTAGTTCCTCTGCCTTTTCTAAAACCAGCCTGAACATCTGGAAGTTCACCGTTCACGTATTTTTGAAGCCTGGCTTGGAGACTTTTGAGCATTACTTTGCTAGTGTGTGAGATGAATGCAATTATGCGGTAGTTTGAGCATTCTTTGGCACTGCCTTTCTTAGGGATTGGAATGAAAACTGACCTTTTCCAGTCTTGTGGCCACTGCTGACTTTTCCAAATTTGCTGGCATATTGAGTGCAGCACGTTCACAGCATCATCTTTTAGGATTTGAAAGATCTCAACCAGAATTCCATCACCTTCACTAGCTTTGTTCGTAGTGATGCTTTCTAAGGCCCACTTGACTTCACATTCCAGGAAGTCTGGCTCTACTTGAGTGATCACATCATCATGATTATCTGGGTCATGAAGATCTTTTTTGTACAGTTCTTCTGTGTATTCTTGCCACCTCTTCTTAATATCCTCTGCTTTTGTTAGGTCCATACCATTTCTGTCCTTTATGAGCCCATCTTTGCGTGAAATATTCCCTTGGTATCTCTAATTTTCTTGAAGAGATCTCTAGTCTTTCCCTTTCTATTGTTTTCCTCTATTTCTTTGCTTTGATTGCTAAGGAAGGCTTCCTTATCTCTCCTTGCTATTCTTTGGAACTCTGCATTCAAATGGGTATATCTTTCCTTTTCTCATTTGCTTTTTGCTTCTCTTCTTTTCACAGCTATTTTTAAGGCCTCCTCAGACAGCCATTTTGCTTTTTTGCATCTCTTTTTCTTGGGGATGGTCTTGCTCCCTGTCTCCTATACAATGTCTTGAACCTCCGTCCATAGTTCATCAGGCACTCTGTCTATCAGATCTAGTCCCTTAAATCTATTTCTCACTTCCACTGTATAATCATTAAGGATTTGATTTAGGTCATACCTGAATGGTCAACTGGTTTTCCCTACTTTCTTCAATTTAAGTCTGAATTTGGCAATGAGTTCATGTTCTGAGCTACAGTCAGCTCTTGGTCTTATTTTTGCTGACTCTATAGAGCTTCTCCGTCTTTGGCTGCAAAGAATATAATGAATCTGATTTCGGTGTTGACCATCTGGTGATGTCCATGTGTAGAGTCTTCTCTTGTAGGAAGAGGGTGTTTGCTATGACTAGTGCATTCTCTTGACAGAACTCTATTAGGCTTTGCCTTGCTTCATTCTGTACTTGAAGGCCAAATTTGCCTGTTACTCCAGGTGTTTCTTGATTTCCTACTTTTGCATTCCAGTCCCCTATAATGAAAAGGACATCTTTTGGGGGTGTTAATTCTAGAAGGTCTTGTAGGTCTTCATAGAGCCGTTCAACTTCTGCTTCTTCAGCATTACTGGTCGGGGCATAGACTTGAATTACTATGATAATGAATGGTTTGCCTTGGAAACAAACAGAGATCATTTTGTTGTTTTTGAGACTGCATCCAAGTACTGCATTTCAGATTCTTTTGTTGACTATGATGGCTACTCCATTTCTTCTAAGGACTCTTGCCCACAGTAATAGATACAATGGTCATCTGAGTTAAATTCACCCATTCCAGTCCATTTTAGTTTGCTGATTCCTGAAATGTCAATGTTCACTCTTGCCATCTCCTGTTTGACCACTTCCAATTTGCCTTGATTCGTGGACCTAACATTCCAAGTTCCTATGCAATGTTGCTATTTACAACATCAGATCTTACATCCATCACCAGTCACATCCATTACTGGGTATTGTTTTTGCTTTGTTCTGTCTCTTCATCCTTTCTGGAGTTATTTCTCCACTGATCTCCAGTAGCAGTTTGGGCACCTACCAACCTGGCGAGTTCATCTTTCAGTGTCCTATCTTTTTGGAGTTTCATACTGTTCGTAGGGTTCTCAAGGCAGGATTACTGAAGTGGTTTGCCATTTCCTTCTCCAGTGGACCACATTTTATCAGAACTCTACACCATGGTCTGTCCATCTTCGTGGCCCTACAGGGCATGGCTCATAGTTTCACTGAGTTAGACAAGGCTGTGGTCCATGTGATTAGATTAGTTAGTTTTCTGTGATGGTGGTTTTCAGTCTATCTGCCCTCTGATGGAGAAGGATAAAAGGCTTATGAAAGCTTCCTGATGGGATAGACAGACTGAGGAGGATATTGGGTCTTATTCTGATGAGTGGGGCCATGCTCAGTAAATCTTTAATCCAATTTTCTGTTGATGGGTGGAGCTGTGTTCCCTCCCTGCTATTTACCTGGGGCCAAACTATGGTGGAGGTAATAAAGATGATGGTGACCTCCCTCAAAAGATCCCAGGCAGGTACTGCTACAGTCCATGCCCCCAACCCTGCTACAGGCCACCACCGACCCATGCCTTCACTGGAGCCCCCCAGACATCCACAAGCAAGCCTCCTGTGGGGTCACTGTTCCTTTCTCCTGGGTCCTGTGGCACAAGGTTCTGTTGTGCCCTCCAAGAGTCCATTTCCCAGTCCTATGTAAGGTCTGGCAGCTCTAAAGTGGGGTTAATGGCAACCTCCTCCAAGAGGACTTATGCCATACGCACACCCAGAGCCCCTGTCCCTGCAGCAGACCACTGCCCACCTGTACCTCCACAGGAGATGCTCAAACACAGTTCTGTCTCAGTCTATGTGGGACCCCTGGGTCCTGTGCGCACAAGGTTTGTTTGAGCCCTCTGAGCATCTCTGGCAGAAAAGAGGTTTGATTCTAAGCACCAGTTCACCCCTCCTACCGTCTCACCGGGGCTTCTGCTTTGCCCTTGGACATGGGGTATCTCCTCACAGCCGCTCCAGTGCCTGCCATCTTACTGGGGTTTTTCTGACCTTGGACATGGGGTATCTCCTCACAGCCGCTCCAGTGCCTGCCATCTTACTGGGGTTTTTCTGACCTTGGACATGGGGTATCTCCTCACAGCCGCTCCAGCACCATGCAGCTGCCACTGCATAAGCTGCACTTATGGCTCCGAGCCTGTAAAGTCGTATCCAACTTTCTGTGACCCCATGGACTATAGCCTACCAGGCTCCTCTGTCCATGGGATTTCTCAGGCAAGAACACTGGAGTGGGTTGCCATTTCCTTTTCCAGGGGCTTTTTCCCACTCAGGGATCGAACCCAGGTCTCCAGCATTGCAGGCAGATGCTTTACTGTCTGAGCCACCACTAATCTACCACAAAAGAAGCAAGAATTTACAGGATAAAAAAGACAGTCTCTTCAATAAGTGATATTGGGGAAATTGAACTGCTACATGTAAAAGAATGAAATGTGAACATTTTCTCACACAAGTTTATTTTCAAAAATGAATCCAAAATGGATTAAAGCCCTAAATGTAAGATGTGAAACCACAAATCTCCTAGAGGACAATATAAAAACACTCTTTGACATAAATCATAGCAATATTTTTTGGATCTATCTCCTAAGGCAAAAGAAACAAAAGCAAAAATAAAGAAATGGGAAACAAACTTAGAAGCATTTTACACAGCAAAGGAAACCATTGACCAAAAACAACAAAAAGGACAACATATGGAATGGAGAAAATATTTTCAAATGATAGGACTAATAAGGAGTTAATATCCAAAATAAATAATGAGCTCACACAACTCAATATTTAAAAACAACAAACAATCTGATTTTTTAAATGGGTAGAAGACCTGAATAGATACTTTTCCCAAGAAGACACACAGTTCACCAACAGGCATGTGAAAAGATACTCAACATCACTAATCATCAGAGAAATGCAAATCAAAACCACAATGATGTATTATCAACCATCTATCAGAAAGGCTACCACCAAAATGTCTACAGATAACAAATTTTGGATGTGGAATAAAGGTAGCTGTAGCACACTGTTGATGGGAATGTAAGTTGACAGAGCCAGGATGGAAAGCAGTGTAAAGTTTCCTTTAAAAACTAAAATTAGAACTACCATATGATCTAGAAATTCTACTCTTGGATATATACTCAGAAAAAAAAATGAAAATGCTAATTTGAAAAGACACATGAAATGCTTATAGCTGCATTATTTACAATAGCCAAGATACAGAAGTGTCCATCAACTGATGAGTGACAAGAAATAGGATAGGTATTTGTGTGTGTGTGTATATATATATATACATATATATATATGTGTGTGTGTGTGTGTGTGTGTGTGTGTGTGTATGTATGTGCTTCCCTGGTGGCTCAGACAGTAAAGAATCCACCTGCTATGTTGGAGACCTGGGTTTGAACCCTGGGTTGGGAAGACCCCCTGGAGAAGGAAATGGCAACCCACTCCAGTATTCTTGCCTGGAGGATCCCCATGGATGGAGGAGCCTGGCTGTCTACAGTCCATGGGGTCACAAAGAGTCCAACATGACTGAGCAACTAAACACCGCACAACACGCACATACGTATAAATAAAATAAAAGCCAATCAGCCATTAAAAAATAAGGAAATTATGCCATTTGCGACAGCATGGATGGACTTGGAGGATATTATGCTTAAGTCTGATGGAGAAAGACAAATACTGTACGTTATTACTTATTTGTGGAATCTAAAAACTTTTTCAAAAAAGAATGAATATAACAAAACAGAAACAGACTCACAGGTTTAGAGAAAAACTATTGGTTACCAGTGGGCAGAGAGAAGGCATAGAGCCAGGTTAGGGGCAGATTAAACGATTCTAACTACTATGTATAAGGACTTCCCTGGTGGCTCAGACGGTAAAGCGTCTGTCTACAATGCGGGAGACCTGGGTTCGATCCCTGGGTCGGGAAGATCCGCTGGAAAAGGAAATGGCAATCCACTCCAGTACTATTGCTTGGAAAATTCCATGGACAGAGGAGCCTGGTAGGCTACAGTCCATGGGGTCGCAAAGAGTGGGACACGACTGAGCGACTTCACTTTCACTTTCACTATGTATAAAATAAATAAGCAACAAGCATATCTTATACAGGGAAGGAAATGTAGTGCTTGTTTTTTAGCAACTTTAAATGGAGTAAATATTAAATCACTATGTTGTAATCAGAAACTAATATTGTAAATTAACTATACTTCAATTAAACTTTCATAAATAAAAAACACTAGAGAACATTGCACAATGCAGATTGCACAAAAGAGATGATAAGTGTACATTTATTTGTGCACATGTGTGTGCTTTCACATTCAGACCACCTCTGGAAAAATTATATGAGGCAAATATATATATACAATTATATAGTTATGAGATGGTTAGCATGAGTCAGGAAACTGGGAAACCATGGGATGGGATGTGACAAGATTGTGTTTTACTATATATTCTTTTATTCATTCTGAATTTTGGTTCAGAAATACATATTACAAAAAAAAATAATTTTATATAAACAAAATTGGCAAATGTTTTCCTACTACAATTTCAAGTTACCTTCAGTTCAGTTCAGTTTAGTCACTCAGTTGTGTCCGACTCTTTGCGACCCCGTAAATTGCAGCATGCCATGCCTCCCTGTCTATCACCAACTTTCAGAGTTTACTCAAACTCATGTCTGAGTCGGTCATGCCATCCAGCCATCTCATTCTCTGTCGTCCCCTTCTCCTCCTGCCCCCAGTCCCTCCCAGCATCAGGGTCTTTTCCAAAGAGTTAACTCTTCACAGGAGGTGGCCAAAGTACTGGAGTTTCAGCTTTAGCATCAGTCCTCCCAATGAATACCCAGGACTGATCTCCTTTAGAATGGACTGGTTGGATCTCCTTGCAGTCCAAGGGACTCTCAAGAGTCTTCTCCAACACCACAGTTCAAAAGCATCAATTCTTCAGTGCTCAACTTTCTTCACACTCCAACTCTTACATCCATACATGACTACTGGAAAAACCATAGCCTTGACTAGATGGACCTTTGTTGGCAAAGTAATGTCTCTGCTTTTGAATATGCTATCTAGGTTGGTCATAACTTTCCTTCCAAGGAGTAAGCGTCCTTTGATTTCATGGCTGCAATCACCATCTGCAGTGATTTTGGAGCCCCCCAAAAATAAAGTCTGACAGTGTTTCTCCATCTATTTCCCATGAAGTGATGGGACCAGATGCCATGATCTTTGTGTTCTGAATGTTGAGCTTTAAGTCAACTTTTTCACTCTCCTTTTTCACTTTCATCAAGAGGCTTTTTAGCTCCTCTTCACTTTCTGCCATAAGGGAGGTGTCATCTGCATATCTGAGGTTACTGATATTTCTCTCGGCAATCTTGATTCCAGCTTGTGCTTCTTCCAGTCCAGCGTTTTTCATGATGTACTCTGCATAGAAGTTAAATAAGCAGGGTGACAATATACAGCCTTGATGTACTCCTTTTCCTATTTGGAACCAGTCTGTTGTTCCACGTCCAGTTCTAACTGTTGCTTCCTGACCTGCATCCAGATTTCTCAAGAGGCAGGTCAGGTGGTCTGGTATTCCCATCTCTTTCAGAATTTTCCACAGTTTATTGTGATCCACACAGTCAAAGGCTTTGGCATAGTCAATAAAGCAGAAATGGATGTTTTTCTGGAACTCTCTTGCTTTTTCCATGATCCAGCAGATGTTGGCAATTTGATCTCTGGTTCCTCTGCCTTTTCTAAACCCAGTTTGAACATCAGGAAGTTCACAGTTCATGTATTGCTGAAGCCTGGCTTAGAGAATTTTGAGCATTACTTTACTAGTGTGTGAGATGAGTGCAATTGTGTGGTAGCATTCTTCAGCACTGCCTTTCTTTGGGATTGGAATGAAAGCTGACCTTTTCCAGTCCTGTGGCCACTGCTGAGTTTTCCAAATTTGCTGGTATATTGAGTGCAGCACTTTCACAGCATCATCTTTTAGGATCTGAAATAGCTCAACTGGAATGCCATCACCTCCACTAGCTTTGTTTGTAGTGATGCTTTCTAAGCCCCACTTGACTTCACATTCCAGGATGTCTGGCTCTAGGTGAGTGATCACACCATCATGATTATCTTGGTCGTGAAGATCTTTTTTGTATAGTTCTTCTGTGTATTGTTATCACCTCTTCTTAATATCTTCTGCCTCTGTTAGGTCCATACCATTTCTGTCCTTTATTGAACCCATCTTTGCATGAAATTTGCAGGGTACCTTACAGACCGTGAATAATCAGAACAGTTGGAAATTTCACAACTAATAAAAAATGTTATTACATTTTCTCTTTCAGAAAATCTACAACAGTTCTTAGTTTCCATGATGATCTCCTTTGTTTCCATTCTGGAATGCTGACTTCTTTTGAATAGTTATGCTTCCAAATTAGATTGTCACCTCATTTGTGACAGGCCTTCATGAATTTTCCAATAGTCATAAAGAGTCAAAAAGAAGTGGACAATATTTCACAAAGGCCTGCACTAGTTCCAGGCTGGGTGGGGACATCGCAGAAAAGGTTGCTCTCCTCAAAGTCTGCTGAGATGACTACAGAAAACAAAATGAGGTAAAATAATTTAGATGAACTTATGTCATCCTTGGTTAAAATTCAGTTCTCTCTTGGACCCAGAGGAAGGTCATGGCAAGAATTACACACCCTCAGTTTTGCCCTAGCCTTGGAGGTATGCCAGCATTTTAGTTGGAAGCTAGTGGAGAAAGAGGCAGAAGACAATCACAGGGCAGGTCAGAGCTTGAGATGTGAACATCAGTGGAGTGAGGGACAGGGTTCCACGGCAGGCAGAGCATGCCTCTGTTTCCCAGCCTTTGGGTCCAGGCCATCTGGCCTGATGTGCAAAGAATAGCAGCAGAAATCTCTAAGGAGTGGTGAAATACAGGTTTCTGTAAGGGCTATGGTCAGAGGCCATTTTTGAGCAGAGGGTTTCAACCTAATGTAAATTAGGATCCTACCAATAGCTCAGTGATCCTGGAACAGGGTCCAGACTCTGGAAAGAGAGGCTGGAAATCACTGAGGTTTAGATACCTGTGTGCAAAGCTGGGTTGAGATGCAGCCCCAGCAACAGAGTAGGCAACTTTAGCAGGTACAGGGGAGAAGGCTGAACTTGGGAGCAACCAGGGGAAAAATCCACTCCTGCTTCGTCAAACCAAGAAGTCCAGCAGCAAAACAGACCAGACATCAGTCATCAGGAGAGAAGTGTGAGTCATTTCCAAGTCATGGTCCTTTGCTCTCACTCCTTTTTTATAGTTTTATTTTTCTCTCTCAGAGAATTCAATTTGATATATTCCATTATTATTACTAGACTAATTACTCCAAATGAGGATCTACATGCCTGTTCTAACATGCATCTTCAAGACTTCCCTCTAGGGGTGTTTGTCTCCTTGCTTGCTCACTTTATTCTCTACAAACTCGACATTTCCTATGGGATGCCTCACCATCATTATAAACTCAACACGTCTTCATAAGCCAAATGCAACCTCTTCCTTTCCCTTCCTTTCCATCATCCCCCATCTTTCCCTTGTCCCCAACTTCTTTATTCAGTCATTGGTATCTACATCCTCTCTACCACCTGAGTTCAAAATTTAGCTATTTTTCTCTGCCACCTCCTTAGAAATCCAGAATCACGAACATCTGCATTTGTTCATTTAAATATAATACTGAATGAAAACTAGTGCTAAACTATGCTGCAGGTACTGTCAACCCTCCTTTGAAATACATTTTCTTTCTTGTATATTTTCTCTCTTGTATATATTTCTTGTAAGAATCTCACATTCTTTCATGTTTTCCACCACCACACATCCAAGATAATCTAACTTAGGTATTCAGGTACTTCAAAAGCTTCATAAAAGGCCTTCATGATTCTGACTTTACTCATTCTAATCCATTCACACCTTTAGATTAATTTTCTAAATTATTCTTTGATTCTTATTGTTATTTTATTTACTTTTATTTTTTGGCCATGCCATTAGGCCTATAGGATCTTTGTTCCCTGATCAGGGATCAAACTCTTCCCTATGCACTGAAAGCATAGTCCTAACTATTAGTCCCTAGACTAATTTTAACTCATCACTTTCAAGTAGGCCCTGCATTATAATTATCCAGTGCTTAACAGTCACCCTCTCTCTAGACAGTAAATTCTTTAAGGGTAGGCTCACCTGCAGTTGTATCCTCAAAGCCTACATTAGTGTCTGAAATATAATCGTATCCAAGAAAATTTTTAAATAAATGTAAAATTTGCTAAATAAATTCTCAAAGGCTTTCCAAGGCCCCTTACAACTGGTTGCATCAAACCTCTATGTCTTTGCTTAGCTTTCAAAGTCCTTCAATGTCTGGCCAAAAGTTGTTTATTAATACTTAATCTTATTTCCCACTACTTGTTTCTTCTGCACACCTCAAGCCCATTTCCTCCTACCCCTATAATTCTTGTGTTAATGTCACCTTCACACACTTATCTCTAGTGTTTCTTGCCTGGAATGTCCCCTTTTCCTCTCTCATTCAGGGGCTCTTGACTCAGCACACAGCTGTGGCAGTGTTCCAGCTCCAGAGGGGAGGAGGCCGAGGAGTGATGGCCATTCCTCTCTCTTCCTTCCCCAGGAAACATTCTCTGGCCCCTCTGCACATCCAGTGTCAGTGAAAGGACATGTCCTTTCCATCCTAAGGTTTTGACAAGTTGAGTCCAAGTCCATCAGTGATGTGAGTGGAGTCAAAGGGCAGAAGGTAAAATCTGTCAGAGGCCCCAAGAGATGCTTAGTTTAGCACCATTCCTGCAACACCGAGTTCAGCTTGGTGGGTGGAGGAAGGGGGCAAGGGAGGTCACAGCCTGTCAGATTTGCCAGAAGTTAGCAACAAGACACAGGTGCTCATCTGCCTCCTGTTTCCCTAGCTCACCCACTCCTTGGGTAAAAATTGGGCCCTTGGCAAACCTGATTTCTCATCTCAATACCCTTCTACTTCCCTCTGTGTTGTTATTATCTGAAAAACAAAGAATCTGAAACAGCCCTTCAAGAATGGCAGAGCCAAAGTTTTTGAGGTGAGTGAAAGGACATCCTAGGGGCAGCAGATGATTCTAAACATCCTTTACCTATGGTCCAAGAAAACAGCAGTCAGTCACATTCTAATATCCATTCTATCCTGACTATCCCACTGCATTACCATTAAGCCCAAGTTCATTGCAAATTAAAATGTTCACTATATGCCAAACACTATGGGAGATTCTAGGTACAGAGGGATGAGTGAGACATGGTTTCTGCTGTCCCACCACTTCAGTATCCCAACACCTCCACAACAAGCCACATGTGCCTCCTGGGTCTCTTTGGTACCCACTTGCACCCTGACCTCACTTCAAATCCCTTCCCCAGGCATCTAGATTTTCTTATGCAAGACCTACCTCATAGACTTGACCTATTGCAATTTTCTTTTCTCCCTTAACTTTCAAAGCTCTCTTTGACCTTGCACTCTGATTCTCCTTTGCTTCCAGCTTTTCTCACACTCAGCTCTGGTTACAAAAATCCCAAGACTGGTGATGGCTTCAGATTTAAATGTCTTGAATGCCACTGAATTATTCACTTTAAAATAGTTAACATGATAAATTTCATGCATATTTTACCACCACAAAAGAATAATCCCAGGTCCAACCATAAGCCCCAGGGCTGACCCTAGAAGCAAAGATCAGTCATCTGTTGTGATGAAACTCAGAGTCAAGTAGAGGAAACACAATCCACACAAACATTAATTCAGTAAACAATCTACTACATGCTAAATCCTGCACTGAGAACTAAGAATTCAAGGACTGTACTATCTTTATAAATGTTTTAATTTAGCCTGGGGAATAGTCATCAAGCAAGTAGGCATAGAATTAAATAATTCATTAAGATAATGATAAACACTATGGAGGGATCTGCAGGGTCCTATGAGAGTACCTAACAGGCAGATATGAGCTGGCCTGGGGGTTCTAGAAGGCTTCTCTGATACAGTGATGTTAAAGATGACACTTAAAAGATGAGTAAACTTTACCCAGGCAAAGGAGTGTGATAGGATGGTTAGGGGGTAGAACATTCTAAGTGGGGGAACCACAGGAGTAAAGCAAGACTTCTCCCAAAAGGTCAACAGTGACATGATCCCTTTGAAGGTCTGCCAGAAGCCAGTGTAGGCCGTGAGGGGAGAGAGGTTAGTTGCCTCACATAAGCTCCAACTGCTAGAAGCCCTATAACTAAAGGCTATTCAAAGACATTCAGAGGATGGAGGCAATGTCTTCTGAATGGTGGGAAAGATAAGTTGTTTGAAAACAAAAACATAAAGTTAATATTTGGAGGGAATCAGAGATTCATGACTGAAGAAGGAAGAAACAGGTACTTCAGGGGGAAAAAAACACTCTAAGCTAAGGTACAGACATGGGGAAACCCTGGGGGCCTTTGGCGACAGGAAGTAGTGTGTTTTGGTGAAGTACAGAGAGGACAGTGCAGGAAAATGAGGCTCAGTATGAAAGGTAAAAGGGAAAAGTATAAATAGAGGCTTCTTTCAAAATCTTGAGCCAGGATGGTTGGTCCTAGAACAGTGGGTAGGAATCTTCCACCCCCTGACTCTCAGCCTCTCACCTGTCTCCTACCATCACCATGGATGACTGTGTTTACCAAACCACCAGCCCTCAAGCATCTGCATCATGGCAATGCCACCCCCTTAGAGGGACTTGGCCCTCCAAGACCTCAAGTCCCAGTGCCAGGGAAGCCCTCCCCTCTGTTAAACGTGCGGAAGCAGCGCTACAATTAGCCATGGTGCTCAAATGATGAGCGACTAGCAGGCTTCTATCAGCACAGCATAGGCTGTAGACACCCATTGACCACACTGCTTCTTCAGGCCCCGAGGGGAATGCAGGCAGTTAAAAATCCTGGCTGAGAAACCAGCAGGCGCTTAGTTTGGTAGGTGGAAGCATTCCCAGAAGCATCAGTTGGCCCGTGGCTTGACAGTGGAATTCTGAAAAGCTTTGCCTTTTGCCATTTTGTGTTTATCTCTGGCTCCAAGAGACCCTTCTCATTGGCTGTTTTCTGTAAACACTCCCTCTGCAAGTTCAAATTACTCCCTTGTCCAGATGGAGGGCCAAGTGTGAACATGCAAGAATACTGTTGGCCTGCTTTTCCTGAAAACAACAAAGACTGCTTCCCCAGAAAAGTGCTGCTGGAAGTCAGCCTGCTGGGATGCAAGCATCGCTCACACAACACTCATGTCTGTGGTAGAGACCCGACTTCAGCTTCCTGGAGCCCCTCGTTCTCCTTTAGAGGCCTGCTGTGGAGTCCCTGTCCTCTGGCTGGGAACAACCAGCTCTGGAAGGTACTACCACAGGGTTGGGTCGGAGGGGCTACCCCAGGGGACCAGGAGTCCCGGAGACCCTGTCCGAACTGAAGTCAGGGGTGCAGGCCTATAGAAACATGGAGGTCTCCACATTTGCCACCATTTATTGTAGGGCTGGAAGAAACTGTCAGGATTTTAGAGGTCAATCATTTCATTCCACCAGAGAGGAAACTGAGACCTAGAGAAAGAAAGTGACCTGCCAATATACAGCCAACTTGTTTCATAGCTGATTACTTCTTGACTCAAATTTCCATCCAAAAAAGTTTACCACAACCTATGCATTTGTAAAAGCAGATCTTTTTTTTATCCATGTCAATAATTAGAGATCTAACTTTTGTTGATCAGAGAAAGACAAATATCTTATGATATCACTTTTATGCAGAATCTTAAAAAAATCATACAAATGAACTAATTTGCAAAACAGAAATAGACTCACAGACACAGAAAACAAACATGATTAGCAAAGGGGAAGAGGAAAAGGGATAATTTAGGAGTATGGAATTAATAGATTCATACTACTTCACAGAAAACAGAAAAACAGCAAGGAACTACTGCAAAGTATAGGGGACTGTATTCAATATTTTATAATAATTTTTAAGGGGAAATAATTTGAAAAGGTATATATACATATATATTCTGTTATATATAGAACAGAATATATATATATGTATATATACCTTTTCAAATATACACATATATATACATGTGTATATATATATACACACACACATACCTGAAACTAACACAACATTGTAGATCAACTATACTACAGTTAAAAACTAAAGATTTAATATTCTTTGACAGAGAAGCAAAAATATTCATAGTAAGATCCCTTTGGTTAGTTTTCTAAATTAAAGTTGTGAAGAAACTGTATTAGAAGCATTTTTCTAGTTTCAGAATGTATGCTGAAAATTACACTTTACTTTATAAGGATTGAATGGCCTCAAGTATTAAAAATCAAAATAGAACAACTTTCCCGAATCATCTAGAAATTGCACTGTTTGCTCTCTATGGGTAACATTTTACCCAGAAACTGTATTCACAGTACAGAGACTTTGGACAAGAGTGATGGTGTCAGAGACCAAAACATCACCGTCTCCTCTCCACGACTACACCTGTCTTCCTTCCCCTAGCCTCCCTGTAGTTTTATCATGATCATTCTTATGACTACGGAAATGCAGTTCATTGCCAAGCGCAGTAGCATGTCGTGACTGCTTTTGTTGTTTCTTGAACATTTCCCCCCAGAGTTGGCTCTCTTCTCCCCCTCTTCTTTGGCTATTCAATTCACCAGCTAAGAAAGCCTTTTTGTACCCTGAAAGAGCTCTGTAATATGATTCTCAATTCAATTGTCTACTTGGTAAGTCAGTCAGATAACCTACCAACTCCATTTCCTCCCAGAAGCATCCCTTGGGGAATATTTTACATCATGCTTTGTAATGACTTAAATTCCTCTCCAATAAGAAAGGTAAGGCCCTGTAAACCTCTCCCCCAGCTCCTGCATCGGAAGCTTGCTTTTTAGAGAAACCAACGGCATAATGCTCAAGTTCTAGGGATACTTTTCCTCCAGCCTTCTAGAAGAATAATGTTGGAAGAAGCAAAGGTTCTCTAGTGTCCTAGAGCTCGTTTGTCCTCGCACCACATGCAGCTTCCCTGACTCCACAGGGGTAGCAGAGAGTGAGAAGTCTTCATGTTTGAAGAAATCGGGCCTCTGTCACCTGTAAGCCAACACAGAGGACATGATTCTGAGGGTCCTTATCCTCAGTCTGGGCAACGCAGGCAATAACACCTATTTTGTTGTTCAGTCACTAAGTTATATCCGACTCTTTGCAACCCCATTTACTGCAGCATACCCTTCCTTATCCTTCACTATCTCCCAGAGTTTGCTTAAATTCTTGTCCATTCAGTCAGTGATGCCATCCAACCATCTCATCCTCAGCCACCTGTTTCTTTTGCCCTCAATTTTTCCCAGCATTAGGGTCTTTTCCAATGAGTCAGCTCTTCGCATCAGGTGGCCAAAGTATTGGAGCGTCAGCTTCAGCATTCGTCCTTCCAGTGAATATTCAGGGTTGATTTCCTTTAGGACTGACTGATTTGATCTCCTTATAATGCCTATACGGTAATGTTAAATCACTTAGTGGAGATCTAGATACACAACTGATAACAGAATTGAAAAGCATGAACTTGTTTCTTCTGATTCAGATTTCTGGCAAGACAAACCTGAGATGCCTTAACATTCATGCATCCCTCTTGAGAAAATGGATTCGGACTCCTCAGACGTAGAGAACTTGCCGCCCTTCTGAAATCTGATCTTCTAAGAAGTATCAAGCAGCAAGCACAATGGTTTAGAGGGACTTAAGTGCCAAGGTTAGTGGTAGCTCTGCCAAAGCCTTACCCATAGGAGATTCAAATAGGTAAAATTATTTATTTGAGAGTCATTTATTCAAGAATATACACCTGAATCAAAGAGAAAAATAACTGTCCAATCTTATCATAAATGTCCATCGATATGAAAGAAACAACCATGGGATAAATACTAACACACAGGCAATTTAATTTTAATTTTAAATTCCAAGAAAGAGACAAAAAGTTATCTTTAATCACTTATTCAGTCATTATTTCCATCTTTAATATATGAAATGTAAGTTCAAGCTCAAAGTGACTATGCCCCCCCTTAAATTTTCTCTGGCTCTCAAAGCTTCTATTTCTGAGTTTATTGAAGGTAAAAATGAAAGTCGCTCAGTCATGTCTGACTCTTTACGACCGCATGGACTATACAATCCATGGAATTCTCCAGGCTAGAATACTGGAGTAGGTAGCCATTCCCTTCCCCAGGGGACCTTCCTAATCCAGGGATCGAACCCAGGTCTCCCACATTGCAGGTAGATTCTTTGCCAGCTGAGCCACCAGGCAAGCCCAAGAACACTGGAGTGGGTAGCCTTTCCCTTCTCCAGCAGATCTTCCCTACCCTGGAATTAAACTGGGGTCTCCTGCATTCCAGGCAGATTCTTTACCAACTAAGCTATCAGGGAAGACCTCTGTGTCTATTACTGGGTCTCAAATAGAAAATTTGAAGTTATGGAGCTGAAAAAATAGAATGAGGTTCTAATTCCCAATGACCTTTGTTGAGATGAAAACATGCATCACACTCTTGTATTGTCGTCTGAGCCATTTTCCTCCAAATATAGAAACAAATCACAGAAAAGCCAAGCCCAGCCCTGCCTCACTGCTCCATGTTTGGTCAGGGAACTCATTATGCTTCTGGTTGTACAGAGTGTGACAGGGTGGCAACCCACTCCACTCAGCACTGAAAGAATCTTAAATGGAACTCAGAACAGCCTCCTTGAAAGCTGTTACGTTGAAATGATTATGCAGCAGTGATTTTCAACATATTGTTGTTCAGTTGCTGAGTCATGTTTGACTCTGCGACCCCATGGACTGCAGCATAAGGTCACCAAACCTTTTAGCACTCTGAAAAAGTCGTGACAGGGGAAAATGAAAACAGAAAACCACTTATTATGGGTTGCTATGACTGGGCTTCCCTGATGGCTCAGATGGTAAAGAATCCACCTGCAACATAGGAAATCTGGGTTCGATTCCTGAGAGGGGAAAATGAAGGGAATGGCAACACACTCCAGTATTCTTACCTGGAGAATTCCTTGGACAGAGAAGCCTGGTGGGGTACAGTCCATGGGGTTGCAAAGAGTCATACACAACTGAGCAATTAACACTTCCACTTTCATGGGTTACTATACACCTCCAACAGAGTTTGGATATGGTTCAGTTCAGTTCAGTTCAGTCACTCAGTCATGTCTGACTCTTTGCAACCCCATGAATCGTAGCATGCCAGGAGTCCATCACCAACTCCCGGAGTTCACCCAAACTCATGTGCATCAAGTTGGTGATGCCATCCAGCCATCTCATCCTCTGTTGTCCCCTTCTCCTCCTGCTCCCTATCCCTCCCACCATCAGGGTCTTTTCCAATGAGTCAACTCTTCACATGAGGTGGCCAAAGTATTGGAGTTTCAGCCTCAGTATCAGTCCTTCCAATGAACACCCAGGACTGATCTTTAGGATGGACTGGTTGGATCTCCTTGCAATCCAAGGGACTCTCAAGAGTCTTCCCCAACACCACAGTTCAAAAGCATCAATTCTTCGGTGCTCAGCTTTCTTCACAGTCCAACTCTCACATCCATGCATGACCACTGGAAAAACCATAGCCTTGACTAGATGGACCTTTGTTGGCAAAGCAATATCTCTGCTTTTCAATATGCTATCTAGGTTGGTCATAACTTTCCTTCCAAGGAGTAAGCATCTTTTAATTTCATGGCTGCAGTCACCATCTGCAGTGATTTTGGAGCCCAAAAAATAAAGTCTGACACTGTTTCCACTGCTACCCCATCTATTTCCCATGAAGTGATGGGACCAGATGCCATGATCTTAGTTTTCTGAATGTTAAGCCTTAAGCCAACTTATATTCTATAAACCTGGTCTCTAGCACTGCTTTGTTAGCACAGTTGTAATAGCAAATTAAACACAATGAAGAATCATAAATACTTTTCATATGTCAGGCAATCAGACACGTGGCACAGTGGAGGAATCCTAAACTTGTCTTCAAGCCCTGCTTGGCCCTTTCCTAGCTCTGTGAGCTTGGGCAAATACTTCAACATGTCTGTGTTTCAGTCTCCTTGCTTGTCAAACAACAGTATCTCCCACACACAGACATGACAAAGATGTAACTAGATGCTATAAGTGAAAGTGATTCGTGAGATATAAAACTCAATCCTAATATAAATATTATCATATTAACTGAGTCTGAAATGCATATACTCTTTAGTTGGCCCACAATCTATTTCCTATTAGAGATGGCATGAATTGGGAAGATGAACTTTTTGATAGATGTTTAAGTTTTTGTGAGGCTCTGCTGGTGATTCCTGCTGCAGCCCAGCATGACAAGCATCCTAGGCAGCCAAAGTAAGGTCTTGGGATCTAATGGGGAAAAGTTAGTTGATCTTGGTTGACGTTGCAATGTGCTGTCCTTTAATCCTGTGTAATCATATTACATGACCACAACCAAACTTACTTCTTCTCTCCATATCCCACTCTTGCTACTTAGAAAGGAGCCATGCATTTGTATACTTTTTACAAACTCTATACTATATCCTGGAGAAGGAAATGGTAACCCCACTCCAGTACTCTTGCCTGGAAAATCCCATGGCCAGAGGAGCCTGGGTAGGCTACTATTCAGTGGGCTTCCCTGGTGGCTCAGACAGTAAAGAATCTGCCTGCAATGCAGGAAACCTGGGTTTGATCCCTGGGTCAGGAAGATCCCCTGGAGAAGGGAATGGCAACCCACTCCAGTATTCTTGCCTGGAGAATATTGTTGGAGTCCATGGGATTACAGTTGGACACAACTGAGCGACTAGCACACACATACACTATGCTCGGTACCTGGCAAACAATCTTTATTTTATGTCTTATATTTGAACTTTAATGATCACCAGGCAATTTTTCTCTCACCTAGTTCAGCTTCCTTATTTTTAACTGAATTCTCATGAATTATCTGCATTTGTCTCTTTCTCTTGGTCTTTTGGTCTCCCCATCCCTTTGCCTCTGTCACTTTGTCCCTCTGTATCTCCATCTTTCCTGCAAATATATACACACATATGCACACACCCAATCCTACAGTGTCCTAATTTAGACTCTATGTTTTCCATGTAAGAGGTTTCACAGGGCATCTGCTGAGCCCCAGAGTACAGTGTGACAGTCTTCAGTTTTTCTCAGGCACATATCTGTGGAAGACTCTGGATTATTTTGATTGTTGTTATCTGTATACAGACACCACAAAAGAAATTGCTTACTCCTGGAAAGAGATGCCAAGCCCTTAATTTAAAAATGAATACCAAATGAGTAAGTCCCAAAGCGTTATTTCTCCTTCAAACTCAGAACATTTTAAATACCTTGAAATAAACAAAGAGCCTTGGCCAGGCTAATCATACCATTTTTTCAAAATTCCTTATCTCCTATATGCCAAGTATTCCTACCTGCCCCAGTGTTTTTCATGACTTGAGCCTTTGTTTATTCTACCCCTGCTGTGGTGACGAACCCATTAAACAAGGGAAATAATTTAGTCCTAAATTTTCATGAGGGCTAATGTGAGCACAGAAGTTACCAGTGACCCATCTCTTTAATTGTGCATTAGACCAAAATGGTCAGATTTCCTGCATCTAGCTACATATTTTGTTGAGATAAGAAGCAAAGAAAAGCATAGAGCTTTAAGGACTACAGTGTTACTCTCCTTATTGAGCAATTTATGCTGTGTACTGTTGTAGTCTAATGAGAAACACGGATTTCCCTTGTCACAGGACACAGATGACAGCAAGGAAGGACACGGCGCTAAAGATATTTGTATACAATTCTAAGTAAGAAAGACCTATAGATGGAATGGTTCCCAAACATGCTTCAGCCTAATTTCAAGCTACTAGCTGCAAACTAGACTTGAATTTCCCCAAGGAGTGATGGGACAGTCAACTCACTGCTGAGCCATTGCTGCTCAGAAGCAACTGAATACTAGCATCTGTGGAATATTTACCAGTCAGACAAGTGAAACTCAGGACATAATCCCTCAGAGCCATCCACAATCCTCTTCAATGGGCAATACCTCGAGATTAAATAGAATTTTCTCAGTCCAATTAAACTGGATCAGGGGACAGTCAGAAATCTGGACTCTTCATAGTTTCATCAATGAATAATGAATAATTTAAAGTCTCTTTTATTAAGACAAAGTTATTTCAGTTGAAGGATTAATATCTTTAGTTATGGGAAAAGTTTGGGTTGTCTCTTGTAGTATTTCTTCTTTGCTGATCTTTTTATTCTCTAGTTCTGAAACACTTAAGACACTTTTGGAGCTTTCCTCTATGTCTCTCAATTTCTCTTTTCATATGTTAAACCTCTTCATCTGCCTTCCAGGTCATTCCTTTAGTTTTACCATCTTACTCTTAACTTTCTCTTCAACCAAATCTACCAGACCTGGGACAAGGGTGAAGCGAGCATGGTCCCACAGAGTCTTGCAAGTTCAAGGCTTTCACCTATCAGTGTTTGCCTCCTTAAATTATGCATCCTGGCTGCCTCCCTGGTCTCAACACTGGTCTTGACCCAGGTGACTAGACTCTAGTTTACCTTATCAGCCACAATTTTTATTTCAATGAATATACTTTCCACTCCTAAGGTTTCTAGATAAATTTTTAAATACCTTACTGTTTTTTATTAATAATCCTTCATTCTCACTTTCTATTTGACTTATTTGATGATTGCAAGTTATTTGAACATATTTTCATATTGCACCGTTATTTCTAGTTCCTCACCATAAAATCTGTAGGCAAATTTATAGGTTTCTGATTCCTTATGTGTAGTGTCTGTAGATTATTGAGTGTGCTAACTAGCATCATGACAGAAAGCATCCTTGTGTATTTTGTCATTTTTGTCTGAAAACTAATCTTGCTTGGGAGATTTGTTTCTGGTTAACTCCCCTCCCTGTCAAGTGGTTTTGTGTTTGGTAATATCACCCTGGCACTCCAGATATGCATCAACAAGTCGAGATGCATCTCATTACCAGCCACCACCAGTAATGTCACATCAACACCATGGCTATGTGCGGCAAGGCCTGGTTCCCATTCTAGCCCAGATGTCTCTTCTCCATCCCAGAACCACAGGAAAGCAGGATCCAAGGATGGCTAGTTAGTGGAATTTTTTCATGTCTACTGACTGCCAGATGCTATAAACACTGATCTCAGCTTCATCTGGGAAGCCCAGCTCAAGTTTCTGCCTTTTGTGGGATGAGCAATGCCTTCATCACCAAATGGCCTTTGAAACTCAGCCTCCACTGTTTGTATAAAGAATCTGCTGCCTATGAACCAATCACCTTTACCCTCTGTTTCCCAATATAGGTTTCTGTTAGTTCCAGATCACTGGATCTTAGCCTCTTTTTTTTTAGTTTGACTGTGTTTTAAAAATAACTAAGCATTTTAAAGGTTTTTTTTGCTTGTTTTTCCCTTCTCTTTTTAAAAATGAGATAGAAGGTAAAAGCAGGGGATAAATCAGCTATACCAACATGATAAGGAAAAATATAATTTGTCACCTGTATTAACTTTTTAATTACTTATATGAGTGGTATAATGGCCCACAGAGCTATAGGGTGTTTGACTTAAACAATCTATCTTGTCAAGGCCACAATATGCCTATCCTAATTTCCTGCTTTTGCTGTCAGTCATCTATTTTTGTATGAAAACTATTGTAAAAATTAGTAGCTTATCTAACAAAACTTGTACAGTTTCCATAAACTAAAATGTATAAAATTCTGCTGAAAGCAAAACTATAGACAGCTAGACAGATGATGTATATAGTTACCCCTCCATATCAGCTCCACACCCATGTATTAAACCAACCACAGATTGAAAATATTCACAAAAAGTAAGGCAGGAAATTAAAAAAGAAAAAATTGAATTTGCCACTATTTACACAAACTACTTTCAGCATATTTATGCTATTTAAGCAGCATCGATCTTATACTAGGTATTGTAAGTAATCTGTGTGTGGGCTTAGTCACTGTCATGTCTGACTCTTTGCAACACTTTGGACCATAGCCCTCCAGGTTCCTCTGTCTACAGGATTCTCCAGGCAAGAATACTGGAGTGGGTTGCCATGCCCTCCTCCAAGGAATCCTCCCTGACCCAAGAATGGAACCTGTGTCTCCTGCATGGTAGGCATATTCTTTATTTGCTGAGCCATTGGGGAAGCCCTGTAAGTAATCTAGAGATTGCTTATTTAAAATAACCAGGATGATGTGCACAGGTCATATGCAAATACTATACCATTTTACATAAAGGACTTGAGCATCTACAGATTCTGCTACCTGTGGGAGTCCTGGAATCAAACCCCATGGGTACAGAATGACTACTGTACTGTGAGCACAGGTTAGAAGTCTCAGTGTAGCAAAGAGGTCAATTCTCCCCAAATTGTTCCTTAGATTTAAAGCAATTCCTATCAAAATCCCATGTAAGCATAGAAAAACACATTCCAAAATTTATATGGGAAGGAAAAAGAAGTAGAATGGCTAAACCAATTTTGGAAAAAAAAAAGAACTGAGTAAGAAAAACCATTGAAAATGAAAGTGTTAGTTACTCAGTTGTATTGGACTCTTTGCTATCCCATGGGCAGAGGAGCGGCAGATTCTTTACCATCTGACTTACCAGATTGTGAGCTTCCCAGCTGGTGCTAGTGGTAAAGAATCCCCTTGCCAAAGTAGGAGACTCGGGTCTGATTCCTGAGTAGGGAAGATCCCCTGGAGGAGGGCATCGCAACCCACTCCAGTATTCTTGCCTGGAGAATCCTGTGGACAGAGGAGCCTGGCAGATTACAGTCTGTAGAGCTGCAAACAGTTGGACATGACTGAAGTGACTTAGCACATAGTCATCTTAACAATAATAATAGTCACATAATACCTGTGTGGTATTGGTAAATTAGCAGACAGATCAATAGAACAATATAGAGAACCAAGAAATTTGATTAATTTCATTTACAATAATTTTGATTCTTTTTACAATAGTGCAAAAGCAGTTCAATGGAGGCCATATCATTTTCCCAATAAACTGTGTTGAGACAAATGTAAACTAGAAGTGAACATCAACCTAAAACTCACACCACATTTAAAAATTAATTCAAATGGATCCTAGGCTTAAATGTAAAATGTAAAACTATAAGAGCTTTTGAGGAAAACAATAAAATCTTCTGGACCTTGGGCTAGGTGAGAAGTTCTTAAATATGATACTAAAAGCATAATGCATACAAGAAAAAATTAATGAATTGGATGCTATCCACTTTAAAAACATTTATACCACAAGAGACCCTGTTAAGTGAATGGAAAGATATGCTCAAGACTGGGAAAACATATTTGCAAACCATAGATCTATCAAAGAACAAGTTCCTAGAAGAAGCTTGGTACATTGAACTACCACTCATCAGTAAAAAAGAATGAACTTCTGATTCATACAATAATTTGGGTGGACCTCCAAAGGGTACACATACTGTATGATTCAATTTATACAACATGCTTGAAATAACAGAACAATAGAAATGATCAACACATGAGTGGTTTCCCGGGAACAAAGGTAGGAGTATGGTAGGGGTATGTGCCAGTACAAAGAGAAAGCACGAAAAAGAGCTTTTGTGGAGATGGTGATGGTTATACAAATCTATATGTGGAAGAAAACTGCATAGAACCACACATACACACACACACATAAATGAATGCTGATTTTTTAAAAACATGGTGCAAACTAAGCTTTCTCTACTTCACAGCAATGTACTTGGGTGAATTTCCTGCTTTTGATATTATACTACAACTATATAAGATACCATCATTAGGGAAAGTTGGGTGAAGACTATACCAGACTCTTCAGTTTTTTCAAGTCAAAATAAAAAGTTTAAGGCAATTGTGGCTTAAAGCAACAATTCTTTACCTAGCACACCATTCTGCCTACATGCTAAGTCACTTCAGTCATGTCCAACTCTATGCGACCCCATGAACTGTAGCCTGCCAGGCTCCTCCATCCATGGGATTTCCCAGGCAAGAATACTGCAGTTGGATCTTCCCAAACCAGGGATCAAACCCGCATCTCTTCTGTCTTCTGCATTGGCAGGTGGATTCTTTACCACTAACACCACCTGAGAATCTTCACCACTCTTAAGAGTTGGCAGTTCTGGCTGGGATCAACCGAGCAGTTCTTCAGCCAGTCTCAGTATAGATAACTCATGCCTTTGCAATCAGACATGGAGATGCAGGTTCGATCCTTGAGTTGGGAAGTTCCCCTGGAGTAGGAAATGACAACCCACTCCAGTGTTCTTGCCTGGAAAATTTCATGGACACAAGAGCCTGGCGGGCTACAGTCCATGGGGGTCACAAAGAATTGGATACGACTGAGCGACTACTTTCACTAGTCAGCTAAGTTGTCTCTGCTTCTGGAACTTCACTGGTTGGGGTGATGAGGGCTGCTAGGCCACACATCTCTCTTGTTCAGCAGACCAGGCCTGCCACCCTGTAGATGGCAGTTACAGGGTTCCAAAGGCAGCAAGAGAGTAAGGTCCAATGCACAAGCTCATCATAAGTCTCTCTTTGTATCAAGTTGCTAAGAGTCCTACTCTGCAAAACAAATCCAACCTAAATTCCAAGGATGGGGAAATAGACTGAGCTATGATGGGAAGAGCTACAAAATGTATGGCTATTGTTTTTCAATCTACCACAGTCACAGTGTACTTCTGGGTGGTGGAGAAACTGATTTTTAAGTTCAAGATTATCTTTCTCCAATTTGTTAGTGATCATTTCTCATACATTCCCAATCCTGAATGACAGTAACTACATGGAGAAACGAAGGGAACGGAAATGTTTTCTTAGAACTAAAACGACCCTATGACCTAGCACTCCCACTACTGGGCATATACCCTGAGGAAACCAGAACTGAAAAAGACACATGTACCCCAGTGTTCATAGTAGCACTCTTTACAATAGGTAGGACCCAGAAGCAACCTGGATGTCCATCGGAAGATGACTGGGTAATGAAGTTCTGGTACAAATACACAGTAGAATATGACTCAGCTATAAAAGGGAACACATTTGAGGCAGTTCTAATGAGGTGGATGAACCTAGAGCCTGTCATACATGGAGAAATTAGTCAGAAAGAGAAAGACTGATACTGTATGTTCATGCATATATATGGAATATAGAAAGATGGCACCAATGATCCCATGTACTGGGCAGCAAAGGAGCCAGATATATAAAGAACAGACTTTTGGACTCAGTGGGAGAAGGAGAGGATAGGATGATTTGAGAGAATAGCAATGAAACATATGTATTACCATATGTAAAATGTATAAGTGGTGCAAGTTTGATGTATAAAGCAGGGCACCCAAAGCCATGCTCTGTGGCAACCAAAGGGTAGAGTGGAGAGGGAGATGGGAGGGCAGTTCAGGATGGAGGGGACACATGTATATCTATGGCCATTCATACCGGTGTATGGCTAAAACAATCACAATATTGTAAAGTAATTTTCTTCTAATTAAAATAAATAAAAAGAAATATTTTCTTAAAGCATGCAAAGATGGCAGCAGAAAATTTCCCATCCTCAGGGACTCGGCCAATAGATTCCAAAGGTCCAAAGACTAGAATTGTCTTGGTCAAGCCTAATCAAAGTGATTACGTGGAAGAGTAAGAGATTAAACACAAAGCTCTCTCAGGGATTGGACTACATCTGACATTTATTGGTAAAGCCCTTACAAGTACTACATACACAGTTCATGATCAGTCAATATGGTTATTGAATGTAGAAACTCCACCACAGACCTGGCCTGATTATCACTGACCCTCTAACAAATTAATTAGTGCATGGAATCTGTGAAGGGTAGGTAGGTTGAAAATTAAGAATCTTTTCCAGGTTGGAAATGTTTAGGCTTTTCCTCCTTTAAACTTCTTTAACACATACACTTTCAAAGTAGTTGCAAGAATAATTACTAGGCTTAGGCAAATTGTGAAAGTGAATGACCTGACCTAAATTTTGCTCAGACCTCTCCAGCTTGAGCCCAGAAGCTAGAGATCTGGCAAGAGACTAATCTGACAGCCAATAAGCCCTGGCACTTGCCCTTGGGTTCTCAGGTTTTTGCCAGAACTCAAAGTACAACTCAGGTGGTATGAAACAAACTCTCAGTCCTACTAGGACTCCCCAAGTAGAAAAAAGTTTCTGGTTGTGATGCACACTTATCAAATCTAATCCCCTTTTCCTCATAATGGTGTATATGTTTGCACCCAAGTAATAGACAATTTTATTCATTGGATAGTAAGTTAGCCCAAAATTCTTCAAGGAAAAGCTTAACTTCTAAGACACAAAGGCCTCTTCCCCAGTGTAGCAAATTTTCCTAGGGTTTTCTGAGACTATAAGATAAGGGCCACAGTGAAAACAAGCAAACAAACAAAAAAGCAACAAAAATGGCTCTCCTCTCAGGAGATGAGGCTACTCCAAGCAGCCCCACACGCACTCCAATCTCTTGGGCTTCCAGACAGGACAGGATAAACAAGACTAATGTAGTATGTGTGTGTGTGTGTGTGTGGATGCCTTTCTAGTGAACTGTACACCAGGCAGGGCCAATGCTTAAATGAAAGGCAGGGATCTATTAAGAGAGTAATAGTCTACAAAGACTATTCCATGCCTCAAGATGTGGAATTTCATCAAAGGAATGAAAATAGTACATATGAAGTCCTCTCAAATATGGAACTGATCTGAAAGACTTCATTATAACATCCAGACTCTCAGTATCTATCAAAAGTATGCCTGTTTCTAGGCCACTGCCTAGTGTATCATGCAAAGTATTTTATTGCTAACATAAGGTTTATATAATGTTCATCAGAAAAGCATAACAAGAAAAATAATAAATCTCACATAAGATTGAAATTTTGAAGCTTGTCTGGCATTTCTTATGCAGTATGTTATTTGATACCACCCAATCACCCAGGACACTATTATTAGCTCTATTTTACAAATGAGTAAACCGAGGCTCAAAAACTGAAGGCCACCTACCTGTCAGTGGCAGAACCTGACCTACCTGTACAGTCCATGGAATTCTTCAGGCCAGAATCCTAGAGTGGGTAGCCTTTCCCTCCTCCAGGGGATCTTCCCGACCCAGGGATCGAACTCAGGTCTCCTGAATTGTGGGCGGATTCTTTACCTGCTGAGTCAGAAGGGAAGCCCAAGGATACTGGAGTAGGTAGCCTACCCCTTCTCCAGCAGATCTTCCTGACCCAGGAATCGAACCAGGGTCTCCTGCATTGCAGGTAGATTCTTTACCAACTGAGCTATCTGGGAAGTCCAGTTACAGGCTTGGTGTCCCCTTTCTGTTGTTTACAACTGTGGGAAAATTCCACAAAGGGGGAAAGATGTGGAAGAGCTATCTCAAGTACTGAAAAGAATGGCTACTATTCAAAATCAAGAGTCACAGACCACAGGAGCCAGCTTAAACTGGTTCCCACAGGCTAAAGTTGGCACAGTTTGAGCTCTGAAATAAGCAAGGATAGAAATGGTCTTAGACTCAGTGAATAAAATTAGAACCTATAAGTCTATGCTGATATAAATAAATAAAATAGATAAATAAAGATGAAGAGAAAGTAACTCTTGACAGTAGAATTCCAAGTAAAAACTATAGAAGGCATGGCATGGTTAAAATAGCATTAATAGATGCTAAAACTAAGCAGGTGAAAGTCTTGTGAGAAACAAAGTATTTACATAGTATCAAAGTATTTCCCCATTAATTATTTAGGATTGATTACAAGAGGAAAATAGTAGCTTTACAGTGGAGAAACTGGCAGGCATCCCCTTAAACACAAAGTGCTAGGACACACTGACATCCTGTGTCTCCTTATGGTTGTACTGAGGAAGACATAACATCACTTTTCTGGCATTTTGGTCAAAAGTGTAAAACTTGTGACTATTTTATGGATGGCGGTCTGAACTAATCTGGACAAAACATCAGAAAACCCAAATTGAATGGCATTCTACAAAATAGTCTGTACTCTTTTAAATGTCAAGGTCAAAAATGGCTGAGGAAATGTTCCAGAGTCAGAGTGACTAAAGAGACATAACAATCAAATGCCATGTGGACTCCTGGTTTGAACACTGGCCAGGCTGGAGGAAAAAGCTACAAAGATCACTGGAACAATAATACACTGAAACATTGTTTCAATAATACATTGCTTCTAATACACTGAAACATAAATCACACACTGGGCAGGAAAAAAAAAATTGACAAACCTGAATATGGGCTGCAGATTTTAGATAATATTGTGTCCATGATAAACTTTCAGATCTTGATATTTATATTTTGATTATGTAAAACGAAGCCCTTCTTCTTAGGAAAAAAAGCATTGAAATATTTAGGGGCAAGTGTGCAATGTCTCCAACTTATTTGCCAATAGTAGAGAAAAACAAGAGAGTAAGCACTGGGTGAGGCCAGAAAGTTCTTAGATATTACAATGATTATAAACAGGTACACCGTTTGTCTAGCTGTGGTCTTAAATTTTCATGGAGTAAATGACTAATAATTGTTTAAAATGTCTCCTGAAAGAATAAGTAATAAAAAAAATCGAGAAAAAAAAAGAGAGGTGAGGGAGAAAGAAAGCAAAATCAAACTGAACTCATGTAATGGAAGAAAATATAGGAATCCCCTTTAAGGTTAGCCTATGTCTTCCCCAGTGGCTCAGCAGGTAAAGAATCCACCTGCAAAACAGGAGGTGCAGGATTCAATCCCTGGGTCAGGAAGGTCCCCTGGAGAAGGAAATGTCCTAGTATTCTTGCCTGGGAAATCCCAGGATCAGAGGAGCTTGGCTACAGTCCATGGGGTCGCAAAGAGTTGGACACAACTAAGCAACGAGGCATGCATGCATGCCTTTCTTGGTCTTGGTCTTTAAGTGTGAAAATTTTCAAATTAAAAAGTTGCGAGAATAAAATATGCATGTTTAGAGGGAAAGCATCAACAACAGGAGGAATAGCACTCGGGTCCAAGGAAAGATCCATGTACACAGTCACGTGAGTGGCATTCATCACTGCTTCTCTAGAACCCGCTGCATCCATGGCATTCATGTTGGCACGCCTGACTATTTTATGCATGGTGGTCCAGTCGTCTCCCTGCCTGAGGACAGTCCTGGCTCAGTAAGGCCATTCACTTTTTAAGGAGAGCATTTTATGTGACAGAAGGTGACATGTTCCAGCTTCACAAAGGATAGCACAAAACAAAGGTTTTTTTAAAATAGCAGGTAAGATCTAGGTTAGAAGGAGAAAAGAACTTTACAAATAAAATGGGAATATAAATTACTGAGTTGGTTATGGAATATCCTCTCACAAAGACCTTTAAAAGATGAGTAATATTTAAGAATATTAGCAGGCACACATCTGTTAAAGGACAGCTCAAGGATGACTTAGTCCATTCAAGCTGCTGTAACAAAATACATAGGCTAGGGGGTTTAAAACACAGAAATTTACTCCTCACAGTCCTGGAGTCTGGGAAGGCCAAGATCAAGGTGACAACCAGTTCAGAGTCTGGTGAGCACCCACCTCCTAGTTCATAGGTGGTACCTTTTCACTGTGTCTTCTCATGGTAGAGGGATAAGCTGACCCTCTGGAGTCATTCATAATGGGCTCCACCCTTGTGATCTAAATACATCTTAAGTCCCCACCTCCCAACACTTTCATTTTAGGAATGAGTATTGGGGGGACAAATGCAGAGCATAGCAAAAGGCAAGAAGATGTTTTAGAAGAGCCTTTCATTCATTTCTTGATGCTCTCAGAATGCTCTCAAAGTTGAGTAAAACTTTGCCCTCTGTCTTTAATGAACATGCCAACTAGTAGGAAGATTAGTTTACGATTATCGTTTCTCATTATAATAAAACCTTGGTGCCGTATTTCACATTCTCAGGCTTTACAACTTTTTCCTGACATGTTATTATTACCCTAATTGTTGTTCTAATTGTTGTCATTTATCCTAATTGTTGTCATTATCATTAATACACATGTATTTCTATCCTAGTACCACTGTCACTCTACAGCTACCTTTGCATGATATTTTTTAACCACTAGTGATAGCACAAGATAAACACAAGTTAAAAAAAAAAATCTGCATTCTATAGCCTTTCAACCAGCCATGTTGAGATGGTAAACAGCTCCCTCTGGGACCTCACAAAAGTCACATTACTATGCTCTCTTGAGGCCCTGTGTGCTGGCCCCATGCAAAACTGGCTCTGTTGCTGCCATTTTCTGGCCATTGGATTCCCTCACTTGATTAATTAACTCAAAATTGCCTCTCAATGGCAAGCCAGACTTCTGTTTCCAATTTCCTTCTCTGCTGAAAAGTAAATAGGTTTGACCACATTTTCAAGCCCCTGTGCATGGGTCTTTTGTGCTACTAGCAAACCAGTATCCGATGGAAGGGGTCTGGGCCAGTGCCAAGTTAGGGATTTGATTTCTTTGTTGTCTTTCAGCAAAACCTAGCTAACCACAATCCCTCTCCACCATTCCTCTGCAATGTGCTTGAACTACAGCCAAGAGCCCATCCTAAAAAATGAAGAAGAAGAGGGGGAAAAAATGTAGGAAATAAATAAATCAGCAGCCATGGGGGAAAAAAGGGCTTGTGAATATTGCCCATACATCACATTTTCTTTTTACATCTTTATAACAATCTCTAGACCCTGAATGCACAGTTATATGCAGGAATGACCCCAAGGGCCTTCCATTCTCTCCTCCCAACCAAGAAGATTATAAGATTATAAACATGGGGCAAATTCCCGTGCTCCTATTCCTTGGGGCCTAGGCCCTGGCTTCTGACTTTGGGGATGGAGGGTGGAATGCAAATGCCTAAGAGGTTTGAATGAGTATCCAAAGAGAAGCAGATGGCTTTAGCAGGCCTGTGCCAGTACATGATCTGTGTGAGCTCCATGCCACTCACTTCTCCCCAAACCCAGGGAGAAACCATTAACAATGAGTCTCTGCTCACTCATGAGGTGCATTTACAGGACTAGAGGCTTCCTGTATAGAAAGAATAATGGTATCAGGCCAGGGCATGTACACTGAAGAAAAGCTCGGGATTTTGTACAACTTCTCTTTCAACAGGTGGACAATCTTTTATTCTCCCCCCATTAACTCCCTACTCCACTTCTCCCCATAGATATAATAAACTTTCTCCAAATCCCCCAAATAGTGATAGCAGCATAAACACAGGCACAAAGAAAAGAAAATATGGGGTATCTATTGGGAAGAGTAAGCAATTAAATTGGAAAACAGAGAACATGAGGGATCGTATGGGGAAGAATGACCAGGAGTTCAGGCTCAGATTTGCAGACCATGAGCACAAGGCCAAAAAGTTCAAACTTTGTTGATGGGAACTTACTGAAATATTAAATTTAATATTGAAAGATAGAACTTTGGAAAAATAACCAGTTTAGAAGAAAGATGATATCACATCATAAAAGAGAGAAAGCTAAGCATGAGAATTAGTACAATAGGAATGCTTCACCTCAAGGATGGATTCCTGTGACTGACATTGGGAGCCAGGTATACAAGGGCAAGTTGAAACATATAAATCATTATCAGATAGAAATTAGCTCATTAGTTCTTGCAAAGAGAGCAAACGTCCTAGGAGAAACCCTGTGGACTCTTTTACAAGCCATTAAAGGCTTCAACAATACGTGAACCATGAACTTCCAGATGTTCAAGCTGGTTTTAGAAAAGGCAGAGAAACCAGAGATCAAATTGCCAACATCCGTTGGATCATTGAAAAAGCAAGAGAGTTCCAGAAAAACACCTACTTCTGCTTTATTCACTATGCCAAAGCCTTTGACTGTGTGGATCACAATAAACTGTGGAAAATTCTGAAAGAGATGGGAATACCAGAATACCTGACCTGCCTCTTGAGAAATCTGTATGCAGGTCAGGAAGCAACAGTTAGAAGTGGACATGGAACAACAGACTGGTTCCAAATAGGAAAAGGAGTACGTCAAGGCTGTATATTGTCACCCTGCTTATTTAACTTCTATGCAGAGTACATCATGAGAAACACTGGGCTGGAGGAAGCGCAAACTGGAATCAAGATTGCTGGGAGAAATATCAATAACCTCAGATATGCAGATGACATCACCCTTATGGCAGAAAGTGAAGAAGAACTAAAGAGCCTCTTGATGAAAGTGCAAGAGGAGAGTGAAAAAGTTGGCTTAAAACTCAACATTCAGACAATTAAGATCATGGCATCTGGTCCCATCACTTCACGGCAAATAGATGGGATAACAGTGGAAACAGTGACAGATTTTGTTTTGGGGGGCTCCAAAATCATTGCAGATGGTGACTGCAGCCATGAAATTAAAAGATGCTTACTCCTTGGAAGAAAAGTTATGACCAACCTAGACAGCATATTAAAAAGCAGAGACATTATTTTGCCAAAAAAGGTCCATATAGTCAAAGCTATGGTTTTTCCAGTACTCATGTATGGATGTGAGAGTTGGACTATAAAGAAAGCTGAGTGCCAAAGAATTGATGCTTTTGAACTGTGGTGTTGGAAAAGAGTCTTGAGAGTCCCTTGGACTGAAAGGAGATCCAGCCAGTCCATCCTAAAGGAGACCAGTCCTGGATGTTCATTGGAAGGACTGATATTGAAGCTGAAACTCCAATACTTTGGCCCCCTGATGCGAAGAGCTGACTCATTTGAAAAGACCCTGATGCTGGGAAAGATTGAGGGCAGAAGGAGAAGGGGATGACAGAGGATGAGATGGTTGGATGACATCACCAACACAATGGGCATGAGTTTGGGTAAACTCCGGGAGTTGATGATGGACAGGGAGGCCTGGCATGCTGCAGTCCATGGGGTGACAGAGAGTCAGACACGACTGAGCAACTGAACTGAAGTCCTAATGAATATCTCACTCTGGGTTCATTCAGGTCAAAAACTGATGCTTAAACTGGGCAACAACCTTTCCCAATGTTAGGGAATGTTTTTCTTTTTGCCATACCTGTAGTCTTGAATATTTTATTGCTCTGTCATACATGGAAAAGAGGTCCAAGTTTGGCAGTTTTGGGAAACTGAGGGAACAGTCATTTTGAGGTAAACCTTATTCTAGGTCTGTAAATCACATCATGAGGGAACTAGTACAACTAATCTAGTCTCCAAGTATCTTGGCCATCTTTAGAAGATGTTGCTAATATGTTGCCCTTTCTTAACCATAATAAATCTTCATATTTGGAACAAATATTATGTAGATGTTGGAATTTCACTCTTTAATTGACTAAATCTGGAGAAATTGGAAAGCCCACATTCAACTGGAATTTATATGACCAAGAAACAGATGCTATGTGATGAGATGAGATAGAAGAGGAGAGGGAGGATAATTTTCTAAGATTGTTTGCCATCTCACTTTCAGTGTCTTCCTTTATTGTATGATTTATTTGCATTTTAATTTTTGTGGTTTGGAACTTGGAAACAATTGTAATAGTCTTTTAAAAATCATTTTAAATGTGAAACAACTCTTGGAAAACAAATTTTTGTACAATTCCGTCAGCATCTAGAGAAAATATTTTGTTTTCTTCAACCCTAAGATGATATCTACTAGAAGATGAAAGAAAGACTGGGAATTGATCAGGTATTTTCTCCCAATTAACTAGCTTTGTGTTTGAGTTCTTAATGGTTAAATCTGTGGCATTGCCTCTTCTGGGTATTTCCCCACAATCATGTCTTGGGTAATATGAAAATGTTCCAGTAACTACTGAAATTATACATTCAACAAATATGGTTCAAGTACTCTAGTTAATTTGGGGACTTCCAAATGAATCAGATCGTGAAGTTTTGCTGACAAAGGATGAAATCTAACAACAATAGATCGCATTATAAACATAACCAAATTGCTAGGCAAAATAGGATAAGTTTAAGAGAAATTCAGATTCCATTTCTGGCAATATGGTGAAACAGATTTGTAGAATTTTATGCAGTGTTATTTTATATCCAGAATATATCCTGGGATAGATTATGTAAAAATACTGGATAAAAGTTATAAACATTTCTCCTAATTATAGCTAATTGGCACATAAAATAGAAATATAGCCCAGAAATAATATGAAAGTGTGATTACAGAAGAATAAGCCAGTGCTTTAGCTAATACTTTCTCTGAGAGTATCTGCATTTCTGAATGAGACACAGATTCCTTTCAGGAGATACAGGTGAAGAGAGTATTATTGAATTAGAAGACAGATGTGAGAAAAAACCTAGAATGCATTTGCACACAAACAAAGAGATGGGAAATATAAAAGTTTAAGATATATGGTAGAATATAAGATTCAGCATACACATAATGAGAGTTTCAGGGAAAAAAGGGGGAAAATGGAGGCAAAAAAGTGTTCAAAGATATAATGACTAATAGTTTTTCAGAACTGATGAAAGATACCAATGCCCAGGATCAAGAATCCTAACTAAGATGTAATCAGCACACACTGTGTTAGGCTTCTGGACGGTTAGGATTAATGTCTTTCATATACCTGTATATAATCAGATATATATTGATATATATCCATAAAGATTCATATGTATACATATTTAATTTTTTTCATCAGAGACATGCCTAAGACAAAAGGAATTTAAAAGGTTGACAATGAAAAGAGGGAGATTATATATAAGGCTCTCTAAATACACTAAATTGTGAATCTCTATTAATAAAAAAGAGTATGGGATTAAGACAAAAAGATTTTGAAAGGCAAAATAGTATCACTGCACAATTCCCTTGACATTAGAATGTTAACATATAGCCATCTCAGAAGATAGGATTATACCATATGAAGAAAAAATGAGCAGAATATACAAGGATATCTTGATTACTCCAGCATTGTGACAGGAGATTTAAACCCTATTCTCCAGTAATCAATAAAACAGACAAAAGAAATCAAAAAGTGTGGCAGTCATTAGTGCTTTTTCACCAAAATTCCAGTTCTCCTCCCTCATACTACAGGGTCAGAATACACTTTCCACCCCCTTGAAGTTAGGTGTGGCCTTTTTGGTCAGATGACTTGCTTTGGCCAGAAATATGTGTACAGAATTATGTGTATCACTTCTAGGCAAAAGCATTTAGTGGTCAATGTGACACTGCAGAAGCCTTTTCCCTGCTGTGTCAATCATGGAAGCACAGAGTTGGATCCTGTCAGCCTGATTCCTCAATAAAGATCATGTGAGTATGAGTCAGAAGTAAACTTTAATTGCAGGGCAGTTCATTACAACCTAACCCATCTCATCATTACAGTAAGGACAGAAAAGAATCAAGTAACAAAATTAAAAAGTTACATTAGTGCAAATATTTAGAACATGCACCCAATATTTGGAAAATATATATGCTTTCATGTATGCATAAAGTGTTTATAAAAATCAAATACATTCTAGATCACAAAGCAAGTCTCAGGTCAAAAAACTCAGTGTTAGAGCACATATCTTACTACTATACAATAAAGTTGGAAATTAAAACCAAAGGATAACTCTATTTTGGAAAAAGATGTTTAAATAATCCATATTAAAAAATAATCCATATGTCAAAGAACACAGAGTGAAATTTGGGGAACAAAACAAAAACTAAATTATAATGAAAATAGTGCTTCTTGAAAGCAAATTTAAGGTTAAAAAAAAAAAAGTCAGTGTTAGACCACATGTTTCACTACTGAAAACAACAATCACAGAAAACTAACCAATCTGATCACATGGACCAAAGCCTAGTCTAAATCAATGAAACTATCAGCCATGCTATGTAGGGCCACCCAAGACAGACAGGTCATGAGGGAGAGTTCTGACAAAACGTGGTCCATTGGAGAAGGAAATGGCAAACCACTTCAGTATTCTTGCCATGGAATCCCAAGAACAGTATGAAAAGGCAAAAAGATAGGACGCTAAAAGATAAACTCCCCAGGTCGGTAGGTGCCCAGTAATGGAGAACTAACTTGAGAAAGAATGAAGAGATGGAGCCAAAGCAAAAACAACACCCAGCTGTGGATATGACTGGTGATGGAAGTAATGTTTGATGCTGTAAAGAGCAATATTGCATAGGAACGTGGAATGTGAGGTCCATGAACAAAAGCAAATTGGAAGTGGTCAAACAGGAGATGACAAGAGTGAACATCAACATTTTAGGAATCAGTGAACTAAAATGGGCTGGAATGGGTGAATTTAACTCAGATGACCATTATATCTACCACTGTGGGCAAGAATCCCTTAGAAGAAATGGACTGGACAACATAGTCAACCAAAGAGTCCAAAATGCAGAACTTGGATGCAGTCTCAAAAATGACAGAGTGATCTCTGTTTGTTTCCAAGGCATTCAATATATCACAGTGATCCAAGTCTATGCCCCAAGCATTAATGCTGAAGAAGCTGAAGTTGAATGGTTCTATGAAGACCTACAAGACCTTCTAGAACACACACCCCAAAAAGATGTCCTTTTCATTATAGGGGACTTGGAATGCAAAAGTAGGAAGTCAAGAAATACCTGGAGTAATGGGCAAATTTGGCCTTGGAGTACAGAATGAAGCAGGGTAAAAGTGAACAAAGTTTGCCAAGAGAATGCACTGGTCATAGCAAACACCCTCTCCCAACAACACAAGAGAAGGCTCTACACATGGACATCACCAGATGGTCAATATCAAAATCAGGTTGATTATATTCTTTGCAGCCAAAGATGGAGAAGCTCTATATACTCAGAAAAATCAAGACTGGGAGCTGACTGTAATTCAGATCATGAACTCCTTATTGTGAAATTCAGACTTAAATTGAAGAAAGTAGGGAAAACCACTAGATCATTCAGGTATGACCTAAATCAAATCCCTTGCAACTATACACTGGAAGTGTATAAATAGTGTACAAATAGATTTAAGGGATTAGACCTGATAGACAGAGTCCCTGAAGAACTATGGACTGAGGTTTATGACATTGTACAGGAGGCAGCTATCAAGACCATCCCAAAGAATAAGAAATACAAAAAGGCTAAATGGTTGTCTGAGGAGGCCTTACAAACAGCTGTGAAAAAAAGACAAGTGAAAGGTAAAGGAGAAAAGGAAAGATACACCTATTTGAATGCAGAGGAACAAAGAATAGCAAGGAGAGACAAGAAAGCCTTCCTCTGTGATCAGTACCAAAAAATAGAGGAAAACAATAGAATGGGAAAGACTAAAAGATCTCTTCAAGAAAATTAGAGATACTAAGGGAACATTGGCACAATAAAGGACAGAAATTGTATGGACCTAACATAAGATAATAAGAAGCAGCAGATAATAAGAAGGGGTGGCAAGAATACACAGAAAAGCTATACAAAAAAGATCTTCATGACTCACATAACCATGATGGTGTGATCAATCAACTAGAGCCAGACATCCTGGAATGCAAAGTCAAGTGGGCCTTGGGAAGCACTACTAAGAACAAAGCTAGTGAAGGTGATGGAATTCTAGTTGAGCTCTTTCAAATCCTAAAAGATGATGCTGTGAAAGTGCTGCTTTCAATATGTCAGCAAATTTGAAAAACTCAGAAGTGGCCACAGGACTGGAAAAGGTCAGTTTTCATTCCAATCCCAAAGAAAGGCAATGCCAAAGAATGCATAAACTGCTGCACAATTGCATTCATCTCACACACTAGCAAAGTAATGTTCAAAATTCTCCAAGCCAGGCTTCAGCAGTACATGAATCATGCACTTCCAGATGTTCAAGCCGGTTTTAGAAAAGGCAGAGGAACTAGAGATCAAATTGCCAACATCCATTGGATCACTGAAAAAGCAAGAGACTTCCAGGAAAACACCTACTTCTGCTTTATTGACTATGCCAAAGCCTTTGACTCTGTGGATCACAATAAACTGTGGAAAATTCTGAAAGAGATGGGAATACCAGACCACCTGACCTGTCTCCTGAGCAATCTGTATTCAGGTCAAGAAGCAACAGTTAGAACTGGACATGGAACAACAGACTGGTTCCAAATAGGGAAAGGAGTACATCAAGACTGTATATTGTCACCCTGTCTATTTAACTTATATACAGAGTACATCATGAGAAATGCTGGGCTAGATGAAGCACAAGCTGGAATCAAGGTTGCTGGGGGAAATATCAATAACCTCAGATATGCAGATGACACCACCCCTATGGCTGAAAGTGAAGAAGAACCAAAGAGCCTCTTGATGAAAGTGCAAGAGGAGAGTGAAAAAGTTGGCTTAAAACTCAATATTTAGACAACTAAGATCATGCCATCTGGTCCAATCACTTCATGGCAAATAGATGGGGTAACAGTGGAAACAGTGACAGACTTTATATTTTGGGGCTCCAGATCACTGCAGCTGGAGACTGCAGCCATGAAATTAAAAGACACTTGCTCCATGGAAGAAAAGTTATGACCAACCTCGACACCTTACTAAAAAACAGACATTACTTTGCCAACAAAGGTCTGTCTAGTCAAGGCTACAGTTTTCCTAGTAGTCACATATGGATGTGAGAGTTGGACTATAAAGAAAGCTGAGTGCTGAAGAATTGATGCTTTTGAACTGTGGTGTTGGAGAAGACTCTCGAGAGTCCCTTGGACTGCAAGGAGATCCAACCAGTCCATCCTAAAGGAAATCAGTCCTGAGTGTTCATTGGAAGGAGTGATGTTGAAGCTGAAACTCCAATACTTTGGCCACTTGATGCAAAGAACTAACTCATTTGAAAAGACCCTGATGCTGGGAAATATTGAAGGCAGGAAGAGAAGGGGATTAAAGAGGATGGAATGGTTGAATGGCATCACCCACTCAATGGACATGAGTTTAAGTAAATTCTGGGAGTTGGTGATAGACAGGGAGGCCTGACATGCTGCCGTCCGTGGGGTCTCAAAGAGTGACATGACTGAGCAACTGAACTGAACTTTACTACTACATGATAAAGTTAGACATTGTAAAGTTAGACATCAAAACCAAAGGATACCACTATTTTGAAGAAAAAGTTGAAATAATCCATATGTCAAAGAACACAGAATGGAATTTGGGGATGAAGCATAAAACTAAATTATAATGAAAATACTGCTTCATCAAAGTAAGTCTCAGGTCAAAAAAATCAGTGTTAGATAACATATTTTACTACTATATGGTAAAGTTAGAAATCAAAACCAAAGGATAACTCTACTTTGGAAAAAAATGTTTAAATAATCCATATGTCAAAGAATACAGTGTAAAGGTTTGGAGACAAAACATAAAACTCAATTATAATGAAAATGCTGCTTCATAAAATACTCAAGGAACTAGATCCCACGTGCCACAACTAAGGGTTCTCATGCCACAACTCAAGATACAGCATGACACAATGAAGACCCAGCCCAGTGAAATAAAGTAACAATGACAACAAAATAAAATATAAACTATATGCATAACATATGGAACTATATTCAATATCTTGTAATAATCTATAACAGAAGAACATGTAAGAAAGAATATATATGTATACATACAAGTGAATCACTTTACACTTGAAACTAACACAACATTGTAAATCAACTATGCCTCAATTTAAAAAACTGCAATCAATCAATGGAGAAGGAAATGGCAACCCACTCCAGTGTTCTTGCCTGGAGAATCCCAGGGATGCGGGAGCCTGGTGGGCTGCCGTCTATGGGGTCGCACAGAGTCGGACACGACTGAAGTGACTTAGCAGCAGCAGTAGCATGTGCAAAGTTAATCATTTTGAGACTGATGATCAATATCAATTCAAATGGTGACTACAGGAGTTCCCTAGAGACCCACGGTCTCCATTCAGCAGGAAAAGACAGTTTCAGTATTTCCTGAGCAAACTGAAGGACTGAGCAATAATTAAATTGTCTTGGCTCTGATAAAAATTCCACTTGGGTTGGGTTCAAGGATGTCTCCAGATTTATCTTCCAAAAAGAAATTTCTGCTTCTGTTTTATAAGCAACATGACGAGAAGCTAAGAATAGGGGAGAGGTAGAATCAGTGATGTCAAGTGTAACTATTATGCAGGTTTCTTCCCATGTGCACCTCCGCCTGGCCCCTGTATGGCTTCTGATGCCAAAACATGACCTTAAAGAAGGCTTTATGAAATATCAAAGATTTATTATTTTCTAAACCCATCTGGGAATTTGGGACTGCTTTTAAGTTACTGTTGTCCTATTGGAGTTGGTGAACTGATGAATGCATGGCTGGCTGGGTGGGTGTTTTGGAGCTCCCACTCACCAAGCCTTGGCAGGTTCCTAAAAGATGAAGGGAAAACAAGAAGGGAGGGATATCCTGTTGATGGCTTCTGTTCTCAGAGGGGAGCTGACCTTGCATTTGCCTTTTCATCAGTGACTCCAGTGAGAGTGGTTTTCTGGGGCTGAAGTGTGAGCCACCATGCTCTTGTTAACTGCCCAGGAACCTGGAGGGCTGCCTGCTCCTGTTCTTTGTCCAGAGAGGAATGTCCTTAAGGACTCATTACCACATGTACCCTAAAAGCATCCAGTGTGTCTAAGACTGCAAATGCACCCTACTATTCCCCTTAGATGGTGGTATAGGCTGAATTTTGTCCCACCCCAAATTCTTTATGTTAAAATCCTAAACTCTAGTACCTCAGAATGTGACTGTATGAGACAGGGCCTTCAAAGAGATCCTTAAGCTAACCTGGGTTGGTATGGTGGGCCCTGATCCAATATGCCTGGTGTCCTTATAAGAAGAAGAGTTTAGGAGACTGACAACACCGAGAAACAACCATGTGAGAGGTCCAATGAGAAGGCAACCCTCTACAAACCAAAGGAAACCTCAAAAGAAACTAAACCTACAAATACCTTAATCGTGGATTTTTTAGCCCCAGAATGATGAGAAAATAAGTTTCTATTCTTCAAGTCTTCAGTCTGTCTAGTTTGTTATGGAAGTCCTAGAAAACTACTACTGATGTCCTCTATGCTTTCTAACACCCAGACAGCATAAATTCCCTAGAAAGTTCCTTATGGTCCCAGAAAGAAGAGCAGAGTAAACCCCAAACCCTGGAAAGTGATAGCTGCTTTAATCAAGCCAATATTCCTGATTTTTAACATGAGTTGATCCTTGGCACTCCCTGATGGTCCATTGACTAAGACTCTCCACTTCCAATGCAGGGGTCCTGAGTTTTTGATCCCTGGTCAGGGAACTAGATCCCACATGCCACAACTAAGACCCAGCTCAGACAAATAAACAAACAGGTACTATGTATGTGTGTGGTGTTAGTAGCTCAGTCATGTCTGACTTTTTGCAACCCTGTGGACTATAGCCCACCAGGCTCCTCTGTCCATGGAATCCTCCAAGAAAGAATACTGGAGTGGGTAGCCTTTCCCCTTTTCCAGGGGATCTTCCTGACCCACAGATCAAACCTGGGTCTCCTGTATTGCAGGCAGATTCTTTACCATCTGAGCCTCCACGGAAGCCCAACAGGTACCTAAGAAAATTTAAAAATAAAAAAAGAAGAGTTGATCCTTTTGTGAGACAAGTATTTGACCTGGGCTCCAAATGAAAATTATTTTCTTGAGCATCAAGGACATCAACAGGACACAAGCTCAGTACCTTGGGGAAGCTGCCTGTTTTATTGTACACAGGTTCAGAGTCCAAAAGATCCTTTCTGAAATGTCAGTTCTGTAAATTTCTAGCTGTGTGAACTTGAGTAAGTTACCTTATTTCTCTGAATTTGTTTTCTCATTGTAAAATAAAGACACACATACCTTGAATAATACTTTGCAGTTTGTGTCAGAATTAGAGTATTACCAACGAAAAGTTAGTCTGTTCTTGGCTGGGGAATTAGTGCTCAATAAATGGTGGCTACAATAATAATAATAATTATTATTGTTTTAAATAAACAATATAGCACTGAGCCTGATAACTGCTAATATCCAACATATATGAACCCTGAAACTTCTCTTTCCGTTCAAGTAAGCTACATTTCAGAGTCCAAGGACCTTAACATACCAGAGATACAACCGTAAACGTTGCACATACCTCATCTTATTGTGCTTTACTTTATGGCATTTCACAGATATTGCATTTTTTACAAATTCAAGGTTTGTGGCAACCCAGCATGGAACAAGTCTATCAACACCCTTTTTCAACAGCATTTCCTCACTTCATGTCTCTACATCACATTTTGGTAATTCCCACAGTATTTCAGACTTTTTCTTTGTCATTATATTTATTATGGTGATCAGTGATCTTTGATATTATCATTGGAGATGGAGGGAGAGAAATAAACCATACCCATATAAGACTTAACTATATAAGACCCATATAACTTAACATGTGTGCCCCTGACTGCTGTACCAACTACATTCTCATTTCTCCCCTCTGTTCAAGTCTTCCTATTCCCTAAGACACGATATTGAAATTAGGCTAATTAATAACCTTACAATGGCCTCTGTGCATTCAAGTGAAAGGAAAAGTTTCATGTCTCTCACTTTAAATCAAAATCTAGAAATGATTAAGTTTGGCAAGGAAAGCATGCCAAAAACAAAGATAGGCTAAGAGCCAAGCCTCTTGCACCAGTCAGTTATAAATGTGAAGGAAATTAAAAGTGCTACTCCAGTGAACACATGAATGATAAGAAAGCAAAACAGCCTTATTGGTAATATGAAGAAAGTTTTAGTGGTTTGAATAGAAAATCAAACCAGCCACAACATTCCCTTAAGCCAAAGCCTAATCCAGAGCAAAGCCTTAACTCTCTTCAATTCCATGAAGGCTGAGAAAGGTGAGGAAACTGCAGGATCATGGAACCTTCTCCAGGATAGATCACATCCTGGGCCATAAATCTAGCCTTGGTAAATTCAAAAAAAATTGAAATCATCTCAAGCATCTTTTCTGATGACAATGAAGTAAGGTTAGATGTCAACTACAGGGAAAATACTATTAAAAATACCAACATATGGAGGCTAAAAAACACACTTCTGAATAACCAACAAATCACAGAAGATATCAAAAAAGAAATCAAAATTTGCATTGAAAATGAAAAACACAACAACCCAAAACCTATGAGATATAGTAAAAGCAGTGCTAAGGGGAATGTTCATAGCAATACAAGCCTACCTCAGGAAACAGGAGAAAAATCAAATAAATAACCTAACTCTATGCCTAAAGAAACTAGAAAAAGAAGAAATGAAGCACCCCAGGGTTAGGAAAAGGAAAGAAATCATAAAAATTAGGGCAGAAGTAAATGCAAAAGAAACAAAAGAGACCATAGACCAAATCAACAAAGCTAAAAGCTGCTTCTTTGAGAAGATAAATAAAATAGACCATTAGCCAGACTCATCAAGAAAAAAAGGGAGAAGAATCAAATCAACAAAATTAGAAATGAAAATGGAGAAATCACAGCAGACAACACAGAAATACAAAGGATCATAAGAGACTATTATCAGCAACTATATGCAGGATACAGGATGCTTGGGGCTGGTGTACTGGGATAACCCAGAGGGATGGTATGGGGAGGGAGGTGGGAGGGGGGTTCAGGAGTGGGAACTTATGTACACCCGTGGTGGATTCATGTTGATGTATGGCAAAACCAACACAGTATTGTAAAGTAAAAAAAAAAAAAGGACAAATTGGAAGAAATGGACAAATTCTTAGAAAAGTATAACTTCCCAAAACTGAACCAGAAGAAATAGAAAAACTTAACAGACCCATCACAAGCACAGAAATCAAAACTGTAATGAGAAATCTTCCAACAAACAAAAGCCCAGGGCCAGATGGCTTCACAGCTGAATTCTACCAAAAATTTCGAGAAGAGCTAACATCTATCCTACTCAAACTCTTCCAGAGAATTGCAGAGGAAGGTAAACTTCCAAACTCATTCTATGAGGCCAACATCACCTAATACCAAAACCAGACAAAGATGCCACAAAAAAGGAAAACTATAAGCCAATATCACTGATGAACATAGATGCAAAAATCCTTAACAAAATTCTAGCAATCAGAATCCAACACCACATTAAAAAGATCATACATCATGAGCAAGTGGGCTTTATCCCAGGGATGCAAGGATTCTTCGATACTTGCAAATCAATCAATGTGATACACCACATTAACAAATTGAAAGATAAAAACCATATGATTATCTCAATAGATACAGAGAAAGCCTTTGACAAAATTCAACATCCATTTATGATAAAAACCCTCCAGAAAGTAGGCATAAAAGGAACATACCTCAACACAATAAAAGCCATATATGATAAACCCACAGCAAACATTATCCTCAATGGTGAAAATTTGAAAGCATTTCCCCTAAAGTCAAGAACAAGACAAGGATGCCCACTCCCACCACTACTATTCAACATAGTTTTGGAAGTTTTAGCCACAGCAATCAGAGAAGAAAAATAAATAAAAGGAATCCAGATTGGAAAAGAAGAAGTAAAACTCTCACTGTTTGCAGATGACATGATCCTCTGCATAGAAATCCCTAAAGACTCCACCAGAAAATTACTAGAGCTAATCAATGAATACAGTACAGTTGCAGGATATAAAATTAACACACAGAAATCCCTTGCATTCCTATACACTAACAATGAGAAAGCAGAAAGAGAAATTAAGGAAACAATTCCATTCACCATTGCAACAAAAAGAATAAAATACTTAGGAATAAATCTACCTAAAGCAACAGAAGATCTATATATAGAAAATTATAAAACACTGATGAAAGAAATCAAAGATGAAACAAATAGATGGAGAAATATACTATGTTCAAGGATTGGAAGAATCAATATAGTGAAAATGAGTATACTACCCAAAACAATCTATATATTCAATGCAATCCCTATACTACCCAAAGCAATCTATAGATTCAATACAATCCCATTGTATTCAATGCAATACCAACAGTATATTTCAGAGAACTAGAACAAATAATTTCACAGTTTACATGGAAATACAAAAAACCTCGAATAGTCAAAGCAATCTTGAGAAAGAAGAATGGAACTGGAGGAATCAACCTGTCTGACTTTAGGCTATCCTACAAAGCTGCAATCATCAAGACAGTATAGTACTGGCACAAAGACAGAAACATAAATCAATGGAACAAAATAGAAAGCCCAGAGATAAATCCACACACCTATGGACATCTTATTTTTGACAAAAGAGGCAAGAATATACAATGGAGAAAGGACAATCTCTTTAAAAGTGGTGCTGGGAAAACTGGTCAACTACTTGTAAAAGAATGAAACTAGACCACTTCCTAACACCACACACAAAAATAAACTCAAAATGGATTAAAGATCTACGCATAAGACAGAAACTATAAAACTCCTAGAGGAAAACACAGGCAAAACACTCTCTGACATAAATCATATCAGGATCCTCTATGACCCACCTCCCAGAGTAATGGAAATAAAAGCAAAAATAAACAAATGGGACCTAATTAAACTTAAAAGCTTTTCCACAATGAAGAAAACTATAAGCAAGGTGAAAAGACAACCTTCAGAATGGGAGAAAATAATAGCAAACGAAGCAACTGACAAAGAATTAATCTCAAAAATATATAAGCAACTCCTGTGGCTCAATTCCAGAAAAATAAACAACCCAATCAAAAAATGGGCCAAAGAACTAAACAGAAATTTCTCCAAAGAAGACATACAGATGGCTAACAAACACATGAAAAGATGCTCAACATCACTCATTGTCAGAGAAATGCAAATCAAAACCACAATGAGGTACCATCTCATGCCAGTCAGAATGGCTGCTATCAAAAAGTCTGTGGTTGTGGTTGTGGTTTAGTCGCCAAGTCGTGTCCGACTCTTGTGATCCCATGGACTGTAGCCTGTCAGGCTCCTCTGTCCATGGGATTCTCCAGGCAAGAATACTGGAGTAGGTTGCCATTTCCATCTCCAGGGGATCTTCCCAACCCAGGAACCAAACCCAGGTCTCCTGCATTGCAGGCAGATGATTTACCAACTGAGCTTACAAACAATAAATGCTGGCGAGGGTACAGAGATAAAGGAACCCTCTAACACTTCTGGTGGGAATGTAAACTAGTACAGCCACTATGGAGAACAATGTGGAGATTCCTTTAAAAAAACTGGAAATAGAACTGCCATACGACCCAGCAATCCCACTGCTGAGCATACACCCCGAGGAAACCAGGATTAAAAGAGACACGTGTACCCCAATGTTCATCACAGCACTGTTTACAATAGCCAGGACATAGAAGCAACCTAGATGTCCATCTAGATGAATGGATAGGAAGGCCATGGTACATATACACAATGGAATATTACTGAGCTATTAAAAAGAATGCATTTGAATCAGCTCTAATGAGGTGGATGAAACTGGAGCCTATTATACAGAGTGAATTAAGTCAGAAAGAATAACACCAATACAGTATATTAATGCATATATATGGCGTTTAGAAAGATGGTAACGATGACCCTATATGCGAGACAGCGAAAGAGACACAGATGTAAAAAACAGACTTTTGGACTCTGTGGGAGAAGGCGAGGGTGGGATGATGAGAGAATAGCATTGAAACGTGTATATTATCGTATGTGAAATAGATCGCTAGTCCAGGTTTGGTGCATGAGACAGGGTGCTCAGGTCTGGTGCACTGGGATGACCCTGAGGGATGGAATGGGGAGGGAGGTGGGAGGGAGGTTCAGGATGGGGAACACATGTACACCCATGCTGGTTCATGTGAAGGTATGGCAAAAACCACTACAATACTGTAAAGCAATTAGCCTCCAATTAAAATAAATTAATTGAAAAAATAAAAATAAATAAATAAAATGCAGAATGACAGTGAAAAAAATGAAAAAAGAAAAGTTTGAAGCTAGCAGAGGTTGACTCATGAGGTTTAAGGAAAAAAGCCATCTCTATAAGATAAAAATGCAATGTCTAGCTAAGATAATGGAGGTGGCTACTCTAATCAAGAGATTTTCAGTGTAGACAAAACACTGCAAGAAAATGCCATCTATGAATTCCATGGCTGGAGAGAAGTCAGTGCCTGGCTTTAAAGCTTCAAATGACAGGCTGACTTTCTTGTTAGGAGCCAGTGCAGCTGATGACTTGAAGTTGAAATTAATGCATACTTATATTCTGAAAATCCTAGGGCTCTCAAGAATTACTGTAAATCTATTCTATTGGTGCTCTACAAATGGAAAAAAAATGTCTGGATGATCACACATCTGTTTACAACATGGTTTACTGAGTATTTTAAGCCTGCTGTTAAGACTTACTATTCACTGGCAATGCACCTGGTCACCTAAGAGCTCTGATGAAGATGTACAAGATTCATGTTGAAAACATGCCTGTTAACACAATATCCATTCTGCAGGCCATGAATCAAAGTGTAATTTTGACTTTTGAGTCTTATTATTTGAGAAATACATTTTGTAAGGCTACAGCTGCAATAGACAGTGATTCTTCTGATGGATTTGGGAAAAGTCAGTTGAAAACTTTCTGGAAAAGATTCATTATTCTGATGCCATTAAAAACACTTGTGATTCATGAGAAGAGGTCAAACTATCAACATTAATATGAGTTTAGGAGAAGTTGATTCCAACCCTCAAATATCCAGTAACCCTATGTAACTTTGAGGGGTTCACAACTTCAGTGGAAGAAATAACTGCAGATGTGATGGAAAGAGCAAGGGAACTATAGAGTTAGAATTGAAACCCAGAGATGTTACTGAATTGCTGCAATCTCATGATCAAAATAGACGAGGAGATGCTTCTTTAGGATGAGCAATGATGACACTAATTTCTTAAGATCGAATCTACTCCTGGTGAAGATGCTGGGAATATTGTAGAAATGACAACAAAGGATTTAGAATATGTCATAAACTTAGTAAGGCAATGGCAGGGTTTGAGAGGATTGACTTCAGTTTTGAAAAAAGTTCTTCTTTAAGTAAAAATACTATCAAACAGTGAGTAGGAAACCCACATGGAGAAGGCAATGGCAACCCACTCCAGTACTCTTGCCTGGAAACTCCCATGGATGGAGGAGCCTCATAGGCTGCAGTCCATGGGGTCCCGAAGAGTCAGACACGACTGAATGACTTCACTTTCACTTTCCGCTTTCATGCATTGGAGAAGGAAATGGCAACCCACTCCAGCATTCTTGCCTGGAGAATCTCAGGGACAGGGGAGCCTGCTAGGCTGCCATCTATGGGGTTGTACAGAGTTGGACATGACTGAAGTGACTTAGCAGCAGCAGCAGCTATCAAACAATGTTGCATGCCACCACCCAGATCAGTCAGTATTCATCAGTATCAAGGCAAGACTCTCCGTCAGAAAAAAAGATTACAAATTGCTGGAGGCTCAGATGATGGCTAGCAATTTTTAACAATAAAGTATTTTTAATTGTATCATATAAATTGTATTTTTAGAGATAATGCTATTGCATACTTAATAGAAGTATAGTATAAACATAACTTTTATAGGCGCTGGAAAAACAAAAAAAGTTATGCAACTCATTTTATCGCAATATTTGCTTTATTGTGTTGATCCAGAACTGAATCCTCAATATCTCTGAAGTGTGCCTATAGAGTCTTCATATTTTTATTCAAAAATTTCCTTCATCTGCAATTACTGACACACTTTGTCTTTTTCCTAATCTTTTTACATGTTTTTCTTTTTCATGCTTTACCATTTGAAGCAGTGATACTTAGCATTTTTTGTCTTGTTCCTGATTTTAAAAAGAATGACATTTTTAACATTTTGCCACTATGTATCAAGTTTCTTGGAAGTCTTTTTGTGACTACTTTTAAATAGCTTCAGAAATGTTGCTTTCTTAGTTAACTATACATTTTTATAATGAATGGTTGTTGGATTTTATCAAATGCTTTTCTTGCATTTATCAAGGTTACCATATTTTTATTCACTTCAAACTTTAAGATGGTGATCACAATAATATAATTTCTAATGTTTAATTCACTTTTCATTTTGAAAAACATCTAATTTGTTTTCTTTATTTTCTTTATTTTATTAATATATCACCAGATTCAGTTTGCTAATATTTTCATTCAACACTTTCATTCATTTATCTATGTTCATGATTGAAATTGCCATGTAATTTTCCTTTCTTGTAAGTCTTTGTCTAGTTTTAGAACCAAGTTTTTAGTCACCTCATGAGATCAACTGAGAAAACATTTCCTCTTTTTTATTATCTGAAAGTTTAGAATTACCTGTTCCTTGGATTATTAGAACTCACCTTTAAAATTATTGGGGCTAGTATTTTCTTTGCAGGAAGATTTTAAATAATTGGTTACATTCCTTTATTAGTTATAGAATCATTTAGACTTTTTAATCTCTTCTGAAGTCAATTTCATGTATTTTTCTCTGAAAATTCATATACCCATCTAGTTTTTCCTAATCTGATGGCATAAAGGTCTATAAAATGTTATATTATCTTTTTAATAAATATACAATCTGTGGTTATATTTCCCTTTTCATTCCACTTTTTTCTTTCTCTCTGTTTTCCACTCATCACTTCTATCATGAGTTTTTCAAGGTTACTAAGTCTTCTATATAACCCTCCTGCACTGGCTAGAACCCACTTGTCCATTGTGGTTTCCTCAGCACCTAGAATCATGCTTACAGCACTCAAAGTATTGCATTTGCTGAGTTTTAAAAATACATGGGAAAAGCATGAGACAAAGTGGCTAAAGATCAAGTTTTAACTACTTCCAAAGCAGAAAACCATAACTACAAATACACAGATCTTTCTTTCAAGAAGAAAAAGTAAATAACAGCTTAAAAGTTAGTATGTCCACTGTTTACACCAATCTTCAGTATTTGCCTAATTTTGATCCCTTAGATGGAATTACAGATCTTTCAATATTTAAAACTCATAATCTAGTTCCAGTGGTTTTAATATAAGCAGGCATATTTTACACAACACTTGATATGTTCTGGTATTAGAAACACAGAGGGATGTTGTGGGGAGGGAGGTGGGAGGGGGTTCATGTTTGGGAACGCATGTAAGAATTAAAGATTTTAAAATTTAAAAAAAAAAAAAAAGAAACACAGAGATCATGAATTTCCTCATTTTTCTTCGCTACCATGGACATTAATCAACACATGATCTTGTAACATGTAGTACTGATCCATCACTATTGCTCATTTTCTAAAGTGGTGTTGCTGATGTGCTAGAAGCACAGGGGCCTCATAAAGACAAAGACAGAGGAAATGCTGAAAAGAATGAACTTGGCACACATTACTCAACAGAGTCCTTCAAATACTGGCTTGTCAAACAGGGAAGTGTGGGCCACTCTTTCAATTTTCAGTAAGAACTCTGCTGCTGCTGCTGCTGCTAAGTCGCTTCAGTCGTGTCCGACTCTGCGACACCATAGACAGCAGCCCACCAGGCTCCGCCGTCCCTGGGATTCTCCAGGCAAGAATACTGGAGTGGGTTGCCATTTCCTTCTCCAATGCATGAAAGAGAAAAGTGAAAGTGAAGTCTCTCAGTCGTGTCCGACTCCTAGCAACCCCATGGACTGCAGCCTACCAGACTCCTCCGTCCATGGAATTTCCAGGCAAGAGTACTGGAGTGGGGTGCCATTGCCTTCTCCAAAGAACTCGCTAGTGATCAGCAATTCCAACTCCTGCACCTCTGTTTCTAAACCAAACTGAATCAAGAGGGCCAAAAAGAGAAATCAGTTTCCTACACTTACTCCTCTACACCTTTAATCCATATACTTAGTGGTTTTCTGTCGGAATCTGAACTGAGAGTCAGATTAACTGCATGACTCCATAGCTGTAAATAGGATATCTTTGGAGATAGATTATGCACTGGCCCAAACAAGGCCCTATAAATCCTAATAAAATCCTTAAACAAATTCTTCTTTTGATATATTTGACAAATTTCTCCCAAAGTGAAATACTGAGAACAAATTTCTCCCTCAGTGAAATACTGAGGTAATTGAATCCTGCAGATATGGGGTCAGGACACAATACTTAAAACCCAAAGATGTAGCTGCTGCTGCTGCTAAGTCACTTCAGTCGTGTCCGACTCTGTGTGACCCCATAGACAGCAGCCCACCAGGCTTCCCCATCCCTGGGATTCTCCAGGCAAGAACACTGGACTGGGTTGCCATTTCCTTCCCCAATGCATGAAAATGAAAAGTGTAAGTGAAGTCGCTCAGTCCTGTCTGACTCTTAGTGACCTCATGGACTGCAGTCTTCCAGGCTCCTCCGTCCATGGGATTTTCCAGGCAAGAGTACTGGAGTGGGGTGCTATTGCTTTCTCTGAAAGATGTAGCTAGAAACTACTATTTCCAGCAGTTTAAGTGAATGGCAGTTAGGCAGCAGTTCATGAGTACTGAAATTGAGGAAAAAGCACCAGAAGCAGCCCCACCTCTGCTAATAATCTGAATTTGGCAGAGAAGAGTGATTTGAAATCCCTGAAGAGAAGGCCGTGACCTCATGGAACTCAGGTCAAATGTGTAATACAAGACAGATGTGATGGGGCTATGGGAAGGAGAAGAATATACTATAGGAGATAGTATCCTGAAAAGACTTAAAGATTGACTGTGTGTTTATGTATACTAAAAATGGTTGTGTTTAAATTGTAAGTGCAAGAGACAAATGCTCTGTATTTGGCATGATTGATACATATTTATAGTACAACTCCAAGCCAGTGCCTAGAACTTAATAGGTGTTCAGTTAATATTTTTAGAAGGGTCTTCCCTGGTGGCTCAGATGGTTAAAAAAAAAAAAAACAAAAACAAAAACAAATCAGCCTGCAATGCAGGAGACCTGGGTTTGATCCCTGGATCAGGAAGATCCCCTGGAGAAGGGAGTGGCTACACACTCCAGTATTCTTGCCTGCAGCATGCCATGGACAGAGGAGCCTGGAGGGCTACAGTCCCTGGCAGGTTACAAAGAGTCAGACACAACTGAGCAAGAAACAACAAGTCATATAAAGAGTACTGGTCTGGAGACGTGAATTCTAATCCTGACCCTCTCATTAACCAGACGTGTCACTTTAAAAAAGTCACTTAGCTTCTTTGGTCATAAGTAGTCCTCTATAAAGCGGAAGATAAATTGAAAACTTACAATATCACTACCTATTTGAAGCATCTATGTCTCCATTAGTGCTACAAGAAAACCAGGTCCCCACACCCAGTAAGACATCCTCTCAGGGAATCATTGAGCAGAATCAAAGCCAGGGAAGTCAGTGGAGTATTCGGCAGCTAGTCTGATGCGACTGGAGAACTGGACTATAGGAAGAAGATGCAGGTGATGCACATGGAGGAAATGGATGAGCCAGGGTCTGAGAATAATCACTTAAAGTGGGAGAGGTAAAGAGCTGCTGCTGAAAATGAGCCTGAAGGATGCCAGCTCATCTGTTAAGACCAATGAAGTCTATAACATTGTGAATAGTCATGTCATCCTATATGGTAAAAGGGCAGTGAATATCATTCTTTGGTGCACATACTGATACGTTTTTTCAAATAGAAGTGACTGCTGCCCACTGCCCCCGACCCCAGCCAGAGACTCTGACTCAGTAGACATCAGAATTTTTTTTTTAATCTCTGTGGTGATTCAGGTGTGTGATGCAAATCATGTGTGTGATGCTTGACAATTCACATACCTCTCAATGTTATCCTTTCATCCTCACAGCCAGCGTAGATAAGGAGCAGAGTAAACAGAATCATCACCATTTCACATGGGCAAAAATAAAAGAAATCACCTCTATCCAAATGATGAGTAGCAGAATTGAGGCTCTGAGCCAATCTGCTGAACTCAGGCTGTGTGCCCTTTTATTGTAGCTCAGTCACCTAAAATGAAAACAGATAAATGAGTAAGAATTTCTCCCCCAATACAAGAAAATATGGGAACCAAAAAGCATGACTTGAGGGTAGCAACGGGTACATTTAAGTTCAATGAAAAGGTGATTCTTTGAATGCAGTTGACACATTCATGGGCCTATTAACCTGAAGACATGCAAGGTGATTGTTGTTTGGAGGAGATTTCAATATATTGATAGATGAAAGATATACTCTTTTGGGCTTCCCAGGGGGTGCTAGTGGTAAAGAACCCACCTGCAAATGCAGGAGATTTAATAGATTTGGGTTTGATCCCTGGGTCAGGAAGATCCCCTAGAGGAGGACATGGCAACCCACCCCAGTCTTCTTGCCTGGAGAACCCCATGGACAGAGGAGCCTGGTGGACTACAGTCCATGGGGTTTGAAGAGTCAGACACAACTGAAGGGACTTAGCACAGCACAGCACACTCTTTTAGCTATTTGAGAGCAATACTCTTACACATTTGTCAAAGTCCAAAGGCCAAGCTGGTTGTATTATGTTACCAACAGTCTACAAATTATAGTTACATATTCTCAGAGCTTGCAGTCTTATCCACCTCAACCTTCTACTGAAAATTTGAATATCTGTGCCCTCAGAGGGAAGGAACAGCATAGATAAGTAAAATTCACACAAATCAGCTACAAAAAATGAGGATGTGGTGACGATCCCATTACCACAAAAGGCCCGGGGCCCCTGGTGACATCAGGCAAGCTAGTTATTACATGATTAATATGGGGAAGGAAACTCACAGTTATCATATGCCTGCAGTAGGAAAACCCTGTGGGAGACACTGCCTGCACCATCACAATTGGTCTTCATGGGAATCCCCAAAGAGTAGCGGTATTAGGCCCTTTCCACAGGTCAGGGTGGTCAGGCTCAGAGAAGTTCAGTAACATGCTTAATGTTACAGAGCTCCACACAGCAGAACTGAGCTATATCTACCTCCAAAGCTTGTAGTCATTCCACTGTATTATGTTTTTCACAGCCAATTCAAGTACAAGAAAACCTGGTGTGACATAATTAGGTGCCTCTGCCTTTACGGAGGGCACCTGAGTGACTGCAGAGCTGCATGGCTGGCATCATTGGCAGTGGCACTCAGAGCACAGGCGGGAAGACAGGACACCTGGCCCTGAAGAGTCGGGGGGCATCTGATCTTTACCCTCATGTGTTCATCCAAACTGGGAGTGTTAGCCCTGTGTGGGGAGTCCTGCCTCATTTAGTCCCTCTGATGTTGCATAACAGATATGGCATTTCCAAAGCAAGGCACGCTAACTGTCAAAAAAAAAAAAAAATTGTAAGAGCAAAAATGTTGGCAGCCAGATGGCTGTTAAATAATCAAAACTTCACTGCCTATTACAAAAGCCAGGGCTTATAGAAGCTGCTGCCTTAAATTTTGCAGAGTCCTAAGCTTTAAGCGGGCTTCCCTGGTAGTTCAGCTGGTAAAAGACTCTGCCTATAATGCAGGAGACCCCAGTTTGATTCCTGGGTTGGCAAGATCCCCTGGAGAAGGGATAGGCTACCCACGCCAGTATTCTTGGAATTCCCTGGTGGCTCAGAAGGTAAAGAATCCACCTGCAATGCAGGAGACCTGAGTTCGATCCCTGGGTTGGAGAGATCCTCTGGAAGAGAGCATGGCAACCCACTCCAGTATTCTTGCCTGGAGAATCCCCATGGACAGAGGAGCCTGGTGGGGTTGCACAGAGTCGGACACAACTGAGCAACTAAGCACAGCACAGCACAAGCCCTAAGGAGGGGCTTCCCAGGTGGCGCTAGTGGTAAAGAATCTGCCTGCCAATGCAGGAGACATGAGAGACACAAGCTCCATCCTGGGTGGAAAAGGTCCCCTAGAGGAGGGCATGGCAACCCACTCCACTCCAGTGGAGAATCCCGGAGAATCCCATGGAGAGAGAAGCCTGGAGAGCTGTAGTCCTTGGGTCACAAAGACTTGGACACGACTAAAGCAAATTAGTACACACAAGCACTAAGGAAACATGTAGAATTATACACCCCATTCTTAAATACAACCCAAATGAGAGATATGTAGTTGATTCAGAGGACTGGGTGCCAGAATTTATTCTCACTTTACCATTGAGAAGCCACCCATGAAACATAGATCTTGGTTAGTACCAATTAATCCTGATGGAGCATGCCAAACATAGTAGGCACATAGAGCATCAGCATCATCCCTAGCTTACACTGATGAAATGTATGGGTGGTAACTCTGCCATAAGCCTCTTTGCTGCGAACTCTGCCTCAAACACTTGTGCTCCAAACATTTTCGCTGTGTAACTTCACTGGCAATAAGGCGTTGTTGCTGCAAAAAAGAACTGCTTCACAGTTTGGTTTCATTTCTTGATTGATTCGGCACGCCCATGTTTATACTGCATGAATCTGAAATAAACCTGAGGGTCTCAAATATTTATTATTCATAGACTTTTTAATGAGGGCCATTCTGTCTGGTGTGAGGCAATACCTCATTGTAATTTTGATTTGCATTTCTCTAATAATTAGTGAAATTGAACCTCTTTATATGTGGCTGTTGGCCATCTGTATGTCTTCTTTGGAGTCATTACCTCTGTTACTGACAAGAGAAATTTTAGTGAAAAACAAAATGTGCAATACCAAAAGAAGAGACAAATTAACCAGCAAAAAAAAAAAAAAAAAGTATAAAATATTATGAATGAAAAACTTTGAAGACAAGTGTTTAGGTACAACCATAATATAAGTTATTTGTGCAGTATTGCAATGGATCTACATACATTTTAAATGTATTCAAATATTCTGTATTTTGCAATGATGACTTCTATGTTTGTTATTGATTTTTTACATTTATGTCCTTTTTCATTCCCCCCCTTTTTTGTTTTACTATTTTTTTCTTTTATGACAGTATTGCCTTCTGGCCAATTAATTATGCAGTGAGTATATTCAGGCAAAAATTCTTGTGGCAAAGATATTCATTGCAAAGAGGCCTTTGACAAAAATATCTTAACCACAGAACTGCTTCGTTCCTGCTATCCCCACATTCCTCACCACATGTCAACCCACTTCCCACTAGTAGGCAGACCCTCTTCTTGAAACACATAGATCTGTCTGTGCTGAATTCCAGCTAAAAGTCTTTCCATTGTTCTTAGTATAAAGTTACTTAATTCACACGCACCAAGGTCTGTTTTGTCCTTTTTTCAGTTTCCTAACCATACCTGCCTGCCTCAGGACCTTATCACATGCCAAGATCTGGCCAGAATCATGACTTTCTCCCCACCCCAGCCCACCACCTTAACCAGGCTAATTTCATCCCTCATATTTTTGCCTAAATGTCACATATTCAAAATATCCAAGTTAGGTGCCTCCTCATATTTTCTCATAGCACCCCACTGTCCTGCTTTCAAAACAATCACAATTTAAATGTAACATTTAAGTATGTAAGTCTTTGTTAAAGTCTGTTTTTCTTAACATAAGGTAAACTTCATGAGAGCACAGGAAAATAACTCATTCATTTCTCTAAGTGCTTTCTCACCCTTTGCCTTCAATCTTTCCCAGCATGGGGGTCTTTTCCAGTGAGTTGGTTCTTAGGATGAGGTGGTTACATAACATCACTGACTCAATGGGTATGAATTTGAGCAAAAGGAGATAGTGAAGGACAGGGGAGCCTGGTGTTCAGCAGTCCATGGGGTTGCAAAGAGTCGGACATGACTTAGCAACTGAACAAAAAGTGACTTCTATATTGATTCATTAAGTTGTTCATTCAATATTTGTTGAATAAATGAATGGATGAACATGGTTATCTTTTCCCTGAAAGACTTTGTTTTCTAATAAGCTAGGGATAATCCCAAATACATTTCCTTCCAAACTGAGGGTCTGTCCCTGCATGTCAAATTACCTCTCCTGGGTCAGAGGATGACACATTGCACTCGAGCGGATGCTCCCTACTACTGCCAGTTTGGTGTCATGGCATCTCACCTGCAAGATGGTTCTCATGGCACTATCCAGTCTGGTTTGTAAGCACCAAACTCATGTCCTCAGCACATGACACCAGACCATAAGAGGCAATTTCCCTGCCTTACACAAAATTAGCCTTTTAATAAATACTTGTTGCATTGGAATCTGAAATCCTATGAAAAAGCCCCACATTTTATATCTAAAAGCTTAGTTCATGATTTCAAATATTGAAATCTATTGTTCATATGCTGCTAAGTCACTTCAGTCATGTCCGACTCTGTGTGACCCCAGAGATGGCAGCCCACCAGGCTCCCCCATCCCTGGGATTCTCTAGGCAAGAACACTGGAGTGGGTTGCTGCCAGGGGCCAGCGTGAGGAACTCCGCCCATGGCAAAGGTCATGAGGAAGGAGGCTTGGCATACGCAAAGGCGTGATCAAGCCTCAGGAAACCCCCTGTTCCAGAGCATCTAACTCCAAAACCAGAGTCTGTTTTATGCTCTCACCTACACCTCTGACTTTACGGGGGGCTCTCCCCCATCACCATTTCTCTCGGAGAAGGAGTTAACTTGCAGCTCCAAGTCAATAAAAATTCCTGGGCATGACAAGAGTGTTTCAGCTTACAGATTCCTCTGAAGGTTATCTAGCCCGCCTGTATAGGTTCGTCTGGCCACATGTGATTGTTTACAGCCTCCCAACCTAAGAGGCACGAGATTCTTTAGACTTACTAAAGGCAAATTCTTTTGGGAAATTGTCAGTATAGTGGGTTGGTTAGGAATTATATTGGTGAAGGGTTTTTCATTTGTTGTGCCAGTTCAGTTCAGTTCAGTCACTCAGTCGTGTCCGACTCTTTGCGACCCCATGAATCGCAGCACACCAGGCCTCCCTGTTCATCACCATCTCCCGGAGTTCACTCAGACTCACGTCCATCAAGTCTGTGATGCCATCCAGCCATCCCACCCTTGGTCATCCCCTTCTCCTGCCCCCAGTCCCTCCCAGCATCAGAGTCTTTTCCAATGAGTCAACCCTTCGCATGAGGTGGCCAGAATACTGGAGTTTCAGCTTTAGCATCATTCCTTCCAAAGAAATCCCAGGGCTGATCTCCTTCAGAAAGGACTGGTTGGATCTCCTTGCAGTCCAACGGACTCTCAAGAGTTTTCTCCACCACAGTTCAAAAGCATCAATTCTTCGGTGCTCAGCCTTCTTCACAGTCCAACTCTCACATCCATACATGACCACAGGAAAAACCATAGCCTTGACTAGACGGACCTTAGTCGGCAAAGTAATGTCTCTGCTTTTGAATATACTATCTAGGTTGGTCATAACTTTTCTTCCAAGGAGTAAGCGTCTTTTAATTTCATGGCTGCAACCACCATCTGCAGTGATTTTGGAGCCCCAAAAAATAAAGTCTGACACTGTTTCCCCATCTATTTCCCATGAAGTGATGGGACCAGATGCCATGATCTTCGTTTTCTGAATGTTGAGCTTAAAGCCAACTTTTTCGCTCTCCTCTTTCACTTTCATCAAGAGGCTTTTTAGCTCCTCTTAATTGCTGCTAATTCCCTGCCCTGGGTGTAACAAGGGTGTCTCAGGTCAAACCTCTCTGCTGACAGACTAGCTTGTGTGACAGGATTATCCGCACTCCTGCCACTACACACATGATTGTTTACTACCTCTCAACCATGAACAGCACAGAGAGTTTTGGAGTATTTTGAGAGTCTTAATTAGCATAGGGCTTTTCTCATTGTTGAGTCAATGATTGCTGCCAGGCCTCCATATCCTTAGGTACCTGGGAATATATTAATCAATGTATTTGGAATATAGAAAAGGAAATATAGCCGTTTTTAAGGTTAGCAATACTAGACTTTTTGAGTTAACGAATTTTCTCTTTTGTTATAGATCACTGTACTTTGTTATAAATCACTGTGTCCTTGCTATGTAAAAATGTAACTTTATCACTATCTTAAGACTAAAGAGATCTTAAGGGGAACATTGGTGAAAGGATTTTCATTTGTTGGGCTGATGTTTGCTGCTAAATCTCCATATTCCCTTCCCTTATAATGAATATAACTAACATATAGGAGAAATAAGTATTAACCTTTAAGATTAATCATGTTAACCTTGGGTTAAATGAATTCCTTTCTTGATTGTAACTCACTACACCCTCACCCTATAGGAATGCAACTTTATTTGGAGGGTGGTGCCTGGTTTAACAAAAAACACCCTTGGAAAAAATAAGTTTTTTGGTTATCAGAAAGAAAGGGTCGTAAAATGTCAGCAGGTCTCATGGCCAGAATATGATGTAAAACCCCTAAGACCTTTTTTTTATACATTTATGTGAAGCACCTGATTTTGATAAAGGTCAGGACTGCTGACCCACTCGTGACTCTGTATTCATCCCTATGTGTAACAAAAGGTATATAAGCAAACCCCAAAATAAAGAAATCGGATCAGTTTCCGGAAAGACTGATACCCCCATGTCGTTCTTTCTTGCTCTCCGTTTTTCTGGCCGAATTCCCTTCTGGTGCATGGGTACCCACTAAGCCTGCTAATTTTGCCTGGGCTTCTAAGATAGGACCGGGGGGGCCTCAGTGCCTCCTCTCCTTCGGGAGAACAGGAAGACGCCTGTGGCCTACGTAGGTGGTGATTGGTATTCCATGCAAACCAAGTTATTCAGCCTCTTTTTCTCTGCTAATTTTCTAATCTTTCTCTATCTGTAATTAAATAAGTTATTTCCAAGGACGCCGACTCCATCCCCACCTTCGAATCACCCTAGATCCACCGGGGCTGGACCCCGGCAGGTTGCCATTTCCTTCTCCAGTGCATGAAAGTGAAAGGTGAAAGTGAAGTCACTCAGTCATGTCCGACTCTTAGCGACCGCATGGACTGCAGCCTACCAGGCTCCTCCGTCCATAGGATTTTCCAAGCAAGAGTACTGGAGTGGGGTGCCATTGCCTTCTCCAATTGTTCACATAGGGGTATGTATATTTTAAAGGTATTTTTCATTTGTTGATTAAGAAAATGCCATGAAAATTTTAAAAAAATAAAATGCAAAGTATAACAATGAAAAGAGAAAATATCTACTTATACTCTCCAAAATTTTTTTTGAAAAAGACAAAACAACAGCACACTGAGAGGTTTAACCTCTTTTTATGGAGCAAAAATTCTATTTCTATCCCAGGAGTCTGGAGACCCAGAGAAAGCTATAAGGTGTGGGCAGTGATACAAATAAGCTCCTGGCCCACAGACCTCTGCACAGTCCATGTACCTAGTGGTAACCATGGTGGAGAGACAGCACTGAAATAAGAAAACAGCAATTAAGAGCAAAGTTACTAGTTTCTTACTATATATCATGAAGGTATTTCCAAGTACTGCAGGTAACTGCCAGATGTTCAAGAAATGATGTAAAATGACAGGACTAAAAAGCAAGTACCTGAAGGACAAGCCTGTGAAGGAGTTAAGGCAGTAACCCAGCTGGGCAGATGAGAGATACTAACGTCCCAGTCTTCATCCTTTTCTAGCATCTGACGGTCTAAAGTGCAGAATTAAAGTGCAAAAGATGATTTAAAATATTGAAAGAAAGACAAAGCCCACACATGCTTACGCACACTTACACACATGAAGTATAAATAAGCCAAAAAGTTAATAATGCTCAGATCCCGCATATAACCCTCCAGTCCCCTACTACCAGGGAACTTAGACTCCTTGGTCCTCCCCACTTGGCAACCGTTCCTGTATACCCACCACTCCACTCTGGGACTATGACCAAGGGCCCCTTCTGCTAGTATTCACGGATGCATCATCCTTGTTTAACACCTGCTGACCTGGCATCTGATGGGGTCAGCTGACACCCCCACCAAAATGACAACAATGGCAGTACCTTAGTATCAGAGACCATAAAATTACTGATTAAAATAGTTGTCTATAAATAAATAAGAAGGATTTACTGTATAACACAGAGAACTACATTCAATATCTTAAACTGTGATGGAAAAAATTTTTTAAAAGAATATAGATATATACTTATCTTTGTATAATCAAATCACTTTGCTATACACACAACATTGACACAATATTGTAAATCAACTATACTCCAAAAATAAATAGGCAAAAATGAATCTTGGCACAAAGAGGGAGCATATTCTTCAGCAATATTTACAGATGATTTACAGATTTATTTACATAATATCCAACTAGGAAATATTTAATGGGTTACATTGGCCAAATTACGATTGCTTTCATACTTAGTCAAGAAGCAAGGTTTAATCCATTTAACAATTAAAACAAAACAAAACAAACAAAAAAGAAGCTCTCTATCTCCCTTTCTCTGTTGGACACATACATTTGGAGACCTAAGAGTTTCTGTGCTTTTCGTGGAGCCATGTAACCAGCTATAGTTTAGGGATCTCTCAAAGCAAATTTTCATTAAATGCCTTATCTCTGGGTTTGTCTTCCATACAAAATATGAGTCACTCTTAGAATCCAACAATTTAAGTTAAACTTTGTCTGCACTGAGGTTTCCTTCAACAGGATTATGCTTCACCTCTACCATGTCAGGGTAGCTCTCTTTCCTAGACTTGGACATCCCTGGGTTTACTTCTGTTGTCACCTCAGAGCTTTTCCATAGATCAGTCCAGTTCAGTTCAGTTGCTCAGTCATGTCTGACTCTTTGAGACTCCATGGACTGCAGCACATCAGGCTTCCCTGTCCATTACCAACTCCCAGAGCCTACTCAAACTCATGTCCATTGAGTCAGTTATGCCATCCAACTATCTCATCCTCTGTCATCCCCTTCTCCTCTCACGTTCAATCTTTTCCAGTATTAGGGTATTTTCAAATGAGTCAGTTCTTCACATCCGGTGGCCAAAGTATTGGAGTTTCAGTTCCAGCATCAGTCCTTCCAATGAATATTCAGGACTGATTTCCTTTAGGATGGACTGGTTGGATCTCCTTGCAGTCCAAGGGACTCTCAGGAGTCTTCTCCAACACCAAACAGTTCAAAAGCGTCAGTTCTTCCGTGCTCAGCTTTCTTTATAGTCCAACTCTCACATCCATACATGACTACTGGAAAAACTATAGCTTTGACTAGATGGACCTTTGTTGGTAAAGTAATATCTCTGCTTTTTAACATGCTGTCTGGGTTGGTCATGACTTTTCTTCCAAGGAGCAAGTGTCTTTTAATTTCATGGCTGCAATCACCATCTGCAGTGATTTTGGAGCCCCAAAAAATAAAGTCTGTCACCGTTTCAATTGTTTCCCCATCTATTTGCCATGAAGGGATGGGACGAGATGCCATGATCTTAGTTTTCTGAATGTTGAGTTTTAAGCCAGCTTTTTCACTCTCCTCTTTTACTTTCATCAAGAAGCTCTTTACCTCTTCTTCACTTTCCATAGATAACAAAAATAAAAATTGAAATTCAAGATTGGAAACTGGCATCAACATCCCATTGGCTGTTACTAAGGAATCAGATAATGGGAGAAACTTAGAACTTACTCCTGAGTAGCCCAGTTTTATCACCTCTTAGTACAAGCAGTTGGTTGCTGCTTGTGTTACTGATGAGATTATCTGTCATTCTACCATTGTGGTCTAACAGCTGAGTTTTAAAATTTCTTTGATCTTAAAGATACCCTTTTAGAAATGAAGTTTGTCTTAGGAGGGACCATACCTTCCAGCTCCATTGGATTATATAATTCATTATATAAGACTCAGAAAGGTCTAATACTGAAATAAGTAAGTATTGTATTTACTTCACATTTTTTTCCCCAGTTGTGGTCAACATTATGCCACCATACTTCGTGAGACCTTGGGCGGATTACCTAACTGCACAGAGTTCAACCTGGCCCTCTTTCTTTTTTTTTTTAATTGTTGTTGTTTTAACAGCTTTATTGAGATATAATTCACACACCATACAAACTATTGAATTCGCCAGTTTAAACTGTGCAATTTCATGGCTTTTAGTATATTAATAGAGTTGTGTACCTTCATCACCACAATTTAGAACATTTTCATAATCCTTAAAAGAAATCCTATTAAAGGTAGCCATCTCCCTCAAAACTTCATCCTTCCCAGCCCAAGGCAATCATGAATCTATGTTTTGTATCTTTAGGTATGCTTGTTCTGGACATTTTGTATAAGTGGAATCATGTAATATGCAGTCCTCTGACTGGCTTTTCAGTTAGCATATTTTCAAGGTTCATGTCATAGAATGTGTCAGAATGTCATTCTTATTTATTGTTGAATAATCTTCCATTGGGTGGATAATACCACACTTTCTTGTCCATTTATCAGTTGATGGCATTGGGGTTGTTTCCATTTATTGACTAATTCTGACTAATGCTGCTATGAACATCTGTGAAAAAGTTTTTGTGAGGACATGAGTTTTCCTTCTCTTGGATAGGAGTGAAATTGCTGGGCCGCAGGGTAATTATATAGTTAATCATTTGAGGAACTCTCAACTTGGCCCTCTTTCAAAAACAGAGATTTCAAACTTTTTATGTCATACTAGCATAAAAAATGTTCATTGTACACCTATAAATTTCAGAAAATATACAACATAATATTTACCTTAATCTATGAAAGTCATATAGCATAAGGAACATGGTGACCATTTAAGCACTGCAGAAAATAAAGTGGAGGACAGTGATTACCTTTACAGCAGAAAGGATGAGTGTGGCTTGGAGAAGAGTATCTTTCAGATAGCATTTTAATTAAATAACCTCAATTTTACAAGTAATAAGTGAATATATTCATAGAAGCACAAGACATATGAGGTAATACAGCATGGTTCATCTGCTTAGAGTTAGTCTTGAGGTCAAATTTCAGCACATATCTGCTGGCCATGTGACCTTGAGCATGTTAGTTTATTCTGCAGCTCAATTTCTTCCCTGTCAAATGGGGACTAAATTGGCTTTTGGTAAGCCATGGTTCTGACTCTTTGCAACCCCATGTACTGCAGCATGCCAGGTTTCCCTATCCTTCAGACATGACTGAGCAACTGAACAACAGCAAAAATCACAGATGCTCCGCAAGTAATAGTACATGTGCCGATTTTCTAAGAGTGGCTGGAAGGTAACTCCAGGAGAGGGGAAGTAAACAGCTCCAAAAGGAATCCATGATGGATTCATTCCTTCATCCACTCCTTAATTCAGTCACTCTTCCAGCACTTGTTAAGAATAAAACTTACTATGTGATAGGAACCACACTAGTGTTTAGCGTTCATCTTTAAGGAAGGGAGCAAGACCGGTACACGGCTACTAGCAGTGCAGAGTTAAGTGCCAGAAAAGAGGGAGTGGATGAGGCTACTTTGTACGAGGGTTGGACTGTCGATGCCAGAGAAGAGTGGGCAAGGCAGTCATAGAGATGTATTACGTTCCAAGGATGGGATGGCCAGTGGCTATGTGGAAAGAGCATAGAGACGGGCACGGTGTTCCTCGTGTTTGTAAGGTCTGGACTGAGTGCATTTTCTGAAGAATAATGGGTGCTTGGTAATGTGTGTGATTGAGAAGAGGAAGGAAAGAAAAGTGTTCCAGATGTGAGGGTGAGGTAAAGAATGCAAGAAACGCTAACACAGCTGAGATAAACATGATGAGGAACAGATGTGTGAGATGAGTAGGATGGGAAGAACCAGTGCTTACGGACGGATGGCAGTGGAGTGGAGGAGGCAGCAGTCATGGAATACAGATGCCCTCTCCATGGCCCTCATTTAGCCATGAGCCACTTGCATGGCCCTGAGCAAGTCATCTCAGTATCTCTCGATCCCAATTGCCTCGTCTCTGAAATCAGAGAACTGAATCCACGCTGAAAACTATCTCAACTCTCTCCCCCTCCACTTAGAATTCAGGAAGCTCTCACCCACCATTTCTAGTTTTCTGTTCTCGTACATGGCAAAATACAGGAGCCTAAGGGAAGCAGAATCACATGTTAGGAAGGAAGAATACAACTTCCCTAGACTTATAAAGGAAAATTCTAGAGCTTTAGGACTAAAGTGATAAGTAGTTTGAGCTCCCATTTTACTAAGCTTAATGAATTGGCCACTCCAAAAAAAAAAAAAAATCTACAAGGTTAAATATTTTTATTGCCTGAAACAAGAATTGAAAAAATATTGTGGGAACATGAGGGGTGAAAGGAGACACTTTTGGAAAAAAAGGATCTTTCATCAATGAAACACACCCTCTCCCCACCACCAGGGTTAACTCTTTAACCTCTTCATAAATTAGACCCTACCATATGAAGAGGATTATTTAACAAGTATATTTCTAAGCTCATTATCCTTTAGCTTATGCTGAAAATTACCAACTGTTAGCCTGATCAGGCTGTGTGATTTAATTAATCATAAATCCCTGATAGCTCAGTTGGTAAAGAATCTGCCCGCAAGGCAGGAGACACCAGTTCAATTCCTGGGTTGGGAAGATCTGCTAGAGAGGGGATAAGCTACACACCCCAGTATTCTTGGGCTTCCCTTGTGGCTCAGCTGGTAAAGAATTTGCCTGCAATGTGGGAGACCTGGGTTTGATCCCTGGGTTGAAAAGATCCCCTGGAAAAGGGAAAGGCTACCCACTCCAGTAGTCCAGCCTAGAGAATTCCACGGACTATATAATCCATGGGGTCGCAAAGAGTTGGACACAACTAAGCCACATTCACTTTCAAAGACAATTTAATATTACTGTCACAATTCCTTAAGCCTAACTGCCCTGACTTATTTGTCTTTAACAGCAGCTACTGCTGCTGCTGTTGCTGCTGCTAAGTCGCTTCAGTCATGTCCGACTCTGTGCGACCCCATAGACAGTAGCCCACCAGGCTCCCCCGTCCCTGGGATTCTCCAGGCAAGAACACTGAAGTGGGTTGCCATTTCCTTCTCCAATGCGTGAAAGTGAGAAGTGAAAGTGAAGTCACTCAGTCGTGTCCGACTCTTAGCGACCCCATGGACTGCAGCCCACCAGGCTCCTCCGCCCATGGGATTTTCCAGGCAAGAGTACGGGAGTGGGGTGCCATTGCCTTCTCCATTAACAGCAGCACTGGCTTTGTATATAGAAGATTCTCAGTCGATGTTCATTAAATGCATGATCTGGCAGAGGAAAAGCCAAGTCCTGCCTGGGTATCCTGGAGTCCTTTTATCTTCTCCCTTGAACTAGGAGTGCCATGAAGATCCAGTGACCTCAATATAAGCAATTCTGCATAAGCATGTGCAAGCTGTATCATTTGCAGATATGAAATCAGATGCATCCCAAAGTCACTAGGGAAAAACGAGAGCCACCAAGCAAGGTGTGAGGTCTCAGGCTGCTGAGTTAAGCCTACTGTTATCATCTTGATGAAGGCAGTGCAGTTCCTCAGTTGCCAGGAAAGAAAGCAAGCCTTCCCAAATATCTAATATCAAAACCATGTGCCTTTTAGGTGAACAGCCATGGATATAGTATCCTTTGGGGAGATAAAGAAAAAAATCCTATTAAGGCTGAAGCTTCAGCAGATTTCCAGATGCACTCAACAATGAACAAATTATTCCTGGACCAGCCCTCTAGGCAGAGTCTTTGACTTCCCTCCCAAGATACCCTCTCTCCAGATGAAACAAACATTTTTTTTAATTAATTTATATTTTTATTGAAGGATAATTGCTTTACAGAATTTTTCTGCTTTCTGTCAAACCTCAATATGAAGCAGTCATAGGTATACATATATCCCCTACTTCCTGAACCCCCCTCCTATCTTCCCCCATCCTACCTCTCCAGATTGACACAGAACCCCTATTTGAGTTTCCTGAGATATACAGCAAATTCCCATTGGGTATCTATTTTACACGTGGTAATGTAAGTTTCCATGTTACTCTTTCCATCCATCTCACCCCCTCCTCCCCTCCCGCCATGTCCATAAGTCTATTCTGTATGTCTGTTTCTCCACTGCTGCCTGTAAGTAAATTCTTCAGCACCATTTTTCTAGATTCCATACATATGTGTTAGAATATGATATTTATCCTTCTCTTTCTGACTCACTTCACTCTGTATAATAAGTTCTAGGTTCATCCACCTCATCAGAACTGGCTCAAAGGCGTTCCTTTTGATGGCTGAGTAGTATCGCATTGTGTGTATGTACCACAGCTTCTTCATCCATTCATCTGTCGATGGACATCTAGGTTGCTTCCATGTTCTAGCTACTGTAAATAGTGCTACAATGAATAATGGGATATATGTGTCTTTTTCAATTTTGGTTTCCTCAGGGTATATGCCTAAGAGTAGGATTGCTGGGTCATATAGTAGTTTTATTCCTAGTTTTTTAAGGAATCTCCATACCGTCTTCCATAGTGACTGTATCAATTTACATTCCCACCAACAGTACAAGAACATTCCTTTGTCTCCACACCCTCTCCAGCATTTACTTTTTTGATGATGCCCATTCTGACCAGTGTGAAGTGATACCTCATTGAGGTTTTGATTTGCATTTCTCTAATAATGAACAACGTTAAGCATCTTTTCATGTGTTTGTTAGCCATCTGTATGTTTTCTTTGGAGAAATGTCTGTGTAGGTCTTTTTCCCACTTTTTGATTGGGTTGTTTGTTTTTCTGGTGTTGAATTGTATGAGCTTCTTGTATATTTTTTTAATTAATCCTTTGTCAGTTGTTTCATTTGCTATTATTTTCTCCCACTCTGAGGGTTGTCTTTTCACCTTCCTTATAATTTCTTTTGCTATGCAAAAGCTTTTAAGTTTAATCAGGTCCCACTTGTTTACTTTTGTTATTTCCATTACTCTAGGAGGTGGGTCATAGAGGATCTTGCTTTGATTTATGTCATCGAGTGTTCTGCCTATGTTTTCCTCTAAAAGTTTTATAGTTTCTGGTCTTTCATTTAGGTTTAATCCATTTTGACTTCATATTTGTGTATGGTGTTAGGAAGTGTTCTAATTTCATTCTTTTACATGTAGCTGTCCAGTTTTCCCGGTAAATGTCTATGTTCCCTATTGATTCAGGGAAACATTTTGAAGAGACTTAGACAACATGCATTGTTACAGGGACAAAAAGTTGGCCATCTCTGTAGGCAAAGCAACAAGAAATAATAATTTCAGGAGGCAGAATGTGTGCTTTCTCCCCTTGCTTTCAACTCCAAGAATATGAACAAACAAATTGGTTATTCCAATCTTTGTTTTATGGATCTTTTCAGAAATTATTTTTGGTACTATTTTCCTATAAGAAATGCAGAAGACTAACAGAAAATTCTTTCCACCTATTGTCCTGATCATAGTGCCAGTAACATAATAGGCTTTCAATAAAAATTGCAAAAAACACATTGTATTCTTTTTAACGGCTGGGTAATACTCCATTGTGTATATGTACCACAGCTTTCTTATCCATTCACCTGCTGATGGACATCTAGGTTGTTTCCATGTCCTGGCTATTATAAACAGTGCTGCGATGAACATTGGGGTACATGTGTCTCTTTCTATTCTGGTTTCCTCAGTGTGTATGCCCAGCAGTGGGATTGCTGGGTCATAAGGCAGTTCTATTTGCAATTTTTTAAGGAATCTCCACACTGTCCTCCATAGTGGCTATACTAGTTTGCATTCCCACCAACAGTGTAGGAATGTTTCCTTTTCTCCACACCCTCTCCAGCATTTATTGCTTGCAGATTTTTGGATCACAGCCATTCTGACTGGTGTGAAGTGGTACCTCATTGTGGTTTTGATTTGCATTTCTCTAATAATGAGTGATGTTGAGCATCTTTTCATGTGTTTGTTAGCCATCTGTATGTCTTCTTTGGAGAAATGTCTATTTAGTTCTTTGGCCCATTTTTTGATTGGGTCCTTTATTTTTCTGGAATTGAGCTGCAGGAGTTGCTTGTATATTTTTGAAATCAGTTGTTTGTCAGTTGCTTCATTTGCTATTATTTTCTCCCATTCAGAAGGCTGTCTTTTCACCTTGCTTAGAGTTTCCTTTGTTGTGCAGAAGCTTTTAATTTTAATTAGATCCCATTTGTTTATTTTTGCTTTTATTTCCAGAATTCTGGGAGGTGGATCATAGAGGATCCTGCTGTGATTTATGTCGGAGAGTGTTTTGCCTATGTTCTCCTCTAGGAGTTTTATAGTTTCTGGTCTTACATTTAGGTCTTTAATCCATTTTGAGTTTATTTTTGTGTATGGTGTTAGAAAGTGACCTAGTTTCATTCTTTTACAAGTGGTTGACCAGTTTTCCCAGCACCACTTGTTAAAGAGATTGTCTTTTCTCCATTGTATATTCTTGCCTCCTTTATCAAAGATAAGGTGTCCATATGTGTGTGGATATATCTCTGGGCTTTCTATTTTGTTCCATTGATCTATATGTCTGTCTTTGTGCCAGTACCATACTGTCTTGATGACTGCAGTTCTGATGAGATGGATGAAACTGGAGCCGATTATACAGAGTGAAGTAAGCCAGAAAGAAAAACACCAATACAGTATACTAACACATATATATGGAATTTAGAAAGATGGCAATGATGACCCTGTATGCAAGATAGCAAAAAAGACACAGATGTGTATAGCGGACTTTTGGACTCAGAGGGAGAGGGAGAGGGTGGGATGATTTGGGAGAATGGCATTGAAACGTATGCTATCATGTAAGAATCAAATTGCCAGTCTATGTCCGATGCAGGATACAGCATGCTTGGGGCTGGTGCACACGGATGACCCAGAGAGATGTTATGGGGAGGGAGGTGGGAGGGGGGTTCATGTTTGGGAATGCATGTACACCCGTGGTAGATTCATGTCAATGTATGGCAAAACCAATACAGTATTGTAAAGTAAAATAAAGTAAAAATAAAAATTAAAAAAAAAAACCACACATTGAAGGAAATTCATTAGTTTTCACAATTTTGTGTGGCAGTTTCCGTCTATGGCAGTGGTTAAATTATCTCTCCCTTCCAGCTCATCGTTTACTTTATCAAGTCATTTTCCAACAGAATCTTTCTATCACTTGAGCTACTTTCTGATGAATGAGGAAATTAAGGCTGGGAGAAAAGGTTCAAGCCCCTGGGTCAATCCAAAGGCAGAGCAGGAAATTCTATTAAGAATTTAAACCACAAGTTCACTTTTCTTTGGCAGTGGGCATGTTTCCAGAAGCACTGGGTTATCACCATCCTTCCAGCTGTGTCCTCTATATTCCTGCATATTAATTCATTCATTCATATAATTGTATCACTCAGGAGAGGGAACCCTAACAAACAAGGGCAGTGACTGTGACTCAGAGAAACTATGAGTTCTTCTGGGTCTAAGGACCTCAAAGAATAAAATATTAAAAGTCAACACAACAATTAACATGCTAACTATTCTAACATCTTCTTCTTAACATCTCCTAGGGGTGAGTTGGAGAATATCAATATTGGAGCTTGAAAAGAGACTGGACATCTAATTTTAAGAACAATTTGAGCCCCTTCACTTTATAAGCATTCTTCAAAGCATAGAAGTGAAAAAGAAATATTTTAAGTTGGTATTTTCCAGTCCACTAAATTTTCCAACACAAAATTCAGTGCCCTCTTTAAGTCTCCCAGTAGCCTTGTTAATTCTTACTGACAAAGATATTGTCCTTAACTTTTCATTTTGGGTATATCTTGATGGCTAATATATGAATAATTTGTTGCTGTTCAGTCACTCAGTCGTATCTGACTCTGCGACCCCGTGGACTGCAGCACACCAGGCTTCCCTGACCTTCACTATTCTCCTGGAATTTGCTCAAACTCATGTTCGTTGAGTTGATGTTAACAGTTAGTGCCTCTTAAATTTTTCTGAGTACTGTCATTTCTCTAAAAATTAACTATGGGACTTTTAAACAAAATTTTTCCTTAATTTATGCATATTTATTCAGTAAACATTTATTTGGCACCTACAGTATGCAAGTTACTGAACTAGACTATGGAAGATGTAAGGATGAGACACAGTTTGCTGGGAAACTATTATCCCGGGATAATAGTTTGAAGAACCATCTATTATCTACCATCCTGGGAAAAACAGAGACGACTGTATTTCAAATAAAGTGAATTTAATATATGGGATTAGGTTACTCAGGTGATGGAAGAACCAGAAGCCCATCAGAGGATAGTGGAGCAATACTGAAATAGAAAACAGCTGGTAACACCACCATCCCTAGGCAGGAAGAACAAGAAGGTTGTGTTTCCAGAACTCAGGGGTAAGGACCACCTATCAAACCTGGAACTATGAATGACAGTCGGAGCCTCAGAGAAGATACATTTCTCCTGGAGACATCTCCCAGGGCATGAGGGTCAGAAGACCCCAGTTTCTGATGCCAGTGCTACAAAGTGTGAAACCCACCCAGTTGACCCAGGAGTTTGGGCTGTACAGCCCACAGGTGCAGCCTCTGTGATAAAGGGCAGAGTACGAAAAGGTAAAGAATGAACCTGAGAGCAAGCAGACCATATACACTGAACTCTGACACCTGTGTGGTAGCAAATTCAAATTAACAATATCAGGAATATATAGAAAGAGCAAAAGAAATGTTCAATGATTTTGCCTTAACATGGTCACAAAAAATAATGAAAATTTAGAGAAAAGGTGTATCAACTTGGGGGCTTCCCTAGTGGCTCAGTGGTAAAGAATCCACCTGCCAATGCTGGAGACACAGGTTCAATCCCTGGTCCAGAAAGATCTCACACATTCTTTGGAGCACCTAAGCCCGTGCACTACAACTACTGAGCCTGCCTTCTGGAGCCTGCGCGCCGCACCTGCTGAAGCCTACACACCCTAGATCCCATGCTACAACAAGAGAAGCCACTGCAATGAGAAGTTTATCCACTGTGATGAAGATCAGCCCCTGCTCACCGCAACTAGAGAAAAGCCCAGCAACAATGACGACCCAGCGCAGCCAAAAATAAATAAATAGATACATCGATATAATTTAGAATTGCTGATACTTCATGACAGAGGCAGCACTTTGGGAAATCTAGGAGAAACGGATAGAATTTTGAAAACTAGAAGAGATATAGAAAGAATCCTACTTTGCAAAAGCCCCTAAGGTAGGTAAATATTCTAGAATCATGTACTGGCATCATATTAAAGATGGACAAAAGTACCAAGCTAAGGAATGTGAATTTTTCCTGGTAGATGAGGAATCACTAAGATTTAGGGGCAAGGAAGTGATAAAAGCAGAGCTGTGCTTTAGGGATTATTTTTGCAGCAGCATGTGAAATCCACTGGGCTTGCAGATGTCAGGGAAGAGGGAATAAACTCTGAAAGAAAGGCATGGCCATGGGATTTCATGGAAACTTTTCTAATTGGTAGAGTGTCATCTGGTTGGAGGTATGGGGCAAAAAATCGGAAATGAGAGCCCCCTGAGAGCTCAGAAAGGGTGTCCAGATTGTGTGTTGGGGGTGGGGGGCACCCTATGCAAATAATATAAGATTAAAACCTGAAAGAAAGTAAAAGAGTCACGCAGTCATGTCTGACTCTTTGCGAGCCCATGGACTGGAGCCCATCAGGCTCCTCTGTCCATGGAATTCTCCAGGCAAGAATACTGGAGTGGGCTGTCATGCCCTCCTCCAGGGAATCTTTCCGACCTAGGGATCAAACCCAGGTCACCCTCATCGTAGGTGGACTCTACTATCTAAGCCACCAGGAAAGGCCTAAAACCTTCCCTGAAGATGGATAAAATTACATGGACAGAAAGAGAAACATGCTTCAGGAAATCCTTGGGCATAGAGGAAGAGGAGCTTAAGAAAAGAAAAGGAGTCATAGCAGAAGAAAAAAGATCAGGAGAGGACTGCATTTCAGTGGAAAGAGTTTCAGAAAAAAGTGAATGAGTGTGTACATAAAATGAAGCACAGAAGCCAAGGAGAATGAATTCTGGAAAGGGTGGAAGGATTTTCCATTTTCTAAAGAATTTTAGAAAGTATCCAGAACTGAATTTGAAATCCAAAGACTTGGGTTCAAGGCACACATAAAATAATTTCTTTCTACATCATACATTCTGCCTATGTATTATTCCTGCTCTGTCATCATTTTAGTACAATGGAAATTGTAGCATCCTCTTTGGTTCTCTTCAGGATGATCTTTCAGTTCCTACACCCTCTACTACATGTTTTGTACTCTTGACATCTCCCAGGACAATGCACTGCCACGTCACAATGCCCATCAGAAGTCCAGTCATCTACAGCCAGTGGCAGGAGTTGAGGAGAGGGAGCACACCATATCTATAATTTGACTTCCTAAAGATTTGCCCATTGACATGCGTTTAGAAGGGACTTAGGGCATAACTGCAAAAACTGACCTGGAAAATCGAGCTAGCCTCTTACTTTTGCAGTGAAGTCTCAACAAAACAGAAAGCATGATTTTGTAATAGGCTTCATTAACATAGTTTCAATTTATCTATTGTAGACAGTCTGCAGAAAGCACTGAAAAAGAGAAAATACAAGTTAGAATGACACATGTTTATGAACTAGCATACCAGGCCTTTCAAGAAATTTACGCATTCTAGAGAAGCTATTATCCATAGTACTAAGGTTAAACCTCTTAGACTGTAATTCAAAACCCTACACAATCTGATAACAGCCTACTTTCTCTAGCATTCTCTCTCTAACCATGCAGTCAATAACTCAACAAACGTTTATCAAACACTTAACTCTCTCCCAGGCATCGTGCCAATCATTACACTGAGCACACACCACCGCCATCACCCTCACCGGGCCTTTTCTAGTTAAACACTGCAGCCACCGCAGCTCTGCTGGTGAGACTCCTCCAGCAGGAATGCCTCGCTCCTCTTTGTGCAGACTATAATCCCTCTAGAAGCTGCGCCTTTGCTTTTAAACGCTTTCCATTTAAATCTAGCTCAACCACTAACTAGCTGTGTGAACTGGGACAAACTTTTTATACTCTTTGTGCCTCCGTTTTCTCCTTTTTCATCCTTATAGTGTTATATTGTGATGATCAAACACATGTGAAAAGCACCTACGCAGATATTTAAAGGTACTTAGAACCTACCAGGAATTAGGTAGGTATTCAATCACTGTTAAAAGAAAGTAGCAGCAGTAGTAGTTTAATGCTCAGTCCTAGATGTACCTTCTTTATAACGCTTTCCATGATCATTCCAGCTCATGTCCAAGACTCAATGCCGTCTTGCATATGTCTTATATCTTAATCTTTAAATAGATTAAATGCCCCTTAGAGACAGACTGTTACCCTTTTATATTCTCCAAACACATGCAAGCACATGTACCACAGTGCCTAATGGTAACTGAGATGTATAGAATATATATATATATGCATAATATCTATATATGTATAGATAGGTACATATCTGTATAATGTGGATATATACTATGTACATATCCATTATACCTATATTTACCCATGTTACCTATATTACCTATTCTATATATACATATTATATGTTACCTATACTGCTACAATATCTACAGATAAATATATATAACCTATAGATATAAAATGTATGTATATAAAATACATTATAATATGTATAATATATAGTAAGTGCACGCATGCTAAGTTGCTTCAGTCATGTCCAACTCTTTGAGACCCTATGGACTGTAGCCTGCCAGGATCCTCTGTCCATGGGATTCTTTAGGCAAGGATACTGGAGTGGTTTGCCTTGCCCTCCTTCAGGGGATCTTCCTGACCCAGGGATCAAACCTGTGTTTTTTATCTCTCCTGCATTGACAGGCAGGTTCTTTACCACTAGCTCCACTTGGGAAGCCCATGTATAATCCAGGCATATATAATATGTATACACATATTTATATATACATACATACACACAATGTGTTTGGACTACTTTAGTGGACCCTAAGGAAAATTTTGGGGTCCACTAAAGTGGTCCACTCTGGTACTCTTGCCTGGAAAATCCCATGGACGGAGGAGCCTGATGGGCTGCAGTGCATAGGTTCGCTAGGAGTAGGACACGACTGAGCAACTTCACTTTCACTTTCCACTTTCATGCATTGGAGAAGGAAATGGCAACCCACTCCAGTGTTCTTGCCTTGAGAGTCCCGGGGACGGGGGAGCCTGGTGGGCTGCTGTCTATGAGGTCGCACAGAGTCGGACATGACTGAAGTGACTTAGGAGCAGCAGCAACAGCAAGGAAAATTTTATGAAGATGGTGAACTATTATCCTTTCATCACCAGGGAACATCAGTTTGTAGCTACCAAAATGTGGAGGGTGACTATAGAATTTCCTTCTCAATGAATCTTTAATAACCTCGCTGCTTCTTGTAAGTCTGAGTTGGCTTAGACTCACTCCTGCTAGAGGTTGAGCAATGGATTAAATATTTATAGTTTCACCAGTTCACCCCATCATAACACCTCCAGATCATCATGCTGCTGAAACTTGATTTGTTAAGCACAGTTAACAAACTGTGACCCTATATCCCTGAACTTCACCCACAGGCGTGTTGTTGGGACCAGACAAGGCTGGTCTGTTTCTGGTAAGACAAAGAGCAATCAGCTTATGCTTTGACCATGCAAAGAACTGATTACAGCTGCTTCAGAGGTAATCAGCAAAGAATGTCAGGAGGAAATGGCCCAAGGGAGTAGAAACGCTTTTGCTCTCTAAGATGGTAGTTTCACAAGCCAATGGACAAATGACAAGCTGGAAATAGCACACACTGAGTATTCGTCATAGTACTGGGAAACAGTTTTAGTCTGTAAGCTGGACCACATATATACCACCCCTTGTTTGACAGGAACTAGTGCCTGAAACAGATAAATTTCCCGACATGACTAACTTATTGAGTGCCTATCTTTCTGCCTGCTTTGCCCCACATGCTGATGGGAAATGAGGCATCAAGGAATGCACAGGCTTGAGGAAGCCCAGATAATATGAGGGACATGCTCCCTGGGGTGAGTCTTGTGAGACAGAAATGGACATGCTGCCTTCAGTACTGGGCTCACCATTGCTTCTACGTCTTCAGAATCAAAGGGGGTAGACCTAACACCTTCATTCACCTGGAGGTCTGTGCCAACACCAATGCTAGACTGACAGTAAACATTAAAGTGCATAATTTTGTGAATTCCATACTTCATTTAAAATCTGAACCATTGCAAAGTTAATCCTGCAACACCATCACATTCACCCAAGCTCAGGTGTATTTGTCATGGTTTCCCAAGTTTTGTCCTAAAGAATCATGGTTCCATGAGTTATTAATTGGAAATTCCTGAAAGTAATGATTCAGAAGTCAAGTGAGTTTGGGAAAGTTGTCTGAGTACGCCTCCTTCAGCAGGAGAGAAAGGAGGGAATGCCAGCCGAGGTCCGGTGATTACATGGACTCTGGGCTCAAGCCCTGGAGCAGCAGCACACAGGGGCAAAGGTTATCAGTGAAATGCATCAGGGCCTCTCAGGGAAGGACTCTTCCTCCTGGTGACTTTGGGTAGCCTACAGGAAGAACTCCTAACCCTCCATATGAAGATGCATTTCCTGTGGTCACATAAAACAAGTCTGAATATTCCCAATAAATTCTTCAAACTGCAGTTTTCCAGAAATATGTATGTCTCTAAAAGATAATTTTTTTAGAAAAAGTTGAAAGTTGCCTGCAAAAGTCTTGAAAAAGAGCAGCAGCAGATACAATATGATTGTATTGTATGATGATACAAGACCATCACCTACCTTCTTGTTGTTCTAAGCTGTAGTTCTTTAAGCAACAAATGAGTTATTAAATGAGAATATCTGTTTTAGGGAGCCATTGATTGAAACCACTGCCCTTGGCCAGATATGATGATAACGCTTGCCTGAGCTGTCTCACAATAGGAGGTCCATAAAGAACACGATGCTACAAGTGAAAAACTAACCAGGAGAACTGGGGAGGGATCAAAAGGAGGGAGGACACATTAGCCCATAGTATGTCTTGTAAAACTAACCCTGAAGAATTCAAGTGAAAGTGAAAGTGAAGTTGCTCAGTTGCGTCCGACTCTTTGCGACCCCGTGGACTGTAGCCTACCAGGCTTCTCTGTCCATGGGATTCTCTAGGCAAGAATACTGGAGTGGGTTACCATTTCCTTCTCCAGGGGATCTTCCCGACCCAGGGATCGAACCCGGGTCTCCCGCATTGGAGGCAGACGCTTTAACCTCTGAGCCACCAGGGAAGCCCAAGAGGGGCCAAAAAGAGGCTATGTCCTGCCTACCTCCCAGAAACCCTCATGCTGAACTCCATCTTGGCTGAGAGATGAACACACCACCAGGAAGGACCCTGAGTCACCCAACATGGGCCAAGCAAGAGGACTGGCCAGAGACAACCCAGACACTAATCATATTGCCATAAAACCTGAGATTGTAAGTGACATGTCAGAGCAGTTCTCCCAGGTCCCCTCACCCTACTGCTCTCTGCCCAGGCACCCCTTCCCAATAGAGTCTTTTGATTTGTCAGTACTTGTGTCTTCTGACAATTCATTTCCAAGTGTTAAGACAAAAGCCCACTCTTGGGCCTTGCAAGGGGGTCCAATTCCTGCAACATACTTGTATTGGTTTCAAACACAACAGTATTACAGTTTCCCTTCAGTTGAGTAATAATGTGAGGTATAAAGAATTCATTATCCAATAAAAGTGCTGACTCTTCTGTATGGTACTGAAACTTTCTTGTTACCTCTTTAATTATAATTTTAATAACATCCAGTAGTTAGCCAAGATCCTCTGTTCAGGCAGGCCCAGAAATGCACTGGGGGAGGGAGTGATTGGGGGAAGACACCTTTCCCCGCAAATGAATGATGCTCCATGGTTCTGCCCCCTCATCACACGACAACATGCTCTACCGTCACAAGCAAGTTAACGCAACATTTAAGCAACTTTCTGGGCATCCATGAGACTGAGGGAAGGGCAGGGTCCCTTTCAGGTCACAGGGAAGTGAGAGCAGATTGCTGCCACAGCCTGTGGGCTTGTCCTAACTCACCAGGTTCGTTTCACCAGAAAATCAGTCTGGAAGTTGTAAGAGTCAGTTACAATCCTGGCTCTGCCACTAACCAGCTGAGACAAAGGGCAATTTCCTTTACATCTTGGCGCTTCCATTTCTAATCTGAAAAATGAGAGGCTTGGACCAGATGATCTTGGGACTCCTTTGGTTCCACTTCAAGCCACTAGATGATGCCTCTGTGCAAAAAGGAACCACATCTTCCTTGTTCACCACTTTAACCCCAGCACTGAGTATTTTCCTGAAATACAACAGGTGCTGAACGGGTATTTTTTTCTGAATGACTGAACACAAAATGCTAAGTTCAATGCAAAATATGCTTCTGGTTCATCTAATTCAGGGCAAACACCCCTCGTTTCCCTTGATTAAAATCCCTTTTGTTTTTATCTCAGTTTTCTAGATGAGACCCTAAATTACCCTCTTACTAGACTTACTGAGCTGGTACACTGGATATCATTGCCACCTACCAGAGGTAACATAAATCTCTGAACAAAAACTTTTAGAAAAAAAAATCTGTGAACAATCCAATGTGTTAGACTTATCCACTGATGACAATGTAAATGTGTGGAAAAGACTGTTGAGCTAGGCAGTGATGACTTGTGATTAGGTTCAAAAACTAAAGAACCCTTTTGTTCTTTAAAAAAAAAAAAAAAAAACTGTTACACAGAGGTTCTTACCAAGATAAAAATAGACAGGCCTGGCCCAAGAAAATTGTGAAGGTCTGGCATTTTTTCTGTATTTCCAAAGTCCCTTTTCTAACCCCTTCCCCGAATTCAACAAAAGACTCATCGTTTATCATAATTGCAAGTTTAAGCCTTTAATCTCTTATTGTTCAATCAAAGACATCTGTTAAAGGAATTTCAAACAATAGAAAACAGATGAGAGGATATTTGGCAGGAGGGTTCAGTGAAAGGCAGGGCAGTCTTCATACCTCTTACACTGCTACCCCTAAAACTGATCTTAAAACCTAAACTTCCTTATGAACTTTTCAGTGGCCGGTTGGTCTGGGAGTTGAGGTGGAGTGAAAGGTGGTAGAACACTCAACAAAAGGAGCAGGGAAGTGTCTGGCCTATTCCCATCTTCCTATAACACTTGCCCAGGGTCAGGGTCCAGGAATCTCTCTGAGTCTTCTCCCCTTCCTAAGGCCAGTACAATATAGGATAATATCGCTTCCCTCAGAAAGAGTCATGGCTTATTTTTCTCCCAACCTTGCCCCCCAGGAAACTACAGGTTCTAGGGTTCCTGATCACCCAGGTCTTTGGGACTAATGCATTCACTCATGTCGAACTTGTTGCAACCCCACAGACTATACAGTCTGCCAGGCTCCTCTGTCTGTGGGATTTTCCAGGCAAGAATACTGGAGTGGGTTTCCATGCCCTCCTCTAGGGGATCTTCCCATCCCAGGGATTGAATCTTTGTCTCTTAAGTCTTCTGCTTTGGGAGACAGGTTCTTTACCAGCTGAGCCATCAGGGAACCTTCTGAGACTAACTCTAATCAGTAACTCTGTTTTTCTGAACAAAATCCATGGACTGACCCATATCTAGGGAAAAAAAGAACAAGTATTTGAAAGTAACACTGGAGATGATCCAACAGGACCGAAGCACAGGTACCCTGAAGCATTAGGTTGGGGTATAGAAAAGCCCGGTACTGCCCAGGACTTGGGAAACTTACCAGAGAATAACATCCAAGATATGAGTGTGAATATATGCATGGTGATGATGGTAACAATGAAAAAGACCATAGCACCAGGGAAAATGATTCATGATGAGACCAATTTTTAGTACTGGTGAACTAAGCAATGAGAGAAGAAACGTTATAATATTCCTGTAAAAGCAATAGTAAATGCAATCACTGGGATACTAAATGTAAACATACACCCATGAATGTATGGCCAGTTACAGAGCAAATACAGTAGAAATTATGTGTATCTTAATGTGGTCAAATTTATTGTAGCCTTAATTAAATAGCAATGTTAAGCTGAACTGTTTATTCTTAGCTTGTGACTCATGACTGTCAGATTGTCTCTAAAGTAATAAAAAACAACAGTAGCTAAAAACCTTGATATTATTTGATTTGTCTAATATACCCATATCCCCATGCATGTGCGCTAAGTTACTTCAGTCTTGTCCAACTCTTTGAAGCCCTATGGACTGCAGGCTGCCAGGCTCCTCTGTCCATGGACTTTCCCAGGAAAGAGTACTGGAGTGGGTTGCCATGCCCTCCTCCAGGGGATCTTCCCAGCCCAGGAATCAAACTCAGGTCTCCCCCACTGCAGGTCTTTAGAAGCCTTCAAAATTCACTAAGCTAAGTTGCCTGCTCTGGTCCAATAATGCAGAGATTAATCCTATTTCTGGAGACCTTATGTACTTAGGAGCTCTTTGAATTCATGCACATTTAAGAAGTGTAAGTAATATGTGTATACTGTACATTACTTTCCTTTTTCTAGTTCTATTTATTATCATAGCTAATGATTCAGATCATAATTACTGAACCTCAGATTGTGGCAGGCATAGGGCTAGGAGGTACGCATATACCATCTCAGCCAATTTTAAGGACAATACCTGACATGGTTACTATTATTTTCCCCATTTTACATATGACAAAAATAAGGTTCAAAGAGGCTAAGTAACCTGCCCGAGTTCACAAAACATGTAGGAGAAGCTTTACTGTCTGAGCCACCAGGAAATCGTAAGAGATTTCAGACAAAAACTAACAAATGCAATGTAATTTTTGCCAAACAGTGGAGAAATGTAGTATCAGTTCTGTATGACCATATGGACTGTTACTCCTATAGACAAAATTTCAATCAAGGATTCAAATTTTGAATTCTTGAAACAAAACTAGCAATCCATTGACTTACCCAATGACAGAATATCTTCAGTGATATATCTGGAAGAAAAATAACTGAAGGTCACTATGCTGCTGCTGCTGCTAAGTTGCTTCAGTCGTGTCCGACTCTGTGCGACCCCGTAGACGGCAGCCCACCAGGCTCCCCCGTCCCTGGGATTCTCCAGGCAAGAACACTGGAGTGGGTTGCCATTTCCTTCTCCAATGCATGAAAGTGAGAAGTGAAAGTGAAGTCACTCAGTCATGTCCGACTGTTCACGACCCCATGGACTTCAGCCTACCAGGCTCCCCTGTCCACGGGATTTTCCAGGCAAGAGTACTGGAGTGGGGTGCCATTGCCTTCTCTGGAAGGTCACTATAAACAATTAAAAAATCAAAATAGCAGTAGTGGTGATAATAATGATGATGAGGGTGTAACTACAGCATGAGGAATTAAGGGCAATAAAGAAGAGCTAAAGTAGGCTTCCCTGGTGGCTCAGATGGTAAAGAATCTGCCTGCAATGCAGGAGATCTGGGTTAGATCCCTAGGTTGGGAAGATCACCTGAAGAAGGGAATGGCAACCCACTCCAGTATTCTTGCCTGGAATATTCCATGGATGGAGGAGCCTGGCAGGCTACAATCCATGGGGTCACAAAGAGTTGGACACAACTGAGTGACTAACACTTCAGTTTTTTCATTATTTTCTTAGATTTTTTTCCAAGTGATTTTGTGGAATGCCCTTCACTTGAGATCTTCCAAGAGAGATTGATAAATGTAAAATACACAGTCATTTCCCAAGAAAAGTAGCTAGAATATTCCACCAGACAGTGAGATCTTACAGGCTATACAAGCACAGGAGTAAACCATGTTCTCTAATGCGTTTCTCAATTTTGGCAAGGATAAAAATGTTCCATGAATGTGATCATCAAAAAGTCATTGTTGATATGAGATCAGAATCCTCTGACTACTGCAACTCTGGTAACAAATCCTCTTCAGGACAAAATCTCAGTTTATAGTAAATGTTTGGTTTATGACTACTGAGTCCATCCTGACATGAGTTTAGAAGACATTTTTCATATTGGCCTTCAAGCAATGTCATATTTTAATAAGCAAAAGCCAGATCCTGAAGCTCCCCAAAGATTCTCCCCACCTCCCCAGATTCCTGAGTCTATGATGCAATTACTACAACACATTCATTCAATAAACACTGAATTCGTGCTGATGATCTGTCTAGTACTGTGCATTGAGAGGTGCCAGTAAATGAAGATACGGCCCCCTGCTCTAAGAGGAAATTACACATCATGGACTTGGAGACACATGTTACCTATTGTCAACCTTCTCTGGAGTCTGTGGGGCTAGTGGGCCCTCTGAAGCCTCACAGGGTCTTAGCACTAATATTCACAGATGGTAACCACAAATCTCAAATGTCTTTCAGTCACCAGTTCTTCACCCCCAATCCATTTGCAGTGGCTCCCACTCTGGTAGATACAAAGCTACATCATTCATAATTTCCCCCATTAATTTTTCATTTCAAATTGGTTGCTCTACCTAGAAGAACCACTTAACTTTTTCCAGTGGGCTATAGGGCAACTGGTGTTTTTGTGCATTTTTGAGGAGGGAGTAGAAAAAAACAAAAAGACACAACTCTATCACTGGGCCCCTTTGCTTGTATCCCAGCATCTCAGGATATTGCTCAACCTGTTCACAGCCACTGAGCCCCAAGCAAAGGCCTCCTGTGCTCTTTGCACCTCCGCCTGGTGCTCTTCCCCCATGGCTGTGGCGTTCCTTCTCTACTGCCTTCAGGCCACTGCTCACCCGATACCTTATCAGAAATGCCTCTTCTGGGGCTTCCCTGGTGGTCCAGGAGCTAAGACTCTGAGCCTAGGTTCCATCCCTAGTCAGAGAGCTAGATCCCACATGCTACAACTAAAACAGCCCGCATGACGCGATGAAGATCAAAGATCCCAAGTGCCACAACTAAGACCCAGTGCAGCCCAATTAATTTTTTAAAAAATGCCTCCTCTGACTACCCTTTCTAAAAGATTAAGCCTTCTCATCATCCTTGCTCCTCTACTGTAATTTATTTTTTATCAGCTATCACCACCAAAAAACCCCACAAATATTTATTATCTGTCTCCTCCCACTAGAAGTATCTTCCATGACAATAGAAATTTCACGTGCTTGCTTTCTTCTGCAGATTGCTCAGTTGTTGGCACTTAGGAAACACGTAAACATTATATGTTGAGTTAACCACCCTCCCCAAGTGAGTGAAGTCACTCAGTCATGTCCAACTCTTTGTGACCCCATGGACTGTAGCCTACCACACTCCTCCATACATGAGATTTTGCAGGCAAGAGTAACAGAGAGTACTCCAGAACATCTTCCCGACCCAGGGATTGAACCCAGGTCTCCCTCATTGTAGGCAGACACTTTACCGTCTGAGCCACCAGGGAAGTCCTCCCAAAGTGTAAGGCAAAGCAAGCTGCTTTTAAATTCTAGAAGTTGACTCTGTCCTCCAGATTGTTCAGTATTTTCTTTTTTTCTGCCATCATGCACCTTGTTCCCCAATAGCAGAGCCTCAGAAAAGACTTGGAGAAATCTCATGAAAGGCTAAGATTTGGGCCTTCATGTCCAGGTTCAAGATCAGACTTGTGGTCAAGTCACAGATAGGCATGACGTGACTGTTGATTCCATCACAATCCAAAGTTTGATCATGACTTAGAAATGGGAGAACTACTAAGGGAGTGTCAAGTAGCCAGAATACTCAGTCTCTTGGACCACAACCAATTTTAAAAGTTAAATATTTCATGGAATCTTGGTTCCTCATTCTCAATGACCTAAAGCAAGGGCACAGAGAGGTTAAATGTTTTGCCCAATATGCAGTGTATCAGCAGAAATACTGGGCTTGGAAACCACCAGGTTTCCGTATTTCCTGCTTACCACCCCTCTGAGACAGAGAACTCTTCAGGGGTAAAGAGAGTCAGTTCAAGCCCTAATTGTATAAGGCTGGAGGAAGAAATTGTGCAAATACACACAGAGACACCATATACCATAGAATGGATGGAGAGTTTCACTTCCTGAGTTTTCTATAAAGATGGCTGAAATTACAGTTTGAGGGATAGGCACATCTTTTCAGGTCTTGCCAGCATAAAATTACCACCAGGGAGCCCAGAAGGGACTAAATCACTTGCTTTTCAATTTCCTAGTATCCCAAGACAAGCCAGATGATTATACAGTTTTCTGTCCTTCACTTTCCCAAGGAAGAAGTGCCCCTATGACCATATATGCAAGACAGCAAAAGAGACATAGATGTAAAAAAGAGACTTTTGGACTATGTGAGAGAAGGAGAGGGTGGGATGATTTGAGAGAATAGCATTGTAACATGTATGTTACCATATGTAAAATAGATGACCGGTGCAAGTTTGATGCATGAAGCGGGGCACTCAAAGCCAGTGCTCTGGGACAACACAGAGGGATGGGGTGGGAAGGGCAGTGGGATGTGGAGTCAGGATGAGGGGACGCATGAGTACCATGGCTGATTCATGTCGATGTATGGCAAAAACCACCACAATATTGTAAAGTAATTAGCCTCCAATTAAAAGAAATAATTTTAAACAACAACAACAAAAAGAAGGAAAGCTGCTCCACCTAAAATAAAGAAATGATTCCAGGTTACCTTTACAACACTGTGTAGTATTTCTCCTCAAAAAGCAAATTTTAACATTCAACAATCAGAAGAATAAACAGCAGATGCAAAATACTTGGACACATGGAGGAACAGTAGACAAGTAACATAATTTGTACCATCTTCTTTTTTTTTTCTCTTTCTTTCATGACTTTGTGAATCCCTTCCTACCAGCTCTTCTCAATAACCTCCCCATCACCCTTTCAGTGTCTCCTAATTTCAATCTGATACACAAATCCAACAACCAATTCTTTAGTTGATATTTTTAGGCCCTTTATAGCCAATTAAAATTAGTCCTTCTTACTGTGGTAATTGAGGCCCCTCACAACCTGATCCCAGTCTATTCTGGTGATCCGCAAGCTTGGGGGCAGGGGGTGGCAGTGGAATATATCTGTAGACATTTAACTACTGTGAGAAGGCTATTTACTGGCATCTGCTGCTAAGCATTCTACAATGCCCAAGACAGCCCCCTACAACAAAAAATTATCCAGCCCATGTCAATAGAGCAGAGGTTGGGAGACTCTGCACTATGCTTTCTCTCCACTCTGTTGTTTTTTGTTTGTTTGTTTGTTCTTTTACAGTCAGCTCTTCAATAGATGACTTACAGTGACCTAGATGGTGGCTCATGGGTTCAAACCCTCCCTCCAGCTTTCTGTGATACATAACTACATATAACTATATATATAACTATATATATATATATAAAACTATATATATATATATATATATATTTGGTTTTTTATCTTGCTCCTGGAACCAGGCTCCAAAAACTCTAGGAGTTTTCCAAATGAAAAGAACGATCAAGCTATCTCTTGTTGCATTAACAAGGTGACTTTTGGAAAACACCCAAGGATGGGATCTGATTGCCTGGGGATCCAACCTTTCAGTGAGAAGATTAGAAGTTTCAGTTTTTTCCCAGTGACCTGCAGAGACATCAGGGATTGATTGGCTGGAGTTGGAATCAATAGCCAATGGCCAATGACTAAATCAGTCCTGACTGGGTAATGAAGCTTTCATAAAAGCCCAAAATAGGATGGGGTTCAGAGAGCTTCCAAGATGGAGAAAGAGAACACCTCCATGTGCTACCATGCTGGGCCTAAATCCCATAGGACAAAAGATCCTCTGCTTTGGACCTTACTCTATGTATCCCTTCATCTGGCTGTTTTTTCATACCCTTTACTATCCTTTGTAATAAATCAGTAATCTAATGAGTCAAGGGCTTTCCTGAGTTCTGTGAGCCTATTTAGCAAAGCAATCAAACCCAAGGAGGAACTCAGAGGAACTCCTGACTTATAGCTGGTTGGTCAGAAGCACAGGTCACAGCCTGGACTTGCTAGTGGCATCTGCAGTGGCAGCAGTCTCGTGGTATTGAGCCCTTAACTTGTGGGCCTAATGCTATCTCTGGGTTGATAATGTCAACACTGAGTTGAATTGTAGGACCCTCAGCTAGCATCAGAGAATTGCATGGTGGAACTGAGAATCAGAATTTTATCCCCTCTGTGGTCTCTCTCCACCTGGAAAGCTCAGGACTTTCAGTCTGCTGGCAGACTCCTATCTTTTCTCTAAGACCCACCTCCTCCTTCAAAGTTTCCTGGATGGATGTGCTTTCCTTTCTAAATTTGACGAGTGCTTTGGTAATCCTCTTTCGTGGAATTTACCACATATAGTCTGGTCTTCCTAGGTGGGTGGCGCCAGTGGTGAAGAACCTGCCTGCTGATGCAGTAGACGGCAAGTTCTATCCCTGAGTAGGGAAGATCCCCCAGAGGAGGAAATGGCAACCCACTCCAGTATTCTTGCCTGGAGAACCACATGGACAGAGAAGCCTGACAGGCTACAGTCCATGGGACCTCAAAGAGCTGGACATGACTGAGCAACTGAGCATATATACACACACCCCATATATAATCTAAAATTATATACTGCAAGCTTCAAGAAAAACCATACTTTTTGAAGACTATATCACCAGTCCTAGGAGATGCCTGGAACAGAGCAAATGCTAAACAACACTTAATCAAGGGAGCAATTGTCTGTGCTCTAAATTCTTCACTCTGATCAGAATGAATGTCTCCAATTCTTCCCTGAATCTTTACATCACCCCTTCCACCTAGAAGATACTTAATAAATAGTCAGTAAATGTCTGAATAATTAATAAGTACACATATAGTAGGATATAAATATTAAATGTTCCAAATGCAAAAAATAAATACAATGTATATTAAATAAATGCACAACTGAAATACATGGGTAAAAATGAAATAGGTTCAGGCTGTATAAATTTAAGCCTAGGCAACTGTTCACTCACCTCAACTTTTAATTACATCAGAAAATTCATGTCACAAGCATGTTCCAATGTCTTACATTTCCTCCTCGTTAAAAAAGTACTGAAATGCGCATTGAAATGTTAATTGCTCATCTGGAGAACATATGAAACAGAAAACACGCAAAGATAGAGTGTGCCATTGGTCAACTGTACCAGAATAGAAACCAATTTCAGTTTTTAGTGACACATTATAAACCTCTTGCAACACAGAGACACTGATGTGTAGAGTAACCGTGACCAATTCATCAAGGTGATAGTTAGGAAGCGCGTGGGAGACAGCATTAAACTTGGGTCCCTGACAACCGACATATCTAACATGTTGCTATTTATTAGAATTTCCTCATATCCCATATTGGGTGAAGATGGAAAACTAGAGCCCATCATAATCTCCTGTGGATTCCTATTTATTCTTGATGCGGTACTTCATAATCCTTCATCCTTCCTTTCCCCAGGTACGCTGATTCCATCCTTTTTACCTTTTCTCATAGGTTCTGTTCTCTGCCCCATAACCATCCTTCTAGGTAATCCTTAATCCTCCCAAACTGTACCAATAGAAACAAACCTAACATTTTATTTAGCACTTATTGTGTGTCAGACACCTTCCTAAGCACTTTATCTGCATTATCTCATCTAATTCTTACAAGAACTCTAAAACATATGGGCTATTTTTACCTCCAATTTCACATGAGGAGACTGAGGCTCTGAGAATATGAGGAAATTGCTCAGGGTCACACAGCTTAAATGATTCAGTATTCTTATCAGAGGTGAGTGGTCTTGTCACAATTTTAAGATATCTTTGAATTCATTTGGCTCTTAGTAAATATTTACAGGGTATCAACAATGAGCCAGGCTTTGCAGAAAAAAAAAAATGGAAAGCAATAGGGACATGAATGTTCCTCTTAGGAAGATTTTAGACTACAGAAAAAGACAGGTATTAATGAAATTAATAAATACAAATTAATAAATAATTGTATTAATAATTAATACAAATTAATAAACCAAGCTAAGCTGTCAAAAAAAAAAAAAAAAAAGAAGCAGAGCATCAAACTTACCACAAAACAGAGAATGGGCACAAGCATTTCAAAAAGAATAGCCTGTAGAGAGGCCATGGAGGGAAGGAACTCAGCATGGTCAGCAAACTCAAAGGGGCAGAAGGAAAGCAGGGCTGTGAGGCTAGAGGGGAGATGGAACTGGTCTCGTTTCGGCTCCTGATAAGCTGCTTTTGGAGACAAACATGGGGTTCGGGTATTTTAATTAATGATTCCAGAGCACTCAGTGAAGGAGGAAAGAGAGAGGGAAGGAAGGAAAGCAATAACGTGAGCCCAGTTCAACCAGGACCTCCAAGAGACGACGAACAACATACTTCAGATCTGCCCCACTGCCGGGGAAAAGAGGGGAGCTGCACTATTGATTCTTCACCCCTGCTGGTTCAGGGCACTCCTGGCAACCCGACAGCACTGCCTGGGAAAGAGCAAGTCAGGCACAGTTGGCGGGGAGAGGAACAGCCCCAGTGTAGTAAGTGTGCCAAGCAGGGTTAGTATCCACTGCAGGCCCCACAGGACTCCACCCTGTGACCCTGGGGAGCTAGTCAAGGGCCCTGACTGGGGGAGGTGGTAACCTAATCAAATTTGGGTTTGAGGCACTGACTCTGATGTGGAGAGCAGGTTGGAGGAAGCCCGGGTGGATGTCATAAGACAGCTAGGACGTTACTGCAGAGGTCCAGGCAGGACTGGCTACTTCATTGGTAAGAATCAGTGCAAAATGACACAGTGAAGCCCTTTGTTCACAAAGAAGGATAAAAGTTCTGTTCAAAATATGAGAGTTTTTATAAAGAGTTCTTTTTAAAATGCAGATGTGAGAGTTGGACCATAAAGAAGGCTGAGCACCGAAGAACTGATGCTTTCAAATTGTGGTGCTGGAGAAGATTCTTGAGAATCCCTTGGACAGCACGGAGATCAAACCAGTCAATCCAAAGGGATATCAACCCTGAATACTCATTGGAAGGATTGATGCTAAAGCTGAAGCTCCAATACTTTGGCCACCTGATGAAAAGAGCTGACTCATTGGAAAAGACCCTGATGCTGGGAATGATTGAGGAGAAGAGGACAAGAGAGGATGGGATGGTTGGATGGCATCACCAATTCAATGAACATTAACTTGGGACAACTTCAGGAGACAGTGAGGGACAAGGAGGCCTGGCATGCTGCAGCCTGTGGGTTCACAGATATGACTTAGCTTCTAAGCAACAACAGAAAATGGTTTTAAAGGTATAAAGCTGTTTCCTTTCTTCTGCAGTCCCTCTCTCTCTTAACCTGTGCTGGTGGTTTTTATTTGTTGTCATGTTCCCTTGGGCATGGGGATAGCATGAAGCAACCCTCACAGGCACCTGGGGGTCCTGTCCTGCCATCTCCCAGACTAAAGTGCTAAGCTCCAGCTAGGAGTTGGGGAGTAAGCCAGGTATCTCCCCTGTTCATGGGCCTGCCTCCCAACTCATAGCAAAAGGTGACCTTCAAAAATATGGCACCCTCCATGCCAGGACATGCTAGGTCATGGACTAGGGGTGAGTGGACTCACTCTCACTGAGTCACCTGCCAAATGCACCTGGGCACTGCCAGTCCTGCACAGGAATGAGCACCTCCATTTCCTGTCTCAAGATCTCATATTCAGCCCCAAACCTCCCAGAAGGTCCCCAGCAGAGGCAGAAGGGATGAAGAGACTAGGCAGGGTCTGGGGTGCCAGGGACAGGGGAGTGAGTAGCCAATAATTATTTGAGGATGTGGGGGAGGCAGCAGGAGTTGGGCTTATGTGTGAGCCAAGACTCCAAGCCACCAGCACCTGCCCCACTGTACCATTTGACTTCACTTACAAGATACAAATTCAAATGTAAAATTACAGCTAAGAACTTCAAGATGGCTAATGTTGGGCATTAAAACCTAAGTGAAGGGTCCTTTAGAGTGTGGGTCCCTGTGTGACTGGTCACATGCTTATGAAATTGGCCATGAGCTTAAAGGAGAGGATGTTACTTGGCCTATTGGAGGAGACATGGAGAAATAAACCAAACTGAGGACTACCTTCAAGATAAATGTAATGGCAGTTGGTGATGTTTTGGTCTGAATGGGTAGAATGGGGCAAGATAGAGAAATAAGGGAGAGAAAGTGCAGCTGTGGAGGTCTATATGCCTGGACCTCTCTTCAGGGAAGAATTCAGCTATAAGTGCAGGCAGCTAACAGCGTCCAACTATCGGCACTTTTGGGGCTATTCCTCTGCTTTTGTGCTGAAGCAACACTGATCTCGCAGACAGAGCTCAGTCATGACCGCCCACAGCAGGGATCTGAGGGCCTGCTCCTTTCTGCCCAAGGCAGGACTCCTGCAATGGCCATCTCTTTCCCAGGAGCTCCATTTTGGATTTTCCAAGACACTGTCACATCTGCATTGTATTGCTCCATCCTGCCTCCCCAACTTTTCCTTTCATAGGTGTGGGCTCTGCATTGGTCTCAGAATTCCTCCCCTGCTCAATCCTGTTCCTCCCCCCTTGTATCTTTTACAGGCATTATACGTCCTCTCCACAGGCCTCCTGCACTTCTAACTCCATCTCAGTGTCTGCTTCGCAGGGAATTCAGCTCACACAGAGGGTCAAAGACATCTCCTAGTCATCTGTTTCGTGCATCTGCATGGACCCACTGGGACACTAAGAGACAGCAGGTTTATTGTGCATCAATTCAAACATCATAGAGCACCGTTTTTTTGGCAAGAACTGTGCTCGGTACAGTGGAGGATTAAATTGATATCTGATAAAATCACCGTTCTTCAAGAAGGCTCTTGTCTAGGTGGGAAAACAAGGCCCATACATGAACAAAATGAACAAATGGCTTTTTCGAGCACCCAATAAGAATTCCTTGCAAGAAATTAAAAACCTCCAGATGTGCAGGCAGACTACCCCTCAAAGATGAGACAGCAGTTTCTTCTGCCAACCTAGATATAGTTTCCAGATTGTGTGTGTGTATTAAAGTTGCATAACTTCTCATCTCTCTAAAAAGTTACTGTATTATAAACCACCCAGAAACCCACCTTCACTTCCAGAGAGGTCTAAAACAGACCCCAACCTTATGCCTAAGTGGTTGCCAAGACTGACCTTTCCAACAGGTCCCCAGAGATTGGGTATGAGTCGGGCCTGGGTGGGGGCCTGCAAAACAGGCCAGTTTTCCTCCTCAAAGTCCCATTGCCCTGCTCCACCAGGCCTGGCAGGGCCAATTGGAAAATCAGTTATAAGGACTTGGCCATTTGGTAATTGACATCAAAGGACTGATGCTCCATCTGTCAATTCTCACTTTTATCTGCTTGCTCTTTGGTGCAGACATTTATAAATAGAGGCTTATGGAATTAATCAACTCAAAATAAGATGATCATTCACTACATCCCTGCCAGGTGTCCTAATGGAACAAAGAGAATTATCAAATCTAATGCCAAGTTTTGCAGTACTTAATTCAGAAAGCAATACCTGGAATGATCCTCAGTTTGGATAGCGCCCTCCCTCCCCCATCCAGACACCACTGCACATTCATCCCCTAACTCATAATTCAATGATAATGGCTCATTGTGCCTCTTGGGGAGGCAGAAGTGATGCTAGAGAAGGAGAATGAGCACTAAGCCTTTCTGCACACATGGACCTGGTCCAGCCTTCCACATGGGTTCTCTGTTGAGCCATTCTGCACTGGCATTGACATACTTCAAATCATGGATGCTTCTTAGCAATGGTCCTTAATAGTCAAAATGGGCAGATTAAAACCTTGGATTGCAGCCAGTTTCCTTGTAGGCTATGCATAAACTTACTCACAACAAGAATCTTGAAGGGAAGGAATTTTATTTTCCCTCATTCCCAGGTGAATAGGATAAGGTCCAGGAAAAAGGAGAGCTACTAGTCTCTGGGTCTTCACCCTTAACTGCATTTCCATCTGTCAGATGGAGGAAGATACAGATATATGAAGGAGAGCAAGGGGTGGACTGACAATCCCCTGGGGAAATACCTACTGCAGAGGACTCTAATGAACATATTGAAATAAAACTGCCAGTCATGGTCACACACAGAATTATTAGAGTCTGCATTTGCAAGGTTATATCATTTTACATCCCCTTGGACTTATTTTTCTAAGCCTAACATGAGGAAACACACATGAGGATTCAAAGTTGCTACGTTTTTGTTCCTATGAATTGGCATCAGGTACATCAATCTGACTCAAGCTGGACCACAGGCACCAGTCAGATCCTGTACATCCAGATTCTGAAGGTGCAAGAGTGCATCCCTGAGAATTCTGGAAACTGTTCTGCTAATTAAACTTTTAAAGAAGTTTCCTAGATCACTTGTACATCCTCCAAAGTTTGAGAACCATGGAGAGGGATTAGTAAGTGGGTTAAGATGATAATTTGGACGTCTATGAAACTGAAGTATTATAAATTTGCTTCTTCATATCAGCTACATTACACAAAATGCTAGAAATACACCAAAGTCAAAACACATTAGTTTGCAAAATTCCACAATTTTGGTTAATCAGCCAACACCTCTTCCCACAGGAAGAGCACATTATGCTGTATAAAACTCTCTTTCCAACTCCTCAATCCTCTCCCAACCCCCAGCCCCTACATTTGCATACTTGGACCTTTCCCGAGAGACACAAGAAGAAGAAAATCAGGTCATATGCTAGACAATTCTAAAAGTCACCACAGTTGTTACAGGGAGTCCTTGTGCCTGGGCTTCCCACGTGGTGCTAGTTGTAAAGAACCCACATGTCAATGCAGGCAGACGTAAGATATATGGATTCGATCCCTGGGTTGGGAAGAGACCCTGGAGGAGGGCACAGCAACCCACTCCAGTATTCTTGCCTAGAGAATCCCATGGATAGAGGAGACTGATGGGCTATGGTCCATAGTGTCACAAAGAGTGAGACACAACTGAAGTGGCTTAGCACACATGCATTCTGCCCAGAGGGCTTTGGGCAGGCAGACATTTCTACAAGCAGGAGACAAAGTATTGGATGGAGGGACGGGAGGCTCCATCCTGAGCTACCAAGTGCCATCATGTCATCAATCCCTGCCTTTCTTAGTTGAGGAAATTGAAACGGAAAGATGTAATGGGACTTGTGTAGTCACAGAGCAGAGTTCCAGCTGGTCCCTGGGTATCCCAGTCCCAGTCCTGCTCTTTCCACTCCTGCAGGCTGACTGGGCCGCCAGAGCCCTGGGTGCAGTCAGAGGAGTGATGGTGAAGAACCTCTGCTTGAAGGACTGCAACACGGAACCCAGGACCCCCATTCTTGAGCATAGGACCCCAACCCCTCTGTCTGTGTTTTTATCCCTCGCCATGGCTAGTGGCAACAATTACTCTCATGAAATTGCCTTCTAATGCCAAGCTTTGGACAACACTGAACAAAAGGCCAGCCCACAGGGAAAAGTGAATTTCAGAAGTGAACCCCAAACACAAATACGTAAATGGCATGAGCATGGTGATTGCTGGTGTTTTTAAATGTTTTCTTTCTGACTGGACTACACAGAATTTTGCTTCTTTGAGTTGGTTCAGTCCTGGCTCTAAATAGCATCTGTCAACCATATGCCTCTTTGGATAATCAGGGACAGAGCTCTAGCTGTGTGCATGAGGCTGTGGCAGCTTCCTTGAGGCCTTGGAGCTCCACATTTCTGCCCTGCCCTCTCTGGTCACTGTCCATTACTGACGTCAAATGATTCTTGTTGCTTGACAACAGGTGTCCTGCAGAGATCTGGCTTTCTGACACTGAGTTTGGGACCACCCTGAATCATCTGGGGAGGGAACATGAGAGGGGAGGGACCACCCCTTACCCCAGCTCTGCTGTGGTTAACCAAACCCTCAGCTATTTTTAAGCAAATACCAAAGCCTGCCCCATGTGTCATCACGGCTTTCACACATGCCGCCACCTTTGACAAAGGCGATGAATCTGTGGCACGTTTTCTGGGAAATGCTGTCCATGAGTCCCGCTTTACTGACACTTATCCTCCAAAGAAGACTGTGTCAGCAGGCATTTTGGAAGCTCAGGCAAAGCTGGCCTTTCCCGTAAGTGAATAGACACACACACATACACAGATCTACATTTTCAGGCTCTAAACCAAGGATTCTGATAAGTTTCTGCTCTGGGGCAAAGCACATCTCCAACCTCATGCTGATGGGAGCCTTAGAGAAGCTACCCATCTTCACCATCAAAACAAGTTTATCTAGCTCGGGACCCTGAGACTCAGGGGGAGAAAAGGTAGATCCTCCGTATGTTGGATCAGAAGCTGCTTTTCCTTTGCTCTGTGGCCAGCCCAACTCCTGTGGTCCCTGCTCCAAGATCAGCTCTGGAGCTGTGGAGAGGCTGGGCTTCAAGAGAGAACACCAGAACAGAGACCCAAGACCACTATGTCTTTCCCTGGGTTACTCACAGTTTTGACATGCTCCATATTTTTGTTTTGCTTTGGTGTAGAGAAAGCAAAAATTTTATGGCACTGTAAAGAGAAGAGTAAAAAGGGGTTATGGTTACAGGGGCCACTGAGTGAAGTGAAGTGAAAGCCACTCAGTCATATCTAACTCATTGTGACCCTATGGATTATATAGTCCATGGAATTCTCCAGGCCAGAATACTGGAGTGGGTAGCCTTTCCTTCTCCAGGGAATCTTCCCAACCCAGCGATCAAACCCAGAACTCCCACATGGCAGGCAGATTCTTTACCCGCTGAGCCACCAGGGAAGCCTCACAGGTGCCACCAAACTGTCCTAAAATTCTGGCATCGGTGTGTTGCTTTTTAAATACCAAGTACATTATCTGCCTTTACTCTGCTGGCTTGAAGGGGACATGCTTGCAGGTCACCAGTCCTACCTGGAGGTTACTCTTGGCTCTGGCTGGCTGGCCTGGTGCCTTGACAGATAGCTCCTTCTGTGCTTCCCTCTTGCCTTTAGGGCTTCTCGGCACCACATTTACTGAAGCCACGAGACCTGTGATGGTTGAGGTTGAGGATCAGAGGCCTAGGCACAATCCTGAACCCAACACCCAGGGAGGTACCCTCTTCCCAGGTGGTTTGATTCTGTGCTTCCCAAATTGTTGCTAGGAATAAAGGATTCTCATATTAGGCCACTCTAACAAGGCCAAGGTGACATCCTGTAGGGAGAAATAGGGCCAGAAAGGCCATATTTTGAGAGGCTAAATTTTCTTTTAGTTTCCTAAGTGTTCTCTCTCACTGCTTTAGGAGGAACACATTTATTTGATTAAAATTATTTATTAAACAAGCATTTCTGTATTTCTTTATATCTACCATGTTCCAGGCACTATTGAAGGCAACAAAGACAACCTAAATGCCCATCTGGAGCTTATGTTCAAGTGTGGAAGAAGGGGGCAGATGATAAATCATAAATCATCAGATAGTAAAACAAGCAAATAACCCTAAAATAAGAGTCTGTCGTGTGGTCCTGTGTGCAGGATGTGGGTACCAATGACATTTGAGCACTAACTCTAATATGTTTTATTGCACTTCACAAATGCTGTTTTTCACAAAGTGAATGTTTGTCGCAACCCTGAATTCAGCAAGTCTATAGGTACCATTTTCCAAGCCCATTACTTTTCAACTAAGGTGGCCACTGTTTTTGTTTTTTTTTTAAGATATAATGTTATTAAACACTTAATAGACTACAGTATAATATAAACACAAATTTTATATGCCCTAGGAACCCCCAAAATTCATGGGACTCACTCCAAGTGTCCCAGGTGGCCATTACCCACAGTGGAGGAGTTGTCATCACACGCGCACTTACAGGACCTCACTTTAGGGGACCACCAGTGTAATAGCAAAGAAGAAAATGTAGTAGTAAAGAAGTCGGGATATTCGCTTTATTGCAGTGACCTGAAACTGTACGCACAGCACCTGTGAGGTGTGCTTATGTACTGAAAAGGCTCCAAACATTACACAAAGGTTAGATGTTGCTTTAAATTTTTTTTCTCTCCATTAAATTAAGACCAAAGTATGTCTCTTGGCTACTAATTTAAATCTTGTTTCTATCTTCTATTTCTGGGAAGAAAAAAAAAAACTGCAAGATTACTATTACATTGCATGCCTACATGCTCAGTCATGGCTGACTCTTTGCAATCCCGTGGACTATAGCCTGCCAGGCTCCTCTGTCCATGGAATTTTCCAGGCAAGAATACTGGAGTGGATAGCCTTTCCCTTCTCCAGGGGATCTTCCTGACCCAGGGATGGAAGCCATGTCTCCTGCCTTTCCTGCATTGGCAGGGGGATTCTTTACCACTGCACCACCTGGGAAGCCCACCTTCTTTACTATTACATTGGTGGTCCCCTAAAGTGAGGTCCTGTGAGTGCTCATATGAAGACAACTCCTCCACTGTAGGTAATGGCCACCTGGGATGCTTGGAAACATGGGAATTTTCTTCTTTAATATCTAACACTCCATATCATTAATAATCCATTGTTTATACTCTAGCTCCTATCTGTAACAACATAGGCTCGTCTTTCCAACCATCTTATAAATGAGCACTCTGAGATTGAAAGGATTTTTTAAAAAGGGTACCACCAGGAAAGCTGATTGAATAATCTTCAGTCCTATAAATGTCACCTCAACATTTATCCCACGTAAGAGGAATAGTAGTTATCCCCCAAAGCTATAGGGTGACTGGAGCGTGGGTGTGGGGGATCATGATTAGTGTGAGAGGCAGGAAAACATTAAAATACAAGTAGCAGGGAGGAAATGACATAGCCTTCCTACCTCTTATCCTCGAGTGCTTTCGAGAGCCAGTCTGGGGCCAGCAGCCCCAGGAAGCCCCGCAGCTGTTGTGCGCCTTTGCCTCTGGGCTGTTATTTTATTGCAGTTCGCTAGGGAGATCTTTTCCATCAACCTTATCTCTGTCTTGGCTTTGGGTCAGGTTGAGTCAGACCTGGAACACTTACTTTCACCAAGACCAATCTTTTGTCTAGACACACACGTCTCCTACCGAAGCTCGCTGACCAAGGTCAAGGAAGTGGCAGTATTGCATGCAGGCTGTCTTGGATGAGTGGACATTCCAGGCAGAGGGCTGAGAGTATGGGGGATGAGGAAAAAGCAGAGGCTGGGAATGGGTTGACAGCACATAGAGTGGGCAACTGAAGGCATTTTGAACTCTGTTTGAATGGGATAAGGGGGCCACTCTGGAACGCCCCTGGAAGGGTTTACAAATCCACACTGGTTCTAGTTTCAAAGACCCCAAAGCCTTTGTTCATATTGTTCCCTCTGCCTGGACAGCTTTCTGTTCTTCATCTCTACTTCCTTTTCCCCTCACCAAATTTCTAAAGATATCTAATATTTTGTTTTGGCTGTGTCAGTCTTGGTTGCAGCACACGAGGTCTTATTGCGGTGAGCTGGCTTCTCTCAAGCCCTGGCATGGATTCTTTAGTTGCAGCTCACGGACTTAGTTGCTCTGTGGCATGTGGGAGCTTAGTTCCCTGACCAGGGACTGAACTTGCATCCCTTGCATTGGAAAGTGGATTCTTTCCACTGGGCCACCAGAGAAGTCCCTCCCACTGGACAATTTCTATTCACTCTTCTAATCTTCTACTAAAAGTCACTCTCTCAGAAAAGCTTTTCCCAGTCCCCTCAGGCTAGGGCAGTCCCCATTCTATCCTCTCATCACACTCTGCACTTGGCCAGTGTAGTTGTCATCTCAGTACTACAATTATGATGTATCTGTAGCTCTTGGAAAACAACCACCCATATTCATTAGCTGTGGATGTAGTAAATGAGCTTATAATTGACTTAATTATAATTTTTAGGCAGTAGCATTGCACAATAAAAATAATGTGTGAATTCTTGAACTAATGGATTGCTTAACTGGTAAAGAATCCACCTGCAATGCAGGAGATCCCAGTTCAATTCCTGGGTTGGGAAGATCTGCTGGAGAAGGGATAGGCTTCCCACTCCAGTATTCTTGGGCTTCCCTGGTGGCTCAGCTGGTAAACAATCTGCCTGCAATGTGGAAGACCTGGGTTCGATCCCTAGGTTGGCAAGATCTGCTGGAGAAGGGAACAGCTACTCACTCCAGTATTCTTGCCTGGAGAATTCCATGGACTGTATAGTCCACAAGGTCGCAAAGAGTTGGACACAGCTGATCAACTTTCACTTTCACTTTTCACTTTCAATGATATCTCCCTCACTAGATTTTAAGTTCCTTGAGGGCAGAGACTGTCTGAGACTGCATACTCTTGGATACCTAGTACTTTATGGTCTACCTGATACATAGTTGGAGGTCAAAATATGTGCTGAATAAATAAATGTGTAAATTTATGAGATTGACCATAAGAGGCTTTGGTAGCAAGAGGGAAAGTTCAAGAGGAAAAGCACCGAGAGAATAACTCACAGCTGTTTAGCCCAGGCAATAATGTCTAAGTATCTCCGCTTTTGCTGCCCAAGAGTTCAGTGTGGCTTCTGCCACCCGCATCACGTGGCATCTCTGGACACAGGGCCCTCTTCTTTCTTATGCCACCATTGCCTTTATGAACAGAGGCGAAAAGGAAACCTAGAAGTCACTCCCTGCTGTCCTGCATGTTTCCCTTCTGAAATCAAAACGTGGTCTTTGGTCATTTCAGAGAAACGTGAAATGCAGTTTACATTTGAAAAACAGCTCATTGTTAGAGAAAAAGATTGTCAAGCAGTGAATCAGACAATGGTTTTTCCCATGCTGACTCATCTTCAATATAGCATGTTGCAGCACAAACCATCTCTTCTGTGAAGTTCCATTACTCAGCAGATAAGATTGTGCCTATCTCTGTGTAGGTCTGGTCTCCTCAGAGATATGAAGGCTCTATGAAGGTAGGGATAGTCTAATGCATACCTTTCGCAACCTCAGGATCTATCACGGTGTCTTGGGCACAGTGTAATCACTGATGTGACAGACAGATGCAGCAAGTCAAGAAGGCCTTGAAATGTTCTCCATTAAACAGAAAGTATCTCCCATTAGTCCATCTCACAGGGCCTGAAAAAAAGGCTTTCAAGGACTCTCCTCACAACAGCCTGGTATCTTCTTGCCTTCCTCCCATGATGTGTACCAGCTCACTAAGTCTTCTCTGCCCTGCTCCACCCCCTTCAAGCCTCCCTCTCCCTTCTGACTCTTCAGAGGTGTCTTTGAGGACCACCACCTCCACTATACAGGGCCCTCTGCCAGAATTTTCTCCGAGTACATTCTTTCCTTGGTTACAAAGAGTCCCACATGTCCAACATCTTCTCGGGCAATCATCTGTACACAGAAATCAAGTCACTTCATGTGTATATTTTCATGAATAGGTGGGCAGAATCAGCTCTCTGGGGATCTTTCACAAGCTCAGTTTACTTAGTAGGATCCTACATTATAAGATGCTTTTTTGAGTCTGTTAGTGTAATCAACATTCTTAGTCTGCACACCAATATGAGGTAGCCAAGAGCCTTCAGCACTGGTGACCTTCACTAACATGCTGTTGGTGCTGTGGTGACATCCCTCAGTTTTTAATGTCTTCACTTGATTCCAGCTTAATTTTTCTTGCGTGTCTCCATTAATTTTAAGGCCAGGTCTGTGGTGTGTTGGACTGTCAATTATGCTTCCATGTAAATAAGCAAGCTAAGACGATCTAGGCTGGTAGTCACAACCACTGGAGTTATAGTCCAAAGGTCAAGAAGTATGAAGGGGACCTTAGTGAAAAACCATCTAGTTGGGTAAATATGGGCTAGATCCTATGTATAAACTCCTCTCAGAATACTACTCAGTACAGTGGTTGATGGCCTGCTAGCTGATACCTTCCTACATAGGAAGAGTGAAAAAAAGTATGAAAAGAAAATACACATGGTGTAAATGGTCTTTGGTAGAAGACGATACCAGCATTGGGGGAGAGAGTTCTTCTTTTCTTATTCAACATAACTCTTTTTAAAGCCAAAAATGTGTTCAGTGTTATTAAAAAAAATAAACACCCAATGCTGCTCAGCCATCAAATCTGCCCTCAAATATGATCACACCACACTGAATATGTAGTTGCTGTTGTCCAGTCACTAAATCTCTTTAAGACCCCATGGACTGTCACCCACCAGGCTCCTCTTTCAGTCAAGAATTCTGGAGTGGATTGCCATTGCCTACTCCAGGGGATCTTCCTGACCCAGACATCGAACTCATGTCTCCAGTGTCTCTTGCAGTGGCAGGTAGATTCTTTACCACTGAGCCACCTGGGAAGCCAATGGTCTAAGGGAATTGCTAAAGCTGCTCTAATCTGACCTCCTGCCTCCAGAAAACATTGTGCTGTCATTTCTCCCATCCCTCAAGTAAGGAATATCCAAAGAGAACAGGGGGGCTCTCAGATAGGTAACTGTTATGTACCTTCCATAGTGCTCACCACACCAGCAGCGATGGGACCTGCCCTTCATTCTTGTTCTGTGTGCCGCAGCCATGCCCCATCCAGCTAATCAAGCCCGTGTGGTAGTGTCTCCTTGCTGATTCCTGGGATGCATGAGTCAACAGCCTCCTTATTGACCCCTGGCATGGATGAATATACAAAGGAAAGGCCTTAGGGTGGGATGCAACCACGAGCTTGCTTCCCTGTCTTCCGCATGTCCAGGAAGAATTCTGTCCCCTACCTTGGTTGACCATGCAACTTCATATGCCAAGTCTCAACATCTTCTCTTCATTCACATGAGCTACTACAGAGCGATGGACTAGCCAGGTCACAATCCACAGAGCAACAAGTAGAGAAACCAGGAGGGAGGCAAGGCAGAGCAAGCAAAACACCTCTCATGCCCTTAAATGTCAGACACTGGGCTGGCCACTTCATAAATATGACTACATTGAATCTTCAGAAGGATCTCAAGCAGGTTTTTGTTTTTGTTTTGTCTTTTTTTCTGCATTTTGCACATGAGGAAATTGAGATGTAAAGAAATCAAGTAACTTTTCCAAGTTTACAAAAGAGAATGTGAGTGAGAATTTTAGCCTGAGTCCTTCTGATACCAAAGTCTTTGTTTTTCCCCCTGAAACATTCCTGAGAAAATGGGACTTTTAACCTGTGTTCCAAACTCAAGAGGCTTGGGAAAGAACCAAATTGAAGCAGCATGCTGGTTGTTGACCCAAAACTCCCAAACATCCTGACTGGCCACCAATACGTCACAAATTTCTAGGTTCCAGAAACTAATTTTAAAGTTCAAAAGAGAAAATCACCTTAAAAATGCACTAGTGATACAAAAGCAAAATAAAAATTAAATCTCTTTTTCAAAAGCATTTTTCTTTAGTATAGAGTGAGCATGTTTGTGTATGCAAGAGAGAGAGAGAATACTGAGAAGGACTTTAAAATGTCAACATTCTCGGTAGTGTTGGGAACCCAAACACAACAGTCTTAGGTCATTGCCTGAGAACTAGAAAAGTAAGCCTACTGGACAATAACCATAAACATGGCCCCTTTTAAAACTGATGTTGCTAGTGTCCCTAGGAGAATACAAAACATAAAATCAAACAAAAACTATGGTTTGGCAATAATTCTGACTTTTAAGAGGATTAAATAAACAAGAGTTTCAGTCAGAGAAAGCAATGGTCATGTTCAGAGTTTCAGGATCAGTCAAAAACAGTTTGAGATATTTTAGCAGGATTCAGGGAGGTCTGAAAGCTTGAAAATTAGGTAAGAAAAGATAGTTTGATTTGCCCCAGTGGACTCCATAGGAGTGTGAACTTTAAAAAATAAGTCAGCATTCCTCTTTACTGGTAGAAAAAAATAAGGCAAATTATCAGATCTAGGTAGCCAGGGCATTGGGATAACAGTTTTGCGCATATGTTTCCATTCCCGAAGTCTCTACTTGGAAGATGCCACTGGTTAGCCTCCTGTGTGGATAGGGCACATCCCTGCTGTGTGGGCTGACCCTCCTCGTTCACATCACAGAGTGTCTCACTAAGGCCTGGGACTCAAGGCCACAGAGGGGCCGTTGAGAAGCCATCCAAAGGCAACTTATGTTCCCTCATGGACTTGGCAAGCTCTGAGGGTCACATCTCAGCTTGACCTAAAGGCTACAGCTTCCTTCATGAACTTTCATTCCCCTTTCCCTGACTCCCTCCAACCACAGGCCAAAAACAGCCCAGTTCAGTCTCCTACATCAAAGAATTCCTTTTACTGAAAGCAGCCCAGCTCCTCTACCATATATGGCTTGGGAGAGGAAAGGTGGGAAGGAAAGCACCTCAAATGCGTGCTGTGCTGGCTTTGAAAGGTGCCCTGTTTGTAGAGGGGGTTATCTTGTGTTCACATGCTATGTTTTCTCTGGTCTGAAGCAGGAGTTTGATGAGGTGATACTGAATCCCTTCGCTAGCACAGAGCAATGTTCCTCTAAGGGGACCTGTGACAAAATTGAATTTAAAAAAAAAAACACACACACACACATGCTCCCAAAACATATCTGAAAGAAGAGGTATGCCCTGCAGAGTTCCAACCAATTGGGATGGATTGAGGGGATATAGGGTTGCATGTTTTCTCATTTCATGTGGAAGTAAAAAAATAGGGAAAACACCCATGATGGTTATTCTATATTAGGATCCATGTCTATGCAAACAGTGGGAAATGAGACATCAAGCCAAAACCCATAAGCCCCCTTTTCCCAGGAAACGCCTGGATCCATCTCCCATTTTTCCTCCTTTCAACCTATAGGAAATGAACACATAGAAAGTATTCAGTGAAGACTTGTTGAATTTAAAGGAACTGAAATCAAAGTGTGGGCACACATTGCCAAGAGGAAAATAAACATCTCATTCCTCGTTCCAAAACCACAGAGACACTGTACTACAAAAATACCTCAGAACACACGTCTATAAATCCCCCCATATTATGGCACGGGTCTCCGGTTCTGCTAAATTCTCAGTGGGTGTGCCACTTTCCTGTCAGGATTTGCTAAATAAAAACGAAAGCAGAAAAATGCCCAACCATCTCTGGTTCTTCCCTTGTGGGGAAAAGGGCCAAAAAAATAATCCTTGAGTTCTCACTTTGGAAGGCATATGTTAAAATTGTGACCCTGAATGCAAAGAGAGAGTACAAATCTTCAAATGCTCTCTCAGGCTCCACGTCTTCCACAGAGCTGCTGGAAGTAAGATTTAAAACTTTTAAGTGTCATTCTATAAGAAATAAAGAAACTTATAATTCAGATTGTGTTGTCCTAAGTAAGCCTACTTTCCTCCAAAATATTTCCACAACACCCAGGAGCCAAGACTCTTAGTACAAGCTTCGGCCCTTCCCTTGCTGGTATCAGCAAGTGTCTGTAGCAAAGGGCCTTCATGGGGAGTTTGCCTGTTGGTAGACATTGCTCCTAATTTAACAGCAAAATCATTCAAAGGGAATAGTTTTAAAAGTCTCTAAGTCAAAGGTCAGCAAACTCTGTCCACCAGCCTCATCCAGGCTGCCTCATGTTTTTGTAAATAAAGTTTCTCAGGCACGGGCCCTGGCCATGCCCCTATTAATATATATTGCCTGCATCTGTTTTCACTTTGCAATGGTTTCAGAGTTGAACAGTTTCAACAGAGACCCTACTGGCCCAGCAAAGCCTCAAACATTTACTATCTGGCCCTTTCCAGTAACAGTTTGCCAACCTTGGCCCAAACCTGTTTCACACAACTTACTTTCAAACAATGGTCTCTGATTATTTATCGAAACCTGATATATCTCATGCCAGAGAAGAATTGCACTTAAAATTACAACTGCTTTTTATAGAAACAGAATACTTGATTTTTATATGCAAGGAAAGAGATTATTACCAATTCTCAAGTCAATATGCAGAACACAGTTTTAAAAGGCAGCTCAAAATTTGTGCTCAAAAAGGAAGGTGACTCTCTCCTGCCTACAGGTGCTCTGTTGAGTGAGCCTTAGAGGAGGCTCAGAAGTAGAGAACGCTGATGGAAAGACTGTCATCATAGAGTGCAAAAAAGGTCCTGGGGCACAGATAGGGACAAGTATGTGGGGAGCCCCCTCAGTGCAGCAATATAAAGACAGACTCCTGCCTTTACTGAGTCCTGCTCACAAAAAAGGTGCTGCCTTGCCAATAAGTCGGCATCAGCCCACGTCCAAGGCCACTTTCATAAGGATCAGGCTCAACTGCTGGAACAGAGCTCAGAGACTGAGCATAAGCTGGGCTGATACAGAAGCCCCTCAGAGTCTGAGACCCAGGCTCCTCCTGTCTCACTGTTCTGGCATCTCCACTCTGCAGTCCCCCTTTATAAGACCCAAGATGCACCCAGCCCGTCCACATTCAGTTCCATGGGATGGAGGGTGGGGGAGGGAAGGAGACGTCTGAAGCCAGACAAATGCAGCTTGGCTGCATTTTATTCTGGGCAGTCAGGGGCCCAGATACAACTTGAGGCTTTCTAGTGATTGAAGGATGAGAATCAGGAGACACTAGCATTTTCTACAGTGAAGAAACACTGCCTCGGATGGGTGAGTCTAACAAATGTCATGAAGGCAGCTGTCAATTTACAGAGGTAATAAATTATCTAAAAGGAAAAAAGAAGCACCATCATATTTGGAGAAAATACCTTACAAAGAAGAGAATGGGGCCTGATAATAAATTTCCCCAAACTTCTACCCCGATAAAGTTTGTCTCAAGATTCATATAGTTCTAGGCTGATTTCAGACCAAAGGACACGACCTTACCACTAAAATCCAGGCTATATCTGGTGAGGGGCACCAGCAATCATATGTCATCCTGCTCTGAGTCTGTAACACAGAAGTGCCAACACAAGCCAGAACAACCAGGATTCTCACTTCCAAAGCCATCAAACAGGGCAAGAGCATGGCTACCACCTCCGCCAGAATTCTGAGAGACTGTCCACCCAGTAAATGGAAAACAACAGGAAAGAGGTGGGCAGACGTGCTCCCCCCACACCTAGTACGCAGCCAGCCTGCCCCAGATGAAAGAGAGAAAGCAAAAAATGAATGTTGACACCTGTGATGAAGGAAAGGGCACAGGCTGATCCCACATTTCATTTACTTCAGGCCTCCTCCAAGCCGCTGCTTGTCATTTTGAAGGTTTACTTGTCAAGATGTACACAGGCAGTGCTTAAGCCATACCAAAAAGGAAGAACATTAAAAACAATCCAAAAAATGAAGATCGTCTTTGCCAAAGGGAGTTGCTCTGTCATTTGTGGCAAAAGGCACTGGTGCTGCTGGTGCCATCCAAGTAGAAAAGAGAAAACAAACAATCTGATTTAAAAATGGGCAGAGGAACTGAATGGACATTTCTCTGAAAAAGACATGCAGATGGCAACAGGTACATGAAAAGCTTTCAACATCACTGATTATCGTGCTGTGCTAAGTTGCTTCGGTCACATCCAGCTCTTTGTGGCCCTATGGACTGTAGCCTGCCAGGCTCCTCTGTCCATGGGAATTCTCTAGGCAAGAATAGTGAAGTGGGTTGCCATTCCCTTCTCCAGGGGATCTTCCCTACTCAAGGATCAAACCTGTATCTCTTATGTCTCCTGCACTGAAACTAAATAGACATTTCTCTGAAGAAGACAAACAGATGGCCCACAGGTACAGGAAAATGTGCTCAACATCACTAATCATCAGGAAAATGCAAGTCAAAATCACAAGCAGCTATCACCTTACACCTGTTAGAGTGACTATTATCAAAAAGATAAGAGACAGCAAGTGTTGGTGAGGATGTAGAGAAACGGGAAGTGTTATGCACTGTTGGTAGGAAAGTAAATTGGTGCAGCCACTATGGAAAACAGAAGGAAGGGTCCTCAAAAATTTTTAAATAGAACTACTATATGATCCAGCAATTCCACTCCTGGGTATTTATCTGAAGGAAACAAAAGCATTAACTTAAAAGATACCTACATACCAATGTTCATTGCAGCATTGTTTATAATAGTCAATACGTGAAATTAACCTAGGTAGCATATATATATGTGTGTGTGTGCATAAATATGATATATATGAATATTATTTAGCCATAAAAAAGAAGAAAGTCTTGCCATCTGTGACCACATAGATGGACTTTGAGAATGTTATGCTAAGTAAAAAATTCAGACAGAGAAAGATACATACTGTCTAATCTCACTTATAGGTGGAATCTATAAAAACAAAATTCAGGGAGGTATGAATTGGGAGACTTGGATTTTCATATATACACTACTGATATTGTGTATAGAATAGATAATTAACAAGAGCCTTCTATATAGCACAGGGAACTATACCCGATGCTCTGTGGTGACTCAAAGGGGAAGAAGATTTTAAAAAGAGGGAATATACATATGACTGATTCACTCTGCTGTACAGTAGAAACTCAGACAACATTGTAGAGCAACTATGAGTGAGTGAGTGAAGTCGCTCATTCGTGTCCAACTCTTTGTGACCCCATGGACACCAGGCTCCTCCGTCCATGGGATTTTCTAGGCAAGAGTACTGGAGTGTGTTGCCATTTCCTTCTCCAGGGAATCTTCCCAATCCAAGGATCGAACCCAGGTCTTCCGCATCGTAGACAGACACTTTATTGGAGGATAGTCTGAGCCACAACTATCCTCCAATAAAAATCTTTAAAAAATAGAAATAAAATAAAAAATCATGACTCACAGAAACAGAGAAAAGGGTATGTGGGAGGGGAGAAATGGGTGAAGGTGGTCAAAGGGTACACACTTTCAGTTATAAAGTAAACAAGTCCTGGGGATGTAACATACAGCCTGGTGACTAGAGCTAACAATAATGTATATTTGATAGTTGCTTCAGAGAGTAAATCTTAAGACTTTTCATTCTAAGAAAAAATATTTGTAACTATGTGAGGTAATGGATGTTTACAAATTTTGTGAATGTTTCACTATATGTGCATATAGCAAATTCTTATGTTGTACATCTTAAATTAATGTTATACATCAATTATATCAATAAAACTGGAAAAAGGAATATAAAAATATAAATAAAGATAATATAGATTTTAAAAAAGAGAAAGAAAAATTTGTTACCCAGATTTTCCACCTTTTCCCACTAACAGGGAAGAGCCCACTCTCAGACCTTCCTAAGAGGAGGCTCCTGCAGGTGGGGAAAGAAGGAAGGTTCAGTTAAGGGCTCCACTTCCTGGGGGGCATGTGCACCCTGTCTCGCTGGCCTCCCAAGCAGCTGCTCTACACTGAGATGGGAAATCAGTGCTATGATTTTCAATGCTTGATGTCCCCAGCAGCACTCATCAGCTGCTAATCCCAGAGGAAAGACGGTCCAACAAGCAATGGACTGCATCCATCTACCACGACAGCACAGAAGCTAGAGCCGCGGCCAGCCCTTGACTACATCCTGGAGTCTGCTCTTTGTTCTCACCCAGCTTTCCTTTTAGCATCTACTGCCTTATTTTTTGCATTCCCGCTGAGGAATCCCCAGACTGTTTATCAAGCCCTTCTCCCACGCTGCCTATACCAGCACTTGTCTCGGTCTAGACTTCCCTCCAGATCTCCTGCTGCTAAAATGCATTCACTGTTTCTTTCATTTTACTGCGAGAAAAGGGTCAGTGTTAGAAAGGAGCTGATACAACACTTCCCCAAATAACTGCTGGGTCAAAGAGGAAAATCACAGTTGCAGCATTTTTAGGAAGAAAAATAACAATATTGACAAAACTACATATCAAAATGCACAGTGTGCAGTCAAAATTTATTCAAAGGAAAAACTGCCTTTAGAAATGTCTTAAATATTAAACAAGAAAGAATGAAAATAATCTGAACAGAAAATGGAAGAAAATATTAATAAACATGACTTTAGGAAAGAAAAAAGGAATACAAGTATGGCTAAGAAACTAATATTATAAGGGAATATTCATATAACCTATGCTAATACATGTTAGAGTGTCAGTGTATTAGAAAATCTTCTAGAATACTTAAGTGGAAAAAAAGACCCATCAAGACATATTCAGCTAATATGCCAATTGAAATTGGAAAGATAAAAAGAACACCATTTTAAAAATCACCACCCCTAGGTGGTATATAATTCCTGAGTTTTCTGGATTGTTTCAGAGAATTTGAAAAGCTGGAAAACTTTCTAATTAATTTTATGAAGTTGGTAGAAATGTGATATCTGAAACCTGACAAAGTCAACAGAGACATACACACATACATTATATAAATATTAATATCTTGTATGATACACAGAGGTCATAAATATAGCATGTCATATGATCTAGCTAAGTATTAAGAGAATAATTCAAAATGGACAAGTAAGTTTTATTGCAAGAATACAAAAATCATTCCATATTAGAAACTGTATAATTCACTAAGAGACCAAAGGAAAACAGATGACCATCTCGACAGATGACTAAAGGACATTTGACGAAATGTGACTTTCATTTCTTCATTTTAAAAAGTCATAGTGAAGTTGGAAAAAAAATTTTTCACTACAATGATAATGATTATATCTACTGATAATCAATAATCAGCTTCACACGTAAGACTCAAATAGTAGAGGTAGTCCCCTCAAGGTCAGGAAAAAGACAATGATGCCTGCTACCACCACTATCATTTTACATTGTTATAGAAGCTCTGGTCTATATAACCAGACAAAGAACTGTTGTAAAATGAGATATTAATATTATAAAGAAGGAGATAAAACATTCTTAGCAAACGATGTGATTATTCATTTGCAAAATTCACCATACTTAATTGAGAGACCATTAGAACCCATTCGATTTCCTGAAGGTGATCAGTTATAAGACAGAACAAATGCTATAGCACCTCAACATGAAACAGAAAAATTCATGAAAGGTAGTAATAAACTGAGAATAAATGCATCAAGAATAAACTAAGAATAAATCTAAGATTAAAAAAAGAAACTGTAAATTCCTAAAGGAAATGAAAAGAGTCTTGAATACATACACAAATACGCAATATTCATAGATGGAAAAATAATGCCAATTATTTATAAGCTGATCTATAAATATTATGGGGCTTCCCAGGTGGTGCAGTAGTAAAGAATCTGCCCATCAGTGCAGGAGATCCCAGAGACATGAGTTTTATCCCTGGGTCAGAAAGATCTCCTAGAGTAGGAAATGGTAACCTGCTCCAGTATTGTTGCCTGGAAAATTCCATGGGCAGAGAAGCCTGGTGGGCCACAGTCCGTGAGGTTGCAGAGTCAGACACAACTGAGTGACTAAGTGCACACACACACAAATATTATGCAATTCCATCCAAGCTTTCTCTTGTCATTATTGTTTTGAAATGTTCTTTGCTGCTATTGCTGCTATTGTCATTGTTGTTGAAATTTTTTAATGAATATAAAGTTCACTTGAAAAAATAAACGTGGTAACTAAAAAATTATTAAAGAAGTGTAAGGATGGAGGACTTACACATTGTATAACCTGCAATTGTAATATTAAAACAATTAGTATGCAGCTAATGATAATGTTGGTGGAGGGTGCAAGGTGCACAAAATTGTTTAAGATATTGTTATTCTCAAGGAGATCCCATTCTTTTTAGGGAACTAGACATAAAAATGAATAAGTCTGTTAAAGCATAATACCAATTGTACCAAAAAAACATTAAGACAAAGTACTCTAATGATGCAGGAAGGGATTTCCTCCTCTCCTTTTGGGAGGCTGGGAAGCCCTGCGAAAGCAGAAGCTGGTCTATGTTTGGGGCTCACTGGTGGTAAAGGGTGGCAGTCCAAGAACTGGAGAGATCCAAGCGAGGTCCAAGAACAGATTGCTTTGAAAAAAGAGCGGTAGATACTGAAGGCTCTGCAGCTAGAATGGGACTCTATACCCAAATCTGAATATCTTTGGGAGGCAGGGGTTCAGAGGGTAAAAAGGTATTTTTAAGTAAATCTGGATTCCTGCGTTTCACACTCAGAAGTTATAATTTGCTTTGCGGTTGATTCAGGGTCACAACCAGTGTTTAAAGTCACTCTTTTAGGCTATAGGTAGTTATGAAAACAAAGATGTTATACCATTCTGGCCGTGTTTCAGAAAAATTCCTCTGGCAGTTGGTTGGAGGTGGACTGGAAGGGAAAGACACTGGAAACAGTAGACGAAACTAATTCTCAGAGATGAAATATACTTGCCCTAAGCTGGCATCACAGGCTAATGGCAGAGCCATAGGTCTCCAACTCCCAATTCAGCGCCCTCCACCCCACATCACAGGGTGAGATGGAATGTCTAAATGATGGCAAACAGTGTCTAAGCTATGTCATTTCCCGAAGGCAACTCTGCCTGTGGACCTGAGAAGACAGACCCTGACCACCTCTCACTGTAAAATAATCCTTGTAAACACTTGAGTTGGTTGAACATTTTCTATAAAGAGAGCAAGCAATGAGCAGTACAGAGAAGTTCAGCAAGAAGACTCTTGGAGATCCTCATTTTACAAAGTAGGATGCATAAAAGAGAATTCTTCAAAGTGAAGTGAGGAATTTATCTGTGTTCATAGAGCACATCCGCAAGATGGATATGAATCTCTAAATCTGCTTTTCTCTTCCTTCATCCAGGAAGCTTGGGTTATTCAAGTAAAAGAGTGTGTGGGTGGGTGTGTGCACACACACACATCCTGTGCACCTTTTAGATTCCTGATGTCATCAGAAAAGTGCTTGAGAAATCCAACAGAATGGCCCTCCAGCCTATACCCACAAATGATGACGGAGCTAGGATCTCTCCAAAATCTATTGTATACAGTATTCTATTTCGTACTAGTTATGCAGGACCTAAGGGAGATTTCACAATGTTAGGAAGACAGTATCTTTTCCCTTGTTTTTAAATTTCTATCAGGTGAGTCAGGAATATTGCCCTGTAAAGAAATTATCTCTTTGCTGATTAACTTGACATTCAGTTTTCTTGTCTAAACCCAAGACTATGACCTGAACAGTTAATATCATTGCTTTGGAAGGGCAGAGGAAAAAAAGAGATGCAAACAGGGAATGGAAAGAGGGAAGAAGAGAGGGGATAACAGGCTGCTTCTTTTGATTTATCTTGCTTAATGTTCAATATGTAAGAACTAAATATATCCCAAAATGATGGTGATAGCAGCCAAGAAAGAGTCAGAGAAGATATAAGGACAGTCATCCCAAGGTAACCCTAGACCGAGACCCACATTCAATCCTGCACGCTCAGACTTTCATTTCAGTGAGCTAATGAACAATTCTACTATGAGGATGAACAGTAAGTGCCAACCTGGGCCTAGAAAACACACGAACACCCCTTGGATGCCCATCGCTTGGAGTCTGGATCTATAATACGACAGCCAGATATCCATAAGAACTTTAAAACGTGAAAACATAGTGGACAAGGCATTCTGAGACTGTGGAGGTCAAAGTCAATAATATTTAGCAACATGGGAAAATAAACGTAGGAAAAAATCAAACTCGATTAAGGCTCTGGTTACCCCATTCTACCCAGTGGGAGTCCTCAGTATTCCTCACTCTTAGTGCTCTCTAGGCCAGAAATGATCAGTTATTCTTCTGCATTCAGCCAGTCATATACATGATCCAATCGGGATGATTTTAGTACAATTAATGTAGTTAAGGGAAAACTGACTTTATAATGTTCATCCATTTTTAAAACATCTCATAAGGTCATCACTAGTCATATCTGTGCACAGTTTTCACTCTCCCTCTCAGTCTCTGCACATTTGGATTCACCTTGACTCTCTCCAGTATCACTGCCTGCTCTTCAACATTTCCTCTTGATGCGGTGTTATGTAAATGGGCAGAAAGAGACATCTAGGTCCAAATTCTGCCTCTACCTCAGATAAGTTACTTAACTGCTCAATGCCTCAGTTTCCTCCTTATAAAATAAGAACAACTACCATATATGATTGTTTGTCAAAGATCAAACGAGATCCTCCTTGTGAAGCCCTTTTATGCCCGGCATCTGGTAAGTGCTTTAAATATAATATCAATGTTGTCAAATTCTAATGAATACAAGAATCACCTAGAGCTTGTTGAAATGCAGATTCCTAAGAACCAAACACAAACCCTCTGATTCCACAGGCACAATAAGAGGCCCAGGAATCTTCTTTTAGAGAAACTAGATCAGATAGTACAGAGTCTATAGACCACATCCTGAAAAACTCTCCTACAGTGTCACTCCCTACACAAAATAATGTAAGGGCAACAGGTAGGCAGATCAGCTCTCAGAAGCGGAGACCTCCAAAGCATCCTAAACTACCATGATTAAGGAAGACAGATTACAACATCAAGAGAATAGCTGAAGAGATAACAAAACAGCCCAGGAATCTCTGAAATCTTTCCTCCAAAGCCGTCAGTGACAGCCAGGGAAAGGGTGCCAATTTCGTCCTCTTGTCTCTTTATATTTAGTGAAGTTATTTTGTTCTGTTGCTACCAGTTACCAGGAGCCCAGCTTAATCCCAATCTGCCCATTCTGTTGACATTTCATGTCTCAGTGGAGAGGACATTTACTGTTTTCCCAGTGATCTCTGTGCCAAGAACAGAGCCCTCATTCCTGGCTTCAGATGCGCGTTCCTGCAGGAGCATCAGACTCCACAAAGACAGACCCTGCTGCTGAGACCCTCCAGAAACTGGGAAGCTTGTTTCCAGTTTCCTTCACTGAGGCTTGTGCCTCAGAATTAGAGGGCTGTGCCAAGAGCTTTATGCTTGGAGAGGCCCCCAATTCTGGAGTCCTAACCTAAAGGGGTCAAGAAAGACCTGCCAGCAAGAACTCAGGGACAGCAATTCACAATGGTGATACAGAAGAGTGGGTTCCAATAAGCAGGAACCAAGAAGCCGGGGAAGTGGCATGGCCTGTAAACAGCTCCCAGTGAGGACTACAAGGTCCCTCTGTCGTCCCTCACACACTCCTCAGCAACCTGGAAATATGCAGCCTCCAGGGGAGCTCAAAGGGTAGTGAATGATTCACATTCCTGCTGCCCTCTGCTCTTTGCTGTGGGATGAACAGCCCCAAACTCAGCTTCCTGGCAGAATGTGATCTGTCCTGTCCAATTTCTTCAGTAGTTGTATAAGCAGCCGAGACACCCTGCAAGCTGACCCTGTCTCTGCCTCACCTGCAAAGGTGGCCTAGAGATAGCCCTTCATATCCTCATGGCGTTTGGTTAGTCCAGTTGTCAACCAAAGTGAATCATGAAATATCTCACCAAAGCACCTTAAACCACACAAATGGAGAAAGAGAGCAAGGGAAAAAAATGGGAGAACTGACAGGTTTTTTTAATGTTACCCTCCTTTTGTTGATCCATATATTTATATAGACTTCAGTTCAGTTCAGTTCAGTTCAGTTCAGTCACTCAGTCGTGTCCGACTCTTTGCGACCCCATGAATTGCAGCACGCCAGGCCTCCCTGTCCATCACCAACTCCCGGAGTTCACTCAGACTCACATCCATCGAGTCAGTGATGCCATCCAGCCATCTCATCCTCTGTCAGCCCCTTCTCCTCCTGCCCCCAATCCCTCCCAGCATCAGAGTCTTTTCTAGTGAGTCAACTCTTCGCATGAGGTGACCAAAGTACTGGAGTTTTAGCTTTAGCATCATTCCTTCCAAAGAAATCCCAGGGCTGATCTCCTTCAGAATGGTCTGGTTGGATCTCCTTGCCATCCAAGGGACTCTCAAGAGTCTTCTCCAACACTACAGTTCAAAAACATCAGTTCTTCAGCGCTCAGCCTTCTTCACAGTCCAACTCTCACACCCATACATGACCACAGGAAAAACCATAGCCTTGACTAGACGGACCTTATTTGGCAAAGTAATGTCTCTGCTTTTGAATATGCTATCTATGTTGGTCATAACTTTGCTTCCAAAGAGTAAGCTAGTACTTAATAAGAAAGAGTATTTTTTATTTAAAAAAATCACTGTTAAAGAATGAGGCACAATGATTATGAACACAGGTTTTAGAATTATGGATTCTAAAATATGCTACTTACCGGTTAAGTATTTTGGAGCAAATTATTTAAATATCTTAAGCCACTGTGTTCTTATCTGTAGAATGAAGACAATATTAATACCTATCAACAGGGTTATTTGGAGGAGAGCATAGCAACACCCTCCAATATTCTTGCCTGGAGAATCTCCATGGACAGAGGAGCCTGGTGGGCTACAATCCATGAGGGTGCAAAGAGTCAGACATGACTGAGCTGCTAAGCACAGCACAGCACAATAGGGCTATTGGAAGGGGTAAATGATACAGTCTCTATAAAGTACTTACATAATAAGCACTCAATTAATTGCACTGATGTTATCTGTGGTAGCATGCCCCTTTATATATGAACACACACCTGTCCAGTTGACATTCACAGACCTGCAGTCCTAAAGTAGGATGACTTATCTGGTAAACCTACTCCCCACTCACACACACACACACACACACACACATACACACACATACATATGCACACTTGCTTTGCTGAGTCTCCTGCCATTATGGTACTTGTGGGTAAAAGGGGTAAAGAGGACAGTATAGGGATTGATACAGTCCATGATGTTGACCTCATTTAGCACCTCTTGCATCAAGCCGCAGGTAAGCAGATACTGTGAGCTGTAGTTATCTAGGATCAATGGCTGTAGAGACGGGTCCTATAACCCTATAGTTCTGGAAATAAGAATATAAAATTCCCCTTCTAGAGATAAGAATGTTCCCAAGACTTTTTAGTGATTAGTGACTTTATCAGTGAGACATTACATGCACACACACACACACACCAGAAGTAGGAAGGTTAACAGAAATATTGGAGAGGCTCTTCCAACCTACCCAACTCACTGGGAAGTCAGCTACACAATACTCTTCTTGCCTAAAGAGGAATTCTTCCATCACTCTCCATTGGGTAACACTTGACAACCACTCTCACTGGGAACAACTGTAACTGATAAGAGAGTGTTGGAATGAAAAAATATATATAACTTATCAGACTTTAAAGAAAACTGAAAATAAAATTGCTCTCTTCTTTCTTTTCTAACACACACACACTTGTTCTGTTTCACTGACTTTTGCATCACTCCAGTGTCTTTGACAGCTTCCTTCTCAAGAAGAATCTGAGGCCCCAGGAAATCTTTTCCTGTTCATAACCAAGTCAGGTCTTGTACTCCTGTTTTCCTTCTGCTTCTCTCCTGTGCAGTCCCCTATCTGTGGGGTTCGTTTATGTCCACTGGGCTCCTTTGTGGTTTCTGTTGAGCACTGCAGCTGCCTGCCTAGAAGACAACTTTCTCCAAGCTTGGCCAGAACCAATAGGTTGATATCCTTGAAGTTTCCAAACCATGTCCACTGAGGCCCTCAGTCCACTGACACCACACCCAAGTGGGATATATATCTCTTGTGGACTTGCCTTGCCCAGTTGGATACTAACGCAGTCCTGCTGTGCAAGGATATGGTACAGAGAGTTTCATGAAGGACTCAATTTTCACCCTCTTTCCCATTCCCCTAGGACACAGACAGTACTCCATGAAAAGCTGGGCCAGAAAAAAAGTCACATATAATACAAATCATTCATAAATCTCCTTCTCCCCTCTGATGGCCAATGGACTGAATCTCTTTTACCAGATCAAGTGTATCCAGTTGACTCCTTTTTTGGGGGGAGTGGGGGGATGAGTTTTCTCTTGGGAGGCTCATCAGGCATTTATGCAATAGCATTTCTGCCCTACCAGGAGTCCCAGCATGTCTCTGAGAGTACCCTAAGATCAAGCTGAAATCTTCTCAACTACTAAGATAAAAGTAATATTTTTCAGCTCTCCTGCTTCTCATATGATTTCTAGAGCTCTGAATCTGAACTTCACCCATGAGAAAAAAAAAAAAAATAGAGATCCCTGATACTCATTATCCCCAAAACCCATCATTCCAAAGGCGTGAATGAACAAATGAAAGGCTGAGAATTTGAAATATGCTTTCTCAACCAAATGTTGAATCTAAAGCAGCCTTGATATCAAACTATATTGCCTTTGATCTCCCCATCCCACCTTTTTGTATCTTACTATTCACCCTGCCCTTGGCTCTCTGCCAGCTGGATGGGCACTGCCCTGGCTTCCCTCTGTTCTTACCCAGCGGTGGCTTAGTCTTAAAATTTCCTGCTGATAAACACATTTCAAATGTATCTGTGAGACTTCTCTGGCAGTCCAGTGGCTAAGAATCTGTGCTTCCAAGGCAGGGGGCCCAGCCAGGTTTGATTCTTGGTCTGGGAACTGAAATCACATATGCCCTGTGGCTCAGTGAAAAAGTATAAAAAAAAAAAAATTTAATGTGTCTGTCTTGAATTCAACTCCCACAGGCCCTGAACCCCTAAACTAGCTAGTTAATCTCTTACTATTAGGGTGGAATGACAAACTAACCCTCTCAGGTTTCACAGTTACCACTAAAGAGAGTGTTTGAGAAGCAACAGCTTAACCTGAAGGCCCTGGGGGAGTGGTGTGGAACAGGAGTGGGGGTGATGGGAGAGCAACACCAGGAACACTGGGCCTCTCCCTCTTGCCCACCATCCTCCAGTATTTGCAGAGCCTGTCCTATTTTTACTGTGATCTCTCCCTTCTTATCTCTTATCTCCAGCAGAAGGTAAACAAAATAATCTTTCAACCTAATAAAATCTAATAACCTCTTAACAGAAGGTAAACAAAATAATCACCAAAACAAACATTGCATCATTTGCTTTCACTTTTGGTGGGTTTTTCCATTAGTCCTCATTTATCCATTGTTTTTGGCCCTTGTCATTTTTCCTACACCAGCCATAACTTGAATGAACTCTTCAGAGTCCCAAGCAGTGGATCTTTACCCCTGTTTTTCCCCATGTCTCTGATACTTTCACTCTGATAATCATTATTAAAATAGGAAAATATTTAGCTCTGATTTCTGGGACCTTCTGTGTAAGCAGATCTGCAAGTATGTGGGAGATCAAAGCCCTTGGGTGAATCAACATAAACATATGCTCCAAAGAGGAGATATAAACTTCCTTTTCCTTAAACCCCAGAGCCAGAGTTCTCTTCCCTTCACTTGACAAAATCCATTCTGTATGTCAGAGGTTTCCTGAGCCTTTCAGAGGTAGGCTTATGTCAGCATCATCTCTCATTAGTGAGCCCAGCATTACAGTTGGAAGAAAGTACTCATTTTCAACAATTATAGTTGATTTACAATGTTGTGTTAGTTTCTGGTGTAGGGAGAGCTCATTTTTGAGATGACAACATACACAGACAGAAAAAGGAGACTTGATTTTATAGTAATGAGATAACCCTCACTAACGTATTTCCTTTCCATTTTTCTGTAACTGAAAGTGCATGTACTTCAACAAAAAAAGTAATAAAGCACTTCTCAACCAGTCTTACCCAATGGAATTAACCAGAAAACTTCTTTCTTTTCACTCCCCTTTTTCAAGAAACAATATAAAAAAACAGTGTTTGATTTCTGTGAAACATTCAGGAATTCCTCATATGGGGATGGTAGTGAGGATTTCTAAGCTTTTAGGCTGTAATAAGGTCTGGGTGACTCCTTCTTAGCCTTTTGATCATTTATCACATGACTTGCTCACAGTCCACAAAGGTCATGTTACAGCCAAGTTAGAATTTTCTTTAAGGTCCCTAAATTTCTCAGTAAGATTAGGACAGAAAACTTTAATTTGCACCTCTGGCCAATATTTTCCTTTTACCCCACAGTCTTCATCTCTTTTCTCCAACATATTAGCATAGAATCAGTTTCTCTATGAACCAGAAAATGCTAAATAAATTGCTTCAGTGTCTGAAGCAATATAAACGCTGATGGATGTCTCAAGTGTAGGAGGTCTGGAGCTGGAGTGGTTCTCCACAAAGCCAGAAACACAAGTCCTTTCTACTTTATTGCCCCTCTGAGCATAACCTTAGCCTGGTGATCCAAGATGGTGGCTGGGACACTTGAGGTGGTGGGAAGGATGAAGGAAAGGGCACCCATACTGTCCCTGAAGAAGTTTCTCAGAAGCTGCTACACAACATTTCAGTTTATACCCCAGTGAACAGAACTTAGTAATATGGCCATACCTAGATGCCAAGGAGTAAGATTGCCATTCTGAAAACAGTATAAACAGGTAAAAGTCAGAGGTTCTATCTCCATGGGAAAAGGAGGTCACTAGCAAACCCATTTGTGTTACCAATTATTATAATATTCAAATCACAAAAAAATTTCCAATTAAGAGATGAATCTGGTTGAAATGGCACTAAATCAGAAGACTCAGTGATAGATTCTAGGGTGAGAAAGAGAGGGAGGCTGAAACAGGACAATAAAATTGGAGGAGGTGGCCTTTGAACATGAGGGAAGGAAAGAAGCTGATAATAAATTTAAGAATTATTTAGAACCTACAAGATATCAAACCCTAAAGCCATAGAAATTAAAAGTTGATCACACTGTAGAAAAAGACAAATAAATCCATGGAACAGATCAGAGTCTAGAAACAGTGCTGTATATACATGGAGGAAGAATGGATTATTCAGTAGTTTGAAGACAAGGGGCTAACTTTTTAGGAAAAAACAGATCACCTTCTCTTCTAACCTGGCTATTCTAGAAACACTACATGAAGGAAGGCTCTCTTGCTACTGTTTTTTGAAAATGCAATTCCATAAGTGAAAGAATAGGGCAAAGAAGTGATAAAACGAAGCGTGGGGAACCAGCATGAGGGGATGGGCTACTGGGCCTCTACCGCGTCATGAAGAGACACAGCCTATCACTCATCCATGCAGGATGTCCACAGACACACTACCTAAAACAGTGCCTCTGAACTGTTTGCTGGGAGAACAAATAGAGTATTCATCTGCTGATTTCCTTCTGTCTCCTATTTTCCACCAGCCGCAGTGCTCACTGACACCCCATCTTATGCTGTGTACATTAGATACCACAGTTTCCACCGAATAGTTTCCAAATAACATGTTTCTATAAGCAGAGCAGCGAGTTGTTTTCAAAACATATTTCTTTAGGGATTCATAATGGAGTTTGATTGGCAGCTTTAGAAAAATAGAATCGTTTACATTCAATTTCCCTTTAATAGCTACGGCTCTCCAGCCAAAGGTAGTTAGAGATGTTAGAATTCACATCAAATGCTAAAGGACCCATCCCTTTGCCTTTAATATTATGAAAGGGAGCCAGTAAATATCTTCTGGGTACTCATTTCCTCATCCCAGAAGTTGAGGAAAGCAGAGAGGACAAAGGAGCTTTCCATCCCCCAGGGCAGGATCACTCCCACCTTCCACTGAGAAATCCAATTTCAGATCAGTAATATCCATCACTCAATGCTTATTGAACAAGAAGTTCCAGGCACCAGACACTGCTGAATTTCTGTGATATTCTAAATTCAACTGGGCTAGCCTTGCCCGTTTTTCAATATTGGTCATGACTGACAAGAGGGAAAATAGTTGCACAAGCCAGAAATATGAAAATAATTGAGCACTTCTGAAAGTTATTAGTTTGGATTTGATTTCTATTTGAGGCAAAAAGTAAAAAATCTCAAGTAAAGTTTTACTTGACCTATGCTGTTGATGCTTTTGAACTGTGGTGTTGGATAAGACTCTTGAGAGTCCCATGGACTGCAAGGTGATCTAACCAGTCAGTCCTAAAGGAAATCAATCCTGAATATTCATTGGAGGAACTGATGCTGAAGCTGAAGCTCTAATACTTTGGTCACCTAATGTGAAGAGCCTACTCATTGGAAAAGACCTTGATGCTGGGAGCAATTGAAGGCAGGAGGAGAAGGGGATGACAGTGGATGAGATGGTTGGATGGCATCACCAACTCAATGGATGTGAGTCTGAGCAAACTCTGGGAGATAATGAAGAACAGAGAAGCCTGATGTGTTGCAGTCCATGGGGTCGCAAAGAGTTGGACACAACTGAGCAAGTGAACAACAAATGCATCATACTTAATAGACCCAAAATCAAAATAACAATGGCCAAGAAGAGTTCCCTTTAGGTCTTCATCCACTAGAACAGGAGCTCAAAGCAGCAGAGATTTGTGCCCATTTTGTTAACTGAATTATCCCAAGTCCTAGGAACAGTGCTTGCTTCATAGCAAGTGTTCACAAAACAACGCAATAAACAAAAGAGACTTGTGGGAGAATGTACATTTCTCATCTCAGTTGGACCTCTACTGAACAAAACAACGAATTTCATGCATACTGCTCTTTTTTATATCTACTTTTTTGTGAGTTTGAACCTGGTATCCCAGCACAATCCTCCATTTCAAGAAACAAGAAGAAATCCACCGAATTGAGCAAAGTGTTTCTGATGTCTCCTAGTCTTTGATTTATTAAAATTTGGAAACACAGCTCATGATTTGGAAACACAGCTCCTTTACATGAAGGTTTTAAAGTTTGTCTTTACATTTTAAATAGGCCAAGTTTAAGAACAAACAAATTTACATTTCTTAAACCAGCAAAGAAACTAATGGCTGACTAATTTGGACTAAAAAAAATGGAAATCTATTGTGTGAACAAAACTTAGTAGCCTACAAAATTAAGGGGAAAATTAAATAATGAGACTGAGAAAGAAAGGGAATTAAGGCAGTTCTGGTCATTCATTATAAGGAACGAAATTAATGAACAGAATTGTTGGGTATGTTTGTCTGGGGAGAATCAGCTACAATGGTCATACTGTTCAATCCTTAAATCCCAGGGAGAAAGGTTAAGAAAGTGTACGGCCCCTTAAGAGATTTCCAACAATACTGTGTCGAAGAGGAAATGCAAGTCTCAAAGCAGGGGACTATTATCAACATCCTGGGGAATGGACCCTGAACAGGCAAAAACCAACATCCCTTATAACAGCTCTCACTAACCTAGTGACTTCTCCCCATATATGACCTACAGTTAAAAACTGAATCTCACCATGAACTTTTTTCTACCCAAATAAAAAAACACAACTGCCCTCCATGGAGCTAAACTCCAATAACACGTCCAAATAGCAACTGAGAAAGTCTTGAGGAGGTCAAAAAGATGAAAACAGTCCATGCTGCAAAATTTATACACAACTTCTCGAGATTAGTGTTGCACACACGAAATGCCCCCTGCCCTGAGAAATGGAACAGTTCTGAAATATAACACCAAAGCATCCTACTTAAATAGCTGGAACCTTTAAGAATGGAGTTGACAAAAGCAAATTCATCTATTTCCCTGCTAAGGACTTTTACTGGTACTTAGTGTCAGTTTGGACTTTTGAAAATATAGAAAGTTCTTGTGCACAGAACTATAAAAATGACTTTGCAGGTTGACCATGCAAAATGATCCAAATAATCAATAGGAAAAATTAAAATTATTCCACAGCTTATAAAAAAGCTTTGTCAACGCTTAAAGCCTTCTTTACTATTGGTTATAAGCAGTATAGGAAATGAAAAGATAGTAAAATGAATATTTACTTAGTAAACCATAATTTAAAACTCAGAATCATTGAGTATTAAAATATTTTATTTCTTTGACAAATAACATATAATATCCCTTATACATGGAATCTGAAAATAAGACATAAATGAACATATCTACGAAACAGAAACAGACTTACAAACAGAGAGAGAACGGACTTGTGGCTGCCAGTGGGGTGGGAAGGATTGGGAATTTGGGATTAGCGGAGGCTATCTAATGTATATACTAATGATGGATAAACAACAAGATCCTGCTGTAAAGCATAGGCAACTATATCAGTAAACTGTGATAAACCACAAGAATATGAAAAAGAAAATGTATGTATATAGACATATGTGTGTGTATATCTGAATCACTTTGCTATACAGGAGAAATTACACAGTGTTAAAAATCAGCTGTACTTCAACTAAAAAATTAAAATATTTTATTTCTTTGTAAAAACAAACGCCACATAAGATTGAACCAAGTTTGACTTTTTTCTCTCATAGCATAACTACATAGTGAGTTTTTCCTTTCTCTGCCTTGACAAATTGTCCTAATTTTTTCTAAATTTGGGTCAGCTTCCAACATTTTATCCTTCATGCTTTCAATATTATGAAATATTTCCAAGAGTTCCTTTAACGTGAACATTTTTTTTTGCTGGCGTCACTTCCTCTAGAACATCTTGATCCTTTTCTTCTCAGACACTCTCCTCCTTTTTAAGTTCATCTTCACTAAGTTCCTCTGACTGCATTTCTAGAGTACCTTAGTGGCACAATCAACTCCTCAGTCAGTGACTGCGTCTTTAACTCTGTTTACCTTTGATATGAATTTCACTTCCAGCATTATCCAGTTTTGTTCTTTGCTGCATTTTTTATCTTTGTTGGCCAGTTTCCTCTTTGAAAAGTGAAGTCACTCAGTCGTGTCCGACTCTTTGCGACCCCGTGGACTATAGCCTACCAGGCTTCTCTGTCCATGGGATTCTCTAGGCAAGAATACTAGAGTGGGTTACCATTTCCTTCTCCAGGGGATCTTCCCGACCCAGGGATCAAACCCGGGTCTCCTGCATCAGAGGCAGACGCTTTAACCTCTGAGCCACCAGGGAAGTCCAGTTTCCTCTTTAATGAACTATTTTTGTAAAATTTTGCTTGCTGGGTAAGTGACAAGGAGCCAACATGATTGGTTGCATTGTAACGTACATCTAGGCTGAAGAGGTAGCAGTGAAGTTTGTTCTTTATGCAATTCTTCATAGTTACTATACCATGGTTACTGAAACATGAACTGAAATGGAGCACTAGTATAATTTAAGGAAACCATGGTAACTAAAATCCATACACGTCAGAACTATACAAAGTGAGGACTGTCTGTGTTACAAAATATTCTGCTAAAAGTCATTAAGCAGGTCCTGAAATTTCTTAGCTTTGTTTTCATATTTGGGGTGAATTCCTAGATAGGAAACCAAATATCATATCTTATCAATATTTGCTTATAATGGCTGAGTGGCTTGTATTTGACAACTGAGTTGGAATTATCTAACAAATCTTATTGTTGACTTTCTGCCAAATATAAGTTCGAATTTGATATGTTAATTTCTCTTTTCTCTGATGAAAAAAGCTAATCTTTTGTTTATATGTATAAGATTAAAACCAACTATTTTCAGTTGGTTTTAGAAACACTATTCTCACCTTTCGAAACCCAACTCAACTGCTACTTCCTCCATGAGCCTCTCCTGGACTCACATGGCAGGTGAGCCCCCATGACAACTGATCCCTATCTGTGTCTTGGCTTTCTGCACACCACTCTCTCTCGGCGGCAGACAGGAGCCCTTGAAGGACAAAGATTTATTCTTGTTCATCTTTATATCCTTCATAGCCAGCACAGTACCCAGCCCACATCATATGCACAAGTGTTTCTTGAATAAAGAAAATCTCAAACTTAAAAAAAAAAATAATCCCTTTTTTTTAGAAAACAGAAGAATGCCTCCTAGTATGGGATTCTAACTAAGAGAAAGGCCCTGAAGAAATAAGCTAGAGATCCAGTTTGAATTCCTAGCATTTGCATTCAGGAGCGCAAGAACCCCATTCCAGATTCTGGAGGGCACCTTGTGTGCGGTGGTCAGATGGGCCTAGGGAAGCCCCAAAGAGGAGGTAACTCAAAACAACCTCTTATCTGCATAGGACCTCTGCTGACTCACTGACTTTGGTTTTTGGACCTTCCGAATCTATAATGGGTACACATGGGGTGAGACAGTTATGAAACAAAAAATACAGGTCACATGGTTCAGTGTATAAATCCAAGGAAAATGTTTTTTATATGAAATGGAGACAAGCATCTGTCTTGCTCATCTTGCAAAGTACAGAATGTTCCATGTGGACTAATCAAACTTCATAGGCCTACTATGCATCCTTGTACATTTCCTAATAATCTGTCCCTCCCAGAGATGTTGCTCACTGGAAACTTGTCCCTGACTAAAGAGCCAGTGTTTTCTGTAATGCATGGAATAAAACGGAAATACCACAGGGTCCATTTGACTTACTGAGGAGCAAGCAGGAAAACAACATCCATACATTCCACATTAGGCCCTTTCTCTCACAAACACACACACACACACAGAGACATAAATCAGAGACAAAGGCAAGAAAGGATTTGGCTCATACAAAAAAATGAAATAATGCTATTTGCAGCAATGTAGATGGACCTAGAGATTATCATACTAAGTGAAGTAAGTCAGAAAGAGAAAGACAAATACCATATGATATTACTTATATGTGGAATCTAAAATATGACACAAATGATGAACTTATTTACAAACGAGAAACAGACTCACAGACAGAGAACAGACTTACAGTTACCAAAAAGGGGAAGCAGGGTGAGGGAATAATAAATTTAAAACATGGGATTAACAAATAAAATCACTATATATAAAATAGATAAACAACAAGAACCTGCTGTATAGCACGGGGAACTGTATTTGATATCTTAATAACCATAATAGGAAAAATAGAAAAATATATATGCATGTATGTATAACTGAATCACTTTACATGAGAAACTAACACCACATTATAAATTAACTATACTTTAATAAAAAGCTGTCTAAAAAGTAAAGTGTATCGATTTAAAAAAAAAAGGATTTGGCCAAATTGTGGGTCAAAGTACACAAAACTCCTTTCATTACATTGATTCATTTATCTGAAGATTCCCACAAATATTTAATAACATTCATCTGACAAAAGGGATTGTTGCTGCCATTTTACAGGGGGAGAAAAAGAGGAGACTCTTGATCTAATTGCACAGTGGAACAAAGAAGAGAAACAGCTCTGCTAAACATGAACACGGACTACAATATAAAGGCTGTAAGAGAATCACGAAAGGCTGCCCTTGATCTTAAAGGATGTGTTGGAACTCGTCAGACAGTCAAGGACTGTGTCCGTGTGTGTCTGCAGACATGCAGGCAGGTACGTGGAGATCTAGAGATGTGGGAGAGAAGACAGATATTTTCTGTACCCCACACCAAGGGTACAGCCTCAGCAAAGGCACAGAGATGGCTGTGCACGTCTTGTTGTTGCCAGCCAAAGTGTGAGATGATGAGTGAGCAGCAGGATTCACAGCTGGACAAAGCCAACTGAAAAGCCTCAAAGCACCATCGCAAGAATCAAGTCTAGATTTCACTGTGTATACAGTACAACATGTGTCTCCAGATTTTCAAGGAGAAGTTATGCTAAGACCTTGGTTCTTATTTGAAAGAATGCCTTTCTGCAGCAAACAAAAATGTCCTTTGGAGTTTCTTGCTATTGCTGTTGTTGTCAGTGGTGGTGGTAATGCTGGTGGTTTAGCTTGGGGTTTTTTGTTTGTTATTTCTGGCAGAAGCTGCGCTTCTGCCTTACCCTGCTGGCCCTACACTCATAGACTTAGCCACTCTGCTCACACATGCAAACCCAGAAGGACAACCTGGTAGAAAAGCAAGAATGTATCAGTGGAAATAACTTGATACTGGAACCTTAACAGCATGTTCCACCCAATGGCTCTTATGGATTGAGCCAAAAAGATCCATGACCCATCTACACCATCAATTTCCACTTACTAAGGGAAAGATCTCAATGATGGAAAAAAGGTAAAGAGAAGCATGAAAAAATCAAAATGGTAATAATATCTCAGTTACACTAAGGTGAAACATTTAACAAACATACATCCATAAAATTTTAAATATACTCATTATGGAAGAAGAGCAGCAATTGAAAACTAAAACAAATCACTTCAAAACCTCACTGATAAAGCACTGATAAGGCATCCTTTCCAAAAGCTGTGGAAATTTCAGCTCTTTGTGGGTAAGTCCAGTGGGAGTTTTGCAAAATGTCAAATATTCCATGGCAACAAAAATTCTTATATAATAGTGTTTTGAAGGAAATACCAGTAGCCCTTCATAGTATGATTATTATTTTATTTGTAAAGTAGACCTGAGACAAAGGTAAAAACCAAAGCATTCTTGGTATATAATGCTTGCCTGCAAGTTCAAAAGAAAGGAATTACATCTCTGTGTTAACCCATCAGGAGGATTGGCCCAAACTTGAACGCAGCTTTAAAAATCTGCCAAGGCAAAAGCATCTGACAACAGTCTCCCATAGACCACACAACAGGACTTCTGTCCTCAAGGCTCTGAAAATTTCAGGGCAGTGTGACTACCTCTCAACACTTGGACTTCAGACCTGAGATGGGAAGGCCTTGAACTGATGGTCAGGGTACTCATTCTAAATCCTGCTCTTTTTGGGCTTTGTGTCCATACTGAACTCTCTATGGTTTTCCTCTAGCATCTTCCTCAAGAGATGGGCTTTGCTCCACAAGTCTGTTGCTCTGAACTCACCAGGCACAACGTGAAGGTGTGAGTGGAAAACAGTCACCAAGAATCCTTAATGAGAAATGTGATGCTCAAACAGCCTTAAGAAACAAACTGATGGCTTTCTTTCTACGCAAGCAAAGACTGAGGCTCCTCAGAATCTTAAAAGGACTGCCTATTTTCTTGGTGATCATTTCAGTTGAGGGTGGAATCTGTTATACTATCTGATCATCAATCCCAAACAATATCTGATTTTCTTTCTATGTATTTTTAAACCAACTGCTTTTAATGAAAAGTTCATCTAGATAGAAACTGCAATTCATTATGCTACAGCCATGGAGAGAACACAAAAATAACCAGGAATGAAGACTCGGCTTCCTGAGAGACAGACAGAACAATGAACAACGTCAGTGCTGATGATAAAAAACACCAGCTACGCGTTTTTAGGCTCACTTCCAAGCTGTTAGTTATTGCTACACCCATCCTCATGGTCTCAAAACCAAATCTGGAGCTTCTGAGAATTGATTCATGCCACTTCCCATATGGGCTGGATGTGGCTGGGGCTCTGTGAACAGGATGGTGTGTAAGAGTATGGGCTCTGAATCCAAATGGCCTAGGTTTACATTCTTCTCTCACTGTGTGATCAAATCCAAGGTATTTAATCCATCTGTGCCTCATCTACATTCTTAATCTCTAAAATAAAAATACACATCTGGGGTTCATGCGAGGATGAACGTAAGGTGAATGTTTAAAAGTCTTCAAACACAGCTGCCATGTAGTAAATGCTGGTTATACACTAATGAACGTGATGATAGTAATGGCCACACACTGGAAAAGGTCCCTGTCACCAAGTACCGCTAACTCATTAGCCTCTTCAGACCCAACCCACAGAAACAGGATGTAAATAGGCAAATGAAGATGTGGGATCACTCAGATCACTACACTGTGCAGTTCAGTACAAAATGAATGAGGGTTGTCATTCTTTTCTAACTTTGTTGTCTTCTGCCAAACAAAGAAGACTTAGAGACACAAGTGGGGGTCAGAAAGCACCATACCCCGTCATGGTGTGCTCGTGTGCTTTCTCTCTCTTCCTCTCACGACCCACTCACTTGATTAGCCATTCCTGTATCTCTAGCTAATGGCTTCCCCCCACAAAAATGGAGGTTTCCAAACTGTAGCTCTCAAGCTTGATCAGGAGAGAGATGGAGGGTTCTTTCTGCTCATGCTTTGCCCAACCCAAAGGCAAAAAAGTAGATCTTGATCCAGGGGTTGGCAGGATAGCAGGCACTCATTCCTGCCCAGCTTCCCACTGAAAAGAGTCACAGTGAGCTGCTCACCAGTTACCTAAGGTGCATGCTACCACGCTCTAATGGGAACTGCATTTTTTCTGGAGACACTCCTCACCACCATCTGCCATCTCATACCAGGAAAGGATGTACTTCCTGTGAATGTGGCTTTGACCTTGAACTACTCCTCATGAATATTAGTTAATGATGGCTCCCCCAACCCTTTCATAGGTTGGGTGGGTGTGTGTGTGTGTATAGGTGAGGCAACCTCATCTCTGATCTCCACAATGTTTCATCCAAGAGGAAGAAATGGTGACTCAGAGAAGGTAAGTAACTAGCACAAGATCACAAAGCCTGTTGTAACCCAAGTAAGCTTAAAGTTAAACCCTCTTTTTTCTCCACAATAACAGGCTGCTTCCCCTGCATGACATTTGAGAGTAAAAGCAGAGCCCATCAACTATTACAAAGCCACTTATTAATAAAATCTGCTGCCTGATTTCCCTAGAGAGTTAATTCCCTTTACAGACACAGACTTTACTCACTGAATTGCCAACAAAGAAGAAAGACATGGAGAAGGGTCCAAGTTTTGGAAGCCTCCCAGCAGCTTTTCAAATCTCTTAGCCAAACACAATGAGCCCTGACTTGCATTGTTCTGCCCAACAAGGGAATGCCAAAGTGTTTGTCCCTAACTTCATTATGAGAAGACCAATTTGTCCTCCTAAACACATCTGTCATTTCCTGAGGTTTATCCCTATTTCTAGTTTTCAGGGTCAGACTTTAGGACTTCTGCACCCTGAAAATGGCCATGCTCTTCCCACTGCCTGTCCACACCAAGAGTTTGGTTAAAGCCAATAGAATATGCAGTAGCGAGAGGAATGTCCCCTTGTGACCTCAAGCTCCCTTCTTGGCTCAGAAATAAGCTGTGCTCCAGCCAGGAGATACTTTCTTTTCTTTTTCTTTGCTTTTATAAATTTATTTTCAAGTTTGAATACAGTAAAAATCAGTTATTTTTGGCTTACGGCTCACTAAGTTTTGACTGAGTTGTGTAACCACTGAAATCAGGATACAAGGCCATTCCTTTGCAAAAAAATCCCTGGTGATGCCCACTGGTTGTCAGATCCTCCTTTCACTGTTAACCCCTGGCAATGCCAGCTATCCTCTGCCCCTGCAACTTTACCTGTTCCAGATAAATGGAACCGTACACTATGGAGCCTTTTGAGTCTGGCTTCTTTAACCTAGCACAAAGCAGTAGAGATTAGGCCAAGCCTTTTTTATATGAATAGTTTACCTTTTTTATTACTAAGCACCACTCTGTTGGATGAACTCCCCATGGTTTGCTTATTCATTCCCAAACTGAAGAACATTTGGGTAGTTTACATTTTCAGGTTGTTGTGAATAAATCTTCTCTTACATAATTTACAAATTTGCATACAGGTTTAATATAAACCTGTTTTCACTTCTCTGGTGCAAATACCTAAGTGTGCAGTTGATAACCATATAGTAAATGTATGTTCAATTTTATAAGAAATTGCCAAACTATTTTCTGAAGGGTTGCATAATTTTTACATCTCTGTCAACAATGTATAAGAGTTCCAGTTGCTCCACATCTTCACCAGCACTTGGTTTTGTCAGGTTTTTTCTCTCTCTCTCCCCCTCCCCCCATCTCCCTCCTTCTCTCTTTCTCTTCTCCCAATAGGCCAATCATGAAACTACTTATACAAAGATACTCTTGTGAAAAAGGTGAGGCTCCATGAACCTACATAGGCAGTCATAGGCTTGGATAGCCCAAAGCAGTTCACAGGGTCAGGAATAGCAGAGTTATCTATATGGCCTCAGTCAAAAAAACCAGGACCCACGGGTTATACAATTCAAAAAGAGTTGCAATTTGAAACTCTCACAACATACGAAGTTAGGGATATTGCCTTATACATTTATTCACATAATACCATGCTTTGTTCTTAACATACAACTAAACAAATGCATTCACTTTGCTTTATGAGCTTTCATATATTCCACAGAGCATGTGGGCAGCCCCACTCATAAAGACTGTGTAAATGGACAACTTCACTGCAGAGATGGTCAAAAGCCTTAGGCACACTCCATGAATAGTTGGAGCCAAGGTAGAGAGGCTCAGAATGTACAAATTCCAAAATGATGGTAACATGTTTTAAGAAAGTCATAAACCTATGAGCATCTTATGGAATTTCTGGGCCCTACTGCTAGAAAAGTGAGAAAATAATATAAAAAGAATCCTTGAAGTCTGTCTATGACCTTACAGTGGTCTATGATCTTAAGTGGTTAAGAACCACTGTCCAAAAATACCCATGGTTTTTACAGGCAGGAGGTCATTTCTATCAACATCCTCCTCTTCTGAGCTGAAGAAAGGAACCCAAGAACTGGTTACTGGTGAAACCATGGAGAAACAACAGCGGCATGGCTTTATCGATTGTATTAGTTTTCTAGGGCTGCCACAGCAAGATACTACAGACTAAATAGCTTAAACAATAGAAAGTTACTCTCTTACAATTCTAGAAGCTTAAAGTCCAAGGTCAAGATTTTGGCAGAATTGGTTTCTTCTAAAGAAAGAAAGATGGCTTACATATGGCCATCTTTCTCCACTGTCTTCACAGAGTCTACCCTCTGTGAATTAATGAAACTTTCACACATTTTAAACACATGTATCAAAAAAAAAAAACACATGTATCATATTACAGTTGCTACAGAAACCTCAGAATACATTTATGCATCACTAATTTGAAATTAACCACAGCTACTAAACCCGCTGCCATATAATGCATTAAAGAAGAGGCACATATATTGCTATATTACATTTTTAAACTATATTTCAATAAAAAAGTATTCTCCTTTGCAATCTTACAAACTTTAAGTTTTTAAAAAATATTTTTTTCTGAGAAGGGTACTATAGGCTTCTCCAACTGCTAAAGGGTCCACAGCATAATTACAGCAATACATGAATATGGATTTATTTACCTCCAACCCTCACCACTGGGCCACTTAATCTTCACTGGTAGGGTCAGATCTATCCCAAACTCTCAGTTCAAACATGCTCAAAAGAGAAAATGAGAAGGTCAAGAATTCATCAGTTTGGTACAAGTTGACCTTGTTGCAAGTTCTGTTTTTCTCCTGAATTATGTATTTCCTGTGACTACAGGCAGACCTCAGAGATATTGAGGGTTAAGTTTCAGACTAACACAATAAAGTGAACATCACAATAAAGCAAGTCACACAAAAACTTTGGTTTCCTGAAAGAGGAGAGTGAAAAAGTTGGCTTAAAGCTCAACATTCAGAAAACTAAGATCACGGCATCTGCTCCCATCACTTCATGGGAAATAGATGGGGAAACAGTGGAAACAGTGTCAGACTTTATTTTGGGGGGCTCCAAAATCACTGCAGATGGTGATTTCAGCCATTAAATTAAAAGACACTTATTCCTTGGAAGGAAAGTTATGACCAACCTAGATAACATATTGAAAAGCAGAGACATTACTTTGCCAACAAAGGTCCATCTAGTCCAGGCTATGGTTTTTCCAGTGGTCATGTATGGATGTGAGAGAGTTGGACTGTGAAGAAAGCTGAGCACCGAAGAATTGATGCTTTTGAACTGTGGTATTGGAGAAGACTCTTGAGAGTCCCTTGGACTGCAAGGAGATCCAACCAGTCCATTGTAAAGGAGATCAGTCCTGGATGTTCTTTGGAAGGACTGATGCTGAAGCTGAAACTCCAGTACTTTGGCCACCTCATGCGAAGAGTTGACTCATTGGAAAAGACTCTGATGCTTGGAGGGATTGGGGGCAGGAGGCGAAGGGGATGACAGAGGATGAGATGGCTGGATGGCATCACTGACTCGATGGACATGAGTTTGGGTGAACTCTGGGAGTTGGTGATGGACAGGGAGGCCTGGCGTGCTACAATTCATGGGGTCGCAAAGAGTCAGACATGACTGAGCGACTGAACTGAACTGTATTGAGGAATGGCTTTAAGTCACCAGCTTCATTAAGCCTAACAAGAGAGTCAGCCAGTCCTTTGATGTTTTGAAGTCAGACATCAACTTCTCCTCTCTACCTGTGAAAGTCCTAGATGGCATCTCCTTCCAACAGAAGGCTCTTCTGTCTACATTGAAAATCTGTTCCTTAGTGTAGCCACCTTCATTCGTTATATTAGCTAGATCTGGATAACCTGCTGCAGCTTCTACATCAGCATTTGCTGTTTCACTCTGTACTTTTGTGTTATGGAGATGACTTCTTTCTTTAAACCCCATGAATCAACCCCTGCCTGTTTCTATTTTTCTTCTGCAGCTTCCTCACCTGTCTCAGCCTTCGCAGAATTGAACAGAGTTAGGGCTTCGCTCTGGACTAGGCTTTGGCTTAAGAGAATGTTGCAGCTGACTTCATCTTCTATACAGACCACTACAAATTTCTCAGTGTCAGCAATAGGGCTGTTTTACTTTATTATTCATATGTTCACTGTAGCAGCACTTTTAATTTCCTTCAAAAACTTTTCCTTTGCATTCACAGCTTGCCTGACTGCTTGGTTCAGAAGGCCTCATTTTTGGCCTATACTAGCTTCCAACATGCCTTCCTCACTAAGCTTAGATGTTTATAGAGTTGATTTAAAGCAAGTGATATGGATTTCTTCCTTTCATTTGAACACTAAGAAGCCACTATAGTGTTGTTAATTGACCTAATTTCAATATTGTTGTGTTTCAGGCAATAGAGAGGCTCAAGAAGCGGGAAAGGCCAGTCAGTGAGCAGTCAGAACACACACATTTACCATTAAGTTCATGGTGTTATATGTGTTTTGCAACACCTCAAAACCAGTTACAATAGTCACATCAAAGATCATGGACCACAGATCACCATAACAAATAGAATAATAATGAAAAAGTATGAAATATTGCAAAATGTGACACAGAGACATACAGTGAGAAGATGCTGAGAAAACTGGTACCAACGGACTGGCTCAATGCAGCGTTGCCACAAGCCTTCAGTTCGTGCAAAATGCATTATCTGCAAAGCACAATGAAGTGAAGCGCGATAAGATGAGGTGTGCCTGTGGACTGCTGCCTGGGCCCACGGTTTTTTTGAGACTGAAACCCAGAAACCTCGCACCCCAATCATTGCACCTATCACAAAAAATGTAAAAGGTCTCCTGTAAACTGTAATAATAGCCAATGTTTCTAGCTTAATGAATTGAGAGACTAGTGTTCTGCTCATGTTTCCTTCTATAGAAAGCTCTGAGGCTGAATGGCTGCCAGGAGACGGTTCATGAGGCACCATGGGTTAGATTATGAAATGACAGCCAAATTTCCTGCGTGAAATTTCCGTCTCCTTTACATCAGGAAGGTGTTTCTTACTGACCCCGTTCACAAGGAGCACTGGTCCTTATCAGGTTTAGTGCTACACTCCCAAAGGAATCGAAGTTGTGTGAAGGAGAAGTTCTAATGCACTGCTATGTCTTCCTTCTCCAAGAGTATCTGAGGGATAGATTAGTGTAATTAATGTAATTAATGTAATTCCTAGAAGCAAGGCTGGGAAGAGCTGCAAAATGACCTCAAAACTTCTAAAAACTCTAATATGGGTCTGCAGAATTAAGGCAATGAAAATGACAATCATAATAATGCAGAAAGGGAAAATAACTTAGTTACCACAGAAACATCTGGAACTTCAAACAATGGAAGAAGTTGTCCATTGAGGAAAAGTTCTTATTTTCCATAGATAGAGACTTTCTGCTGAAGAACCACCAGTTCTGAAGTTGTTCTTAATGATAAAAGACTAAGACTTTCTCAATAGCATTTTAGTAAATCTTTGAAGGAACTGAAGAAAATTCAGGAATGGGATAAAGCTAAAAGGAGAGAAGTTAGGTGTCATGTTCATGACCAGATTTGTTCAATTCACAAAGAAGCCTTCTCAGACTTTCAGTCCTCTCTGGCACTCTCTCCAAGAGCAACACTGCTGCTGGATTAACCTCTTGGAGTATGGAAACTTAAGAAGATGTGTTTTGGTTTTACTTATTTCACCTAAAAAAAAAAAAATTACATTTGGCTCCAATAGAGGTAACTACAAGTTTCTTTCCTGTAGAGTTTATACAGATTTTAAGACAAAGAGTCATGCTACCAAGTAAAATCTGGGCTATTGCACAGGTGCTTGGCTCATTTCTACAGGCAGGCTAGAATTAGGAAGTAAAGAATCTGAACATATCACACTCCATGTTCACGGGTGTATATGGGGTCCTGCTTTCACCCCCATTTCCTCAGGAACTCTGATCCTGCAAATAAACCACTTCTAAATTCACCTTTAAGCAATGTTTTCTTTATTTAATTTGTTTTATTTTATGTATTTATTTGATTTGGCTGCATCTCACAGCATGTGGAATCTTAGTTCTCCAACCAGGAACTGAATACACACCGCCTGCAACGGAAGGAGAGTTCTAACTGCTAGACTGTTAGACCAAGCCCCACTGAAATGAAATTCAGGCCCTCAAAGGTACATTTCCTTAGTTTCCATCTTCTCCACACACAGAGGCCACTTACATGGAAAATAAATCGCTTCCCCTAGAGACAGTCCCTTTTGTTTTGTCCCAAGTGCCACATTAGTGAATAAGCCTGCAATGTAGGATAGTAATCACAGTGAATTATAGTAATGAATGAACCCTTCACCCTAAAGGGTGTCCAGGAAATATGAGTGCACTCCTGAAACACATATGTATAGGAGTCCATTATGCAATAACTTGCCAATCGTAGAATGTATTTTAAGAACTCATCAGGTATCTGTGGTCCTCTTGAAATCTGTGATCTGGAGCCCAACCAATTTCTAAAAAGCCCCAGTGATTTAGAGCTGTGGTTCTTAAATTTAGCTGTATATCAGAATCATTTAGAAAGAATTTTTTTTTAAATCACAGTTCCCTGAACACAGCTTAGACCAAATAAACCAGAATATGTGGGGGTCTGGTCATCACAGATAACAGCCAAAAATAATCTCCCCTGGTTACAGATTCCCAGGGCTGAATGCTTTAAGGTCTGGAGAGTCCTTGTCTGGGCCACACATTTTAGGTGAAGCCCAAATCACACAACAGGCGGATGGAGAGAAGGAGGCGAATCTGCCTGCTGAGGATGAAAAGACACCTGAGGGTTTAGTATTTATCCTCCACAATTGGTTCAGGATACTAACCAAGGTCACACCATGGCACCTTTTTTCCCATTCAGTGTTGCCCTTAATACGCATTGTTGCCCAATTTCACACATATAAGCATATACATGTAGAGACAGAAGCTAATTATTTGTCCCCATGCCACTGCCCTGGAATAGTCCTATCCAAGACATAAACCTGCTTAGATTCAAGCTAACCAGATAACTTTAAAGGAAATCATTCCTCAAACGACAAGTCTTATATTTGTCATGCTTTCAAATTGCTTGAGCAATTAAAAAGTAAGCAAAACTAACCTAGACTCCCTTCCCTTCGTGAGCTGAAAATAGCTCAAAGTATTTTTCAAGAATGAAGCACCAACCCACATAAACTGCTGACTGGTGTCTGTGGCTGATTTGCACAGCCATTTAGAACACTAGATGAATGAGGGTCAGGTCCTAATCTCATTTTTGTTCTGTTTTGAGGCCTCGGATTTTGTACTAAGCCCTAGCTACTGGTTCAGCAAAGATAAGATACTCCCTTCACGACCAAGTGAGCCAACACATGCCCAGCCCTCTAGAACATACAGTTAAGTCATTAAAGACACTAGCTGAGGACCTAAAATGCAAGGGGAATTGCCCAGGTAAATAAATCCTTGTTCTTTTAAAGTATATATAAATACGAGGATAAAGCTGAGAGTAAGGATCCATGATCTGGAGGAGGGGGAGGTGAGGACAGGAAAAATTATATTTTCAGTCACCAATACCAGCTTGTGTAATCCTCTTTTCCCTTTTTTCTTTAAATAGTAGAAAATTTCCCTCAGGACTTCCCTGGTGGTTCACTTGTTCAGACTCCAAAGCAGGGGACGCAGGTTCAATTCCTAGTTGGGGAGCTAAGATTCCATGTGCATTGCCAGCCAAAAAAACTAAAAGGTAAAACAGAAGTAATATTGTAACAAGCTCAACAAAGACTTTGAAAACCGGTCCACATTAAAAAAAAAAAAAAAAAGTGCCCCCTTATGAGGTTAATTCTTCCACAGGTGGTCTGGGACCTCCCCTCTCCCTCTCAACCCAATTCCTCCCATCAGTTAGCCCTCTCACAGCTTAACTTCTCCCCAGGTGCTCCTTCTGGGTAACATCTAGATTCTCTCAAGTCTCCTCTAACTAGAAAAAATAAGCAGAAAGAATAAAGAAGAGGAGAAGTAAATCTGCTCTCTTCCCTGTGCCCTTCTAACGACTGCCCCAGCTTCCCAGCCTCACATCCTCATCTACCTGTTCACCTCCCCCCAGCCCACTGAGTCTGGCTTCCCTCAGCACTCTTCCCTCATTGCCAAGATAAACCACCACCACCCCTTTCGTAAAACCCAAAGGAAACTTTCAGTCTCTACCTCTTTCTCTTGACCCCCAGCTTGTACTAGACACATTTGACCACTACCTGCCTGACACCTTCCCTTCCCCACCCTCTTGCCTTCCACTTCCCCATCCTCCTCCCGCTTCTCTGGCTTCTCATTCCTGTCTCCTTTGGCTGTTTCTCTGCCCTTGCCCATCTGACCTGTTATGTTCCTCAGAGATCTGCCCTTGGTCTGCTTCTCACCCTACTCCTTCTTAATAGGTGAATCTTTGTGGCTTAAATGACCACCTATTTGTTGATAAATTTCCAAATCTATATTTACAGGCTTGATATTTCTGCAGAGTTTCAAATCTGAATAGCCCTCTGCGTGCTCAACATCTCCCTTTGAGGGACTTCCCTGGTGGTTCAGTGGTTTGGACTCAGTGTTTCTGTTGCAGGGGGCAAGGGTTTGATTCCTGGTCAGGGAACTAAGATCCCACAAGCCAAGTGGCAAAAAAAAAAAATGTATGTATATATATAAAAGAGAGAATCAATATAACATCTCCCCTTGATCTCAGAGACATCCAATTATATACAATGCAATTTACTCTCTCCCCTAAACGTGCTCTTCTTCTGCTCCCTGGGCCAGTCAACAGCAGCACCATACAACTGGTTGTTTAAGTTAAAAAACTTAGCATCTTCCCTGTTCTTTCTTTTCTTCAGTCTGTCCATCCAATAAATTACTAAGTCCTGTTGACCAGAGGAGCCTGGCAGGCTACCATCTATAGGGTTGCAAAGAATCCTACACGACCGAAGTGACTTAGCACACACAAGCATGCAATGATTCTATCTGCTAAATAAACTTTTCAGTCTATTACTCCTTTCTATTTCTACTGCCAAAGTTGAGGCCACTATCCCCTCTTAAACTGATCACAGCAACAAATCCCAAATATCCTCACAGCTTCCAGACTTATACCCTTCCAACCTATATTCTTTGTTGTCACCAGATCGATCCTTCTAAGATGAAACGCTGACCTCCCTCCCCCATTACAAGCATTAAAAATCCTTAGTACATTCCCCAGTACATCAGAATAGAATCCAAATTCTCCACAATGGCATCATGTCCTAGGAGATTTGGTGATCTGGCCTTGCCTCCCCTCTATAGCCTCACCTCATGGCCACAATTCATGGACTATAATCTCCCTAAAAAGCAATTTTCTTTATCATGTCCATCATTGTATTCCCAGCCTTTCAACAGTGCCTGGAATATAGCAAATTATTAATAGATATTTTGCTTAATCACTTTGCTAATAATTAAAGTTAACATATTAAAGCTAAAAGAAATGACAAGTCAAATTTGCAAAGTTTCTTCCCAGCAGGAGTTATCAGTATATTGCCTGGGGCTCTATTGCATAATTATGAGGCATTAGGAAATATGCTAAGGAGCTGGTGACCACTATTTGGCAAGGAGGCTTCATAATGAAAGGGACTGTATCTTTTTCCACTATGCCAAAGAAGACCCATCATAAATTCTATTTAGATACAACATATGCTGCAATGAGAGGGAAGTATTCCAAGAAATGGAAAAAAATATTTCCCAGATATCTCAAACTGGGTTCAGAATTTCTGTCTTCAGATCTTAGACAACAGTGAGAGAGGTAGAAGCAATTGGTCATCCTTAATTGTACCTGCTACCAGTTGATGGCTGAAAGGAAAAGTCTAAGATTGCTTCTGTGAATATCAGCACGGAACCCAGTTCAGATATTTCTAGACAGTATGGAGGTTTGGGGAATAACTCACAGACATGTAGTCTTGGACCAACCTCAGAAGCAAATTGTTTATCAAGAGTAATGTAGAAATTTCCAAGGAATGTGTGTGTGCATATGTGCATGTGGTGTGTGTAAGTGTGCATGTAAGAATGTATGAGTATGTGTATGTGATTTACTGAAGATCAAAAAGTGAGCTGAGATTCCTGACATATCCAGTTGGCTTATAGCCACTCCCATCTCTACACTAGGACCATCACCACACACACACACATCACATATTTATTTATATTAGGTTGGCCAAAAAGTTAGTTCAGATTTTTTGTATGCTTTGGCAAAACCCAAACAAAGTTTTGGCCAACCCAATGCAAAACTTACTGAGTCCATTTATTTCCTTAACTCTTTGGTTTTCCAGAGAAGGCAACAGCAACCCACTCCAGTGCTCTTGCCTGGAAAATCCCATGGACAGAGGAGCCTGGTGGGCTGCTGTCTATGGGGTCCCACAGAGTCGGACACGACTGAAGCAACTTAGCAGCAGCAGCAGCAGCAGTAGCTTTGGTTTTCATTGTATCTAATCCTCACAACGGAGAAGGCATTGGCACCCCACTCCAGTCCTCTTGCCTGGAAAATCCCATGGACGGAGGAGCCTGGTAGACTGCAGTCCATTTGGTCTCTAAGAGTTGGACACGACTGAGCGACTTCACTTTCACTTTTCACTTTCATGCATTGGAGAAGGACATGGCAACCCACTCCAGTGTTCTTGCCTGGAGAATCCCAGGTATGGGGGAGCCTGGTGGGCTGCCATCCATGGGGTCGCACAGAGTCGGACACGACTGAAGCGACTTAGCAGCAGCAGCAGCAGCAATCCTCACAACAGCCCTGCAAGTTTGATGCTTTTTTCTCCATTTTACAGACGTTTAAGCTGAGCACCTGAAGATCTAAGATCCTTCAACAAGTTAAAAAAATAAAAAAGGAAGAAATCAGAATCTGAACCTTGGTCCATCCAATTCCAAAGCCAGCCACCCTGTCATCAACACTTTCCTCCCTTGAATTGTCACTCTCCTCGTACTGGTTACAAGAAATGCCAGTGGGAGCGGCACTGCTTTACAATAAACCACCCTAATAAAAATGCTTCAGTGATTATTTTTGAGATGTCAAATTGAAAATGTACAGATTTCCCAGGACAAACAACCTGCCAAGTTTGATTGCACAATCAAAGGGCTGCAAGAAACCAAGGAAGCCAAATGTGTGTTGGAAAGACTACAGATGTCATTTGGGAACGCTCAGCACTTCGAACTTTCAGGCTGAGACAGCCTCACTTCCACCGGAACCACAGCCTTATAAGGCTAAACAAGGCCAATGACTTCCTCAGCTGAATCAACCTGACACATACCGCCTGTTCTCTTAGCTCACTGGGATTCCACTGGCGGAGCATCAGCCCCGTCATGGAAAAAACACCATCGCCGGGAGGGCTGAGTGAACTGGATCACAAACACCCACCTTGTCATAAAGCTGCTATGAGACTTGTAGTGGGAAGATGGAGGAGGCAACAAGCTGGGGTCAGGAGTGGAGATATTTAGGCTCCCAAGAGAAATTAGTCACAAGCCATTCCTTCGTCTCCACTTACAGCCATTTTGGGGAGCAACAAACTCTAAAAGGATGAAAAACAAAGTCTGCCTCCCACCCACACCCAGCATGTGCTCTGAAGATCACAGGAAGGCTTCTCTTCATTTGTTCTGGGGCACACAGGCTGCCTGTGAACAGCTGTGCCTTCCGACGGACAAAGTAGACAGTCAGTGTTCCAGAAAAATAGTGGGCTCTGGGGAATTAAATCAGCCATTCATTTGATTCTTTCCCATTAGACCTAGTCTCATTGTACCAAACTCTAGGAAAATAAAAGGAACTTAGCAGAAATCAGCTCCACAGATATTCACAAGGAGAACTGCCTGGTTCTGAGAAGCCACCTCGACCAGAGGTTGGGAAATAATGAAAAGGTTTGAGACTTCAAAGTTGAGCACATGAGCATGCTTCCAAAAATGGAAAACTAGTGCCATCGCCAAGTAACTTCCCTTCCAGTTATCATTGCTCTCTACAGATTATGGAAAATATTTGTCTGAGATGTTATTTCAACTGCTCTCATTCTCAGTAAGTATAGTAGGACTATCATGAAGCATGTGTTCATCATTTCCCCCCAGAAATAAACTGTTGATCTTGAAATGTCAGGTGCTAGGGAAAGGATGAGGAAATTTTCAGAAGAAACCCAAAGGTCTTTCTAAGGGGAAAGACACTGCAAGTCCATGTCTTTGAGGTTCTGCTTAGTGGAACATCATCAGGGTGGACTTTGGTGACCACCTCCCCAACCAAAGCCCAGGACAAGAAAAGGCTACCAGCCCCTTTAAGAGGAAACATCATGGTAGAAAGATATGGGACCAGTGGGCAGACTTATACACCAAGATTCATCTCTGAGACAGAGTAGTGCTTCTGGGTCTTTAAGGCTGTAACCATCAGAACTAGTACTGACCCAGCCCCACTGAGCAGAAGCTTGTGTCCTAGGGAAGACAGACATAGGGGAATCAAAAAGACATGGACCAGCTTTTGAGTGACTCATTCTTGGGTCAGGAAATACTGGAGAATCACTGTTGCCAGGGTTGCTGCTAGAAGACGTGCTACCCTCCATTATCATGTCTGTGTATCCACTTAATTCACATTTTCCTGAGTGAGAGGCCTGATACCAGCTCTCCCGCCTGGCAGCCTGGTACCACACTGCAAATCTACCAGCTTAAGGGGTGGTTATAGCACCATCTAGCCTCACGGAGTACAGCAGCCATGAGAACGTGTCTTGCAAACCTTCTCCTACCAGGGATGGAATCGACCCAGGGCCTCGACTACTACACTTTAAAGTCTCTTGCTGTGTTTGCACCATGAGTCCTCTTTCTGAGAGCTGCTCCCTGCCACTGATGAGGACTCCATTCTGGGTGACAGCATACCCTTTTGTCGGTTAACTTGGGCACGAGAACTTCCCAGGTGCCTCCTTAGACTACAGAGCAGTGTAGCCAGCTTCTACCTATCTTTCTCTCCTGATCCCTTTCACCGACTCGGTCACATTGTGACCTGACTGCTAACGCCAGCTTTTCCCTCCCTAAGTCCTTTCACACAAGCAGTCCCCCCAGGAAAATATTTGCAACGTGTAACACGATCTTGGCGTCTGCTTCTCAAGTACCCTAACATAAAAAGAAACATTTGACTTGTGTCTACAGGAACAAAGTGGAAGAGGCAAGGATTATTGCTCGGATATAAATTAAAATAGCACCCTGAATATAAAACACCCTGAAGCACCTGAAGACTCGTTGAGGTTATCATAAGTATGGAAGCCAGGGATCACTATAGATAGGTTCAAATTGATCAATTGTATTTGTGACTTTATTTGTAGGCAACACTTTAAATAAATATCTGCTATGCAAGTTTAGGCACAAAGGGAAGCATCAAAGCAAAAGGCTGTTCCCTACTCCAGTAACGGAAGGGAAAGCAAGAAGAGATGACATGTACCAGAGAGCAGGCCAAGGTTGCTTGGCCATGGTGACCTCCCAAATGAGCACTCCTAATATCCCATTGTAACCTGCAAGCACAGCCTGGATTCCATGTGTGGAGAGTTAAGAAATTTCTCCAGACCCCATTTATTGAACCCAACACCATCAAAGCCTAATAACACTCGCTAAATGATGACACATAGTCACCAGCCCTGGGACCCTCCATGTTCTGTCATCCAGAACCCAGTGCCAATTCACATGTAATTGATAGCTGGAACTTCAATCCATCAGGCACTCATTCTGTACCAGTCATTACACAAAGCATTTTACACTCAGTCATCTCATCCAGCCACTTATTCATTCAATACATCTGTTGAGCACCTACCCTGCGCCATCATTCCTCCAGGAGAGAACAAGACTAAAAAGTCCCAGCCCTCATAAAGCTAGTGCTCTAGTGAGAAAGACAGAAATAATTTTCAAAAAGAAAGCAAACATAGACATACGTTTCAAGTAATGATGAATACTATAAAGACAACTAAAGCAGAGTAAGGTGCCAGGAAGTTATAGATAGAGGGGTAGAGTGCATTTTACAAGGAGTAGCAAGGAAACTCATGTACGGAAGCAATATAATGGTAGAGATCTACAAGAACTGGGAGAGCTAGCTGGGTAATCAAGCCATCAGTGAACAGTCCCCTTAATCTCCTTTAATCCATACCTCAAATGTGTGAAGTAGATGGTGTGCATGCATGCTAAGTCGTTTCAGTCATATCCAACTCTTTGCAACCCCATGGACTATAGCCCACCAGGCTCCTGTGTCCATGGGATTCTCCAGGCAAGAGTACTAGAGTGGGTTGCTATGCCCTCCTCCAGGGGATCTTCCCAACCCAGGGACTGATCCCATGTCTGTTATACCTCCTGCATTGGCAGGCAGGTTCTTAACCACTAGCACCACTGGGGAAGCCCCAAAGTAGAAGGCATTATCCCCCTGTTAGGCAAGAACCTTAGAGAGGTTACATACTCAAGTAAATTTCATTCTAAAGCCAGGGTTAGCATTATACCTCAGCCATTAAAGTGGACTCTAAAATATTCCCACTTATATTCTAAAGTCAAAGAGAAAGCCCAGGCTTTATTCATAGCCTATTCCTGCTGACACACTTGTTGGGTTACAGAGAAGACACTTATGGAAGACACTTATGAAATGACAAAGAGCTGGCTGTGCTTGGGAAGTTCCTAGCCCAGTGCTCTCCATCACACACACACACACACACACACACACACACACACACACACACACACACGCACGCAGAGTCTGCCGATCTGCAGCAACGCCAGGGCATCCTTGGAAGCATCGTAAGGTCTCTCTGCCTCTGCCTAGCAAAAGGCTGGCACTGCCTGGAGACCTTAAAGCCTGAGCAGTGGACACTCAGTGGGACCAGAACCACAAGGAAACTGGCCAGGTCCTGTTTACTCACAAAAGTGTTCACTACACACATGAACAAGGAAATGTTTGGGTCGAGCAAATGGTAGAGTATTGCTTGAGCTGAAACATGGAATTTTATGAAGTTATCAGCATCATGTGTGAAATGACAGTCTTATCAAAGCTTATAATAGAAAGATATGTCATCAATAGCTGCCGCAGTCATAAGAGATGAACACAAAGTTAACCACTCTGAACTCTGTTCCACAAACTTTTTCTTCAACAGCCCTTGACACATAGTAAGTCCTCAAAATGGAAGCTATTATTATTATATTCATTAAATATCATCATTATTGTAGCTCTTTATCCGATCCCACAGTCCTGGCAGCTAGGAAAGGGGGTGATAACAAGGACCCAGAGAAGCTGTACTTCCCCACGAGGGTTCACCAGCCAGGGTGGAGGTCCCTGTGGGAGATTCTAAAATCAGCCTTCAGCAGGGAAAATGATGACTCAATAAACTCATAGATATTTATGTCACTCCTGCTTTAAAGAACATCTTTTCCTCCTGGGTAATAACTGAGTCCCATAAATAGATTCTAAACTTCTACCCATTCACCAAAAATAAACTTGGAGGACTTTCACAACATGGCAGTATGACACACCATTAGCTCTACTGGGTCAGTTGATTTTTGCCTTCTTCCCAACACCTGCTTTATTGGAATCCCAATCTAACCCAGAGGTCCATGTAATAATAAAAGATCCAAGCCTATGCATTCATGGTTTCCTGAGCCCTGAATAACCAGGATTCTCTTCCTGTGTTACCAATAAACTGTGGCGATTAGGGGCTTTTTATTTCGTTTTTTCATGAACAGACACTCTTTTACCACCTTCATTTCTGGCACATGACCTAAAAATCTGTTTCACTGAGCTTTTTAATAACAACCTGGGTGTCTCTAGGGTGTTGTCTATGGGGTGATGAACATCTTTATGTAAATCTTCTAAGCTGAGAGCTAACATAACCCCAAGGACAGGGATCCTCTTCAGTCCATACAGAAGTCCACATAACATCATCCTTAATAAAAGGTAACTATAATTGCTTTGACAGTTTGTAATTTAGCTCAACATGTTTTGGAAGTAATATTTACGCACATTTATTTTCATTCAACCTATGGGACAACTGTTGATGTACAAGTTGGGGTTCACATCTGATAAAGACTGTACATAAAAAGTATACCTTGGAAACTTCATTCTCTTCTTGATTCTCTGGTGCTCATAGTCAACTGAATAATCAAGTTCTATGCCTGAGAAACATTGTGCATTACCTCATGTAAGTGTGTGCACTTTGAGAATGGAAACTGTCTTTGAACTCTCAGTCTCTCTGTAGCCAAACAAATCTGGTAAGCCCTAAGAAAAATGTGAGGGAGCTGCAACAGACTTCCTGCAAATAGATCTACTCCTCTTGGTTTCCCAGGCATGGGTTTTGATAGAATGCATCTTCTTAGGTATGCTCCTCCTTAGGTTTGATAAGGGCTAACAGAGAGGCCAGGCACTGATCAGAACCTCCTACAGTTTAAGAGCTGGACTACATCTAATGAATAAAGTAGTGATTTATCAGGCCAGATATAATAAACTATTTTCAGAATGTGCTTCATTGCAGTTTTACTCCTTTTTGTGGGGAAAAAAAAAATACGAACTGGATATGCAGGAATTAACCTGTGAACCAGAGCCAGGAGAAGAAATTTGCATAAAACAGCCAGTCAGTCAGTAAGACCTCAAGATCCTTTTTTCTTTGTGGTCTCCTGCCATTCTTATTAACTCAGACTATGGTGTTTAATGCCCTTTTTCCTCCTGACTCTAATGTCTGCTGTCTCTGACCTTGGCTTAGAAATCTGTTAGAGTTGTAATCTCTCGTGGTTGCATGCATGCTTAAGTTGCTCAGTCGTGTCCAACTCTTTGAGACCCATGGACAGTAGGCCACCAGTCTCCTCTGTCAGTGGGATTCTCCAAGCAAGAATACTGGAATGTATGTCCATTTCCTTTTCCAGGGAATCTTCTGGACCCAGGAATCAAACCCAGGTCTCCTGCATTGCACCTGGCCTCCTGCAACCCAGGCAGATTCTTCATCATCTGAGCCACCACGGAAGCCCCAATCTCTCATGGTTGGAAGGTAAATAAAGATGGTGCAGTTCAAGCCTCTACCACTTCCCCCATCACCCTTCCAGGGCAGGAAATCTCCCTTCAATATCTTTGAGCAATGGTCACAGACCCTCCATGATGGAGACTGCTGATTATTAGGAATGTCTTCCTTGGATTGGGTCAATTTTCCCTCTCTGAAAATTTCATCCTTTTATGCTCATCCTGCCTTCTCTTCGCTTTTCTACACACCTCACACTTCCACTGTCTGGACACATGCTCTGAATTCTTCCCAAGGGCCCACTGCTGTGCGGAGTCTGCAGATGTACAAGGCTCTGAGTGTACATCTTGGGTGCTCTCAAGTGTCAATATCTTAAATGATGCCCATGACAAGGGGTGATTCTGGTTATGGTCTTAAAGCATGATGAGACTGTTTTGTGACTGAGACAATATCACTTTGTCTATTTATCCATAGCTCAGAAAAGGAGTGATAGCATACAAGCTGAGTTTCAACACTAACTGGTGTTGGGAAATGTAATGAATTCCCATCTTTTTCACAAGAATTCTATCAAGCAAGCTCACCCCCATGTATTGATGGCTGTTTACAATAGGCTGATGATAAATGATAATTTCATGAGAATAATATACTTTTTAAAGGGAAGTAACAATTAATAGTTAAAAAAATGTATAGCAAGTTTTATGCAGAGGAAGTTCACTGTGTCTCTTTTATCATTTCAATTATGTAGACAGAGAAATGTTTGTTCTTAAGAGCTTTCCAGAATATCACCTTGGTTCCTGGTCTCTTTTGCCACTTCCAGGTATATTTCCTGGCTGTGCTGAGATGTGAAAGTAAGGAAGCAGGATATGAGAGAGTCACTGCCCAGAGAATAAAGCAACCTAGATGCTAATCGCAGCTCTGCTATTAATGCTGGAAGATGAGATTAACTAGTCATTTTGAGCATTAGTTTTCCAACTTATAAAAGGAGGAGCCAGGTTTACATAATCAGCTTTGTTGCATACCAGTGAGAAATGTGTTTGGAACACGTCACTATTAAAACACTGCTAATCTTTCTGGGAGGGCCCACTGAGACCCCACAGGGGAGCCAGCATAGCTCTGCCCACTGGATGGGGGATGAGGAGTCTGGGAACCCCTGCTCCAAAACGAGGACTCTCAGCTCAGAGGCACTCCTATACCTGGCTGGAGGAAAGAAGCCATCCTCGCTTCTTGATAAGGCCTATTATTCAAAGCAAATGGCACACATCTGCAGCAACATGGAGGGACCTAGAGATAATCACACTAAGTGGAATAAGTCAGAAAGAGAAAGACAAGCACCATATGATATCACTTACATGTGGAATCTAAAGCATGATACAAATGAACTTACAAAACAGAAACAGACTCAGGACACAAAAAACAAACTGGTTACTAAGAAGGAAAGGGGTGGGGGAGGGATACATTGGGAGTTTGGGATTAGCAGATACAAACTACCATATATAAAATAGAAAAACAACAAGGGCCTATTCTATAGCACAGAAAAATATATTCAATAATCTGTAATAAACCACATGAAAAGATATATTCTATATATAATTGAATCACTTTGCTATATACCAGAAGTGAAAATATTGTAAATCAACTGTCAGTCAGTTCAGTTCAGTCGCTCAGTCGCGTCCGAATCTTTGCAACCCCATGAATCGCAGCACGCCAGGCCTCCCTGTGCATCACCATCTCGCAGAGTTCACTCAGACTCACATCCATCGAGTCCGTGATGCCATCCAGCCATCTCATCCTCTGTCGTCCCCTTCTCCTCCTGCCCCCAATCCCTCCCAGCATCAGAGTCTTTTCCAATGAGTCAACTCTTCGCATGAGGTGGCCAAAGTACTGGAGCTTCAGCTTTAGCATCATTGCTTCCAAAGAAATCCCAGGGCTGATCTCCTTCAGAAAGGACTGGTTGGATCTCCTTGCAGTCCAAGGGACTCTCAAGAGTCTTCTCCAACACCACAGTTCAAAAGCATCAATTCTTCGGCGCTCAGCCTTCTTCACAATACAGCTCTCACATCCATACATGACCACAGGAAAAACCATAGCCTTGACTAGACGGACCTTAGTCGGCAAAGTAATGTCTCTGCTTTTGAATATGCTATCTAGATTGGTCATAACTTTTATTCCAAGGAGCAAGCATCTTTTAATTTCATGGCTGCAGTCACCATCTGCAGTGATTTGAGAGCCCCCCAAAATAAAGTCTGACACTGTTTCCACTGTTTCCCCATCTATTTCCCATGAAGTGATGGGACCGGAGGCCATGATCTTCGTTTTCTGAATGTTGAGCTTTAAGCCAACTTTTTCACTCTCCTCTTTCACTTTTATCAAGAGGCTTTTTAGCTCCTCCTCACCTTCTGCCATAACGGTGGTGTCATCTGCATATCTGAGGTTATTGATATTTCTCCAGGCAATCTTGATTCCAGCTTGTGTTTCTTCCAGTCCAGAGTTTCCCATGAATGTACTCTACATATAAGCTAAATAAGCAGGGTGACAATATACAGCCTTGACGTACTCCTTTTCCTATTTGGAACCAGTCTGTTGTTCCATGTTCAGTTCTAACTGTTGCTTCCTGACCTGCATCCAGATTTCTCAAGAGGCAGGTCAGGTGGTCTGGTATTCCCATCTCTTTCAGAATTTTCCACAGTTTATTGTGATCCACACAGTCAAAGGCTTTGGCATAGTCAATAAAGCAGAAATGGATGTTTTTCTGGAACTCTCTTGCTTTTTCCATTATCCAGCAGATGTTGGCAATTTGATCTCTGGTTCCTCTGCCTTTTCTAAAACCAGCTTGAACATCAGGAAGTTCACAGTTCACGTATTGCTGAAGCCTGGCTTGGAGAATTTTGAGCATTAATTGACTAGCGTGTGAGATGAGTGCAATTGTGCGGTAGTTTGAGCATTCTTTGGCATTGCCTTGCTTTGGGATTGGAATGAAAACTGACTTTTTCCAGCCCTGTGGCCACTGCTGAGTTTTCCAAATTTGCTGGCATATTGAGTGCAGCACTTTCACAGCATCATCTTTCAGGATTTGAAACAGCTCAACTGGAATTCCATCACCTCGACTAGCTTCGTTCGTAGTAATGCTTTCTAAAGCCCGCTTGACTTCACATTCCAAATTGTCTGGCTCTAGATTAGTGATCACATCATCATGATTATCTGGGTCGTGAAGATCTTTTTTGTACAGTTCTTCCATGTATTCTTGCCACCTCTTCTTAATATCTTCTGCTTCTCTTAGGTCCATACCATTTCTGTCCTTTATCGAGCCCATCTTTGCATGAAATGTTCCCTTGGTATCTCTAATTTTCTTAAAGAGATCTCTAGTCTTTCCCATTCTGTTGCTTTCCTCTATTTCTTTGCATTGATCACTAAAGAAGGCTTTCTTATCTCTTCTTGCTAGTCTTTGGAACTTGCGTTCAGATGCTTATATCTTTCCTTTTCTCCTTTGCTTTTCACCTCTCTTCTTTTCACAGCTATTTGTAAGGCCTCCCCAGACAGCCATTTTGCTTTTTTGCATTTCTTTTCCATGGGGATGGTCTTGATTCCTGTCTCCTGTACAATGTCACAAACCTCATTCCATAGTTCATCAGGCACTCTATCTATCAGATCTGCTGCTGCTGCTAAGTCGCTTCAGTCGTGTCCGACTCTGTGCGACCCCATGGACGGCAGCCCACCAGGCTCCCCCATCCCTGGGATTCTCTAGGCAAGAACACTGGAGTGGGTTGCCATTTCCTTCTCCAATGCATGAAAGTGAAAAGTGAAAGTGAAGTCGCTCAGTCGTGTCCGACTCTTAGCGACCCCATGGATTGCAGCCCACCAGGCTTCTCCATCCATGGGTTTTTCCAGGCAAGAGTACTGGAGCAGGGTGCCATTGCCTTCTCCAGATCTAGGCACTGATTATCCAGTGGAAGTGAAATCAACTGTACATCAATTTAAAAAAAATCAGATAGCTCATGTAGGCATTCTATTCCTATACCTTCCCCACCCTTCAAGTACTCTGCAAATATTAAAGGCTTTTCCTTACACTTCTCAGATGGTACTCAGATATGGTAATCAACTCATGTGGACACTAAAGCAGGAACATTAACCCAAAACTACTTTTTACTGCTTCTCATATTAAAAAATAATTTTGTTATCCTTAACATGTGACGTATGTACATTTCTTGTTAAAATATAGGTAGAAAAAATGAAAACATTCCTTTAACCACCATTCAGAGATAATCAGATTGTGTCCACTATTTCAGATTATATATACACATACATTTATTAAAGTAGGCAACACCAATAATGTCTTGTGACCTACTTTTTCACTTGATAAGATGTCATGGACATTTTTCCATTCTCTCATATAGTCTTCCACAGTTCAACATTCTATTATATGAATTAGCCACTGTGGTTTTGACTAATTCTATGCTGCTGGACATTGAGGCTGCTTTTCTGGAGGCTGCTCTTGGACTGGTCAGTGCACCTTGCCATGGGTCTTGGTAGCTTTTCACATTATGATTGCTGATGCCAAGTATTAGAAAAAGGGGTTGTACCTTTAGTGATTGCCTGGTTCAGCCCCTTTCTTTTTGCACAGATGACACTGTAGTTCAAAGAAGGTAAGGAATGAAACCAAGGGAATACATCTTACAGATGGAAGTGCCAAACTAAAATCCAGATCACATCTAATCATAGCCAGTACTTTCCTCACTACTTCTTTTTTAAAAAAATTTTATTGGAGTACAGTTGCTTTACCATGTTGTGAAGCATGGTTTCTTTCTGTATGGCAAAGTGAATCAGCTATACATACACATATATCCCGTCTTTTGGGGGTTTCCTTCGATTTAGGTCATCATCGTCACTACTTCTTACATAAATATATCCTTAAATATTATCCATTTCTATTTAACTCTAAACTCTCTTTGAAACTTCTAACTATAAAAGCCAGAGCAGACATTAAGAACCTTAATTTCTTTAAACAAGTCCTTTGATTTCTGGTTTTCCTGACAGACTGACTCCTTCCTGCACTGTTAGTGGGGAGACTTTGGGGAAGACAAAAGTCTTCCTTAATAATGGAGGCGAGGTATCCAACATAACTGTGGGGTGGGAAAATTAGGATTCCAGCCCCACTTGTCTGCTTTTTATAGTTGTTCTCTTTGGGGATGGTTACCATTGCAAAGTATTAATTGCTCAGTTGTGTCTGACTCTTTGCAACCCCATAGACTGTGGCCTGTCAGGCTCCTCTGTCCATGGAATCCAAGCAAGAATCCTGGAGTGAGTTGCTATTCCCTTCTCCAGAGGATCTTCCCGACCCAGGGATTAAAACCAGTCTCCCTCATTGTAGGCAGATTCTTTACCACCTGACCCACAAATGAAGCCCATTGCAAAAGAGTCTAGTTTAAATTACTTTAAGAAAAGTGATTCACTAATTATTTAAAACTAGATATCATTGACACTAGAGATGGAAGGCACTCTGGAGATGACCAACTCAAGCTCCTCATTACATAGAGGGGAAAGAAGATCTGGAAAAGGGATAAAACTTGTTCAGCTAGATACTGATGAAGTTAAAACACTGCTCGGACAGGACATCCTCTGTCTCTTAACTCAGTATGTTCTTACACTATACCTGAGACCAATTGTGTGGCTGAGATGTGTGAGGATGTGGGGGTAACAAGGACACTCCAAGTTCCCCATGTCATCCATCCTCCCCCAAGCTCTGAGAGCTGCCCTCATGATTTAGATCAAAGTCAATAAGGATACAGGCTTCCCAGTGGCTCAGAGTGGTAAAGAATTCACTGCCAATGCAGGAGATGTAGGTTTGATTCCTGGGTCAGGAAGATCTCTTGGAGAGGGAAATGTCAACCCACTCCAGTATTCTTGCCTGGAGAACATCATGGACAGAGGAGCCTGATGGGCTATAGTTCAAGGCATCACAAAGAGTCAGACACAATTAAGCATGCACAGTAAGGAAAGAACTAATGCTCCTGAAGTTTCCTCAGTGTCTCATCTGAAGTGGAGAAGACATATGATCAGCTCCTCTGGAGAGGGCAAATCTGGAGCTGCATTAAGTTATATTTATTTAAGTAAATTATAACTCAGCAATAAAAAGGAATAAGCTACTGACACACACAGGAACATGGATGACTCTTAAAAACACTGTGTGGAGAGAAAGTAGCCAGACATGAGAGAATGCATTCTGCATGGTCACATTCATTATAAAATCTAGAACAAGCAAACAAGCTATTGTGATCAGAATAAGAAATACATAGGTGCCAACATTTGTAACTATGATATATTCCTAATGGAGAAAACTATTATCATTTTTAAATGTCTCTATTTCAGATAATAGTTTTGTCTTATCATCTTTTCATGATATTAGTATAGTCAATTCTCTTATGGCCACTATTTGCATGATACGCTGTTTCGATCCTTTTACCGTTTACTCTTCTCTTCCTTTTTAAGTAAGTTTTTCAATTGGGGTAAATTTACTTAAAACAGAATGTAGAGATTTTAAGTGCTCAGTTCAATGACTGTCGACAGTTATACCAAGCCGTGTGTCCAGCTCCCAAAACAAGATATAAAATCCCATACAATTCTCTCCTTGAACTTTTCCAGTAAATTTTCATCCTCTCCCTTTGGGATAAGCAGAATCCCAAAACACATGAAGCCAAAGCTGATAGAATTGCAGGGAGATTTAGAAAACTCAACAATTATAACTGAGGACCTTTCAGTAGAGAATAGAAAAATAGAGCAGAAAATCAACAGAGACATAGACGGCTTCAACAACACTATAAATCAAGTAGACCACTCCATGCGACAGCAAAATACACATTCTTTTGAAGTGAAGATAGAACATTCTACAGAAATGAGTGTGCTACTGTTTATAACAGCCAGGACATGGAAACAACCTAGATGTCCATCAGCAGATGAATGGATAAGAAAGCTGTGGTACATATACACAATGGAGTATTACTCAGCCATTAAAAAGAATTCATTTGAATCAGTTCTGATGAGATGGATGAAACTGGAGCCGATTATACAGAGTGAAGTAAGCCAGAAAGAAAAACACCAATACAGTATACTAACACATATATATGGAATTTAGAAAGATGGCAATGACGACCCTGTATGCAAGACAGGAAAAAAGACACAGATGTGTATAACGGACTTTTGGACTCAGAGGGAGAGGGAGAGGGTGGGATGATTTGGGAGAATGGCATTCTAACATGTATACTATCTTGTAAGAATTGAATCACCAGTCTATGTCTGACGCAGGATACAGCATGCTTGGGGCTGGTGCATGGGGATGACCCAGAGAGATGTTATGGGGAGGGAGGTGGGAGGGGGGTTCATGTTTGGGAACGCATGTAAGAATTAAAGATTTTAAAATTTAAAAAAATAAAAAAAAATAAAATAAAATAAAATTTAAAAAATAAAAAACTAAAATAAATAAATAAATAAATAAATAAAAAAGAAATAAGTGTGCTAGGTCATGAATCAATCCTTGATAGATTTTAAAAGTTTGAAATCATGTAAATTATATCTCTAATCACAGAAATTCAATTAAAAATCAATGACCAAAAGAAACTTGGGTAATAAGTGGAAATAAAACATACTCCTAAATAACTAACAGGTCAAGGGGAAAAAAATCACAAGGAAAATTGGGAAGCACTTGAGTGAAAATAAAAACCAAAAATACCAAAATTTATGGGATGTGGTTAAAGTCATGTTTAGAAGGCAATGTATAGCTCTTAATGATCATGTTTAAAAAAAATCTCAATCTACTATCTAACCTTCCACCTGGGAAACTAGAAGAGCAAATGAAACAAAGCAAAGAGAAGGAAAAAAAGTAAAAACTTCAAGTGTAAATAAATGGGGTGAAGAATAAAAACAATACAGAAAATTAATAAAATCAAGGTGTTTTTTTTTTAAAAGATCAACAAAATTAACAAACTGTTAGCTGGACTGACCACAAAAAAAAAAAAAAGACTCAAATTACTAACATTAGGAATGGAATGATAAGCTTTACAGAAATAAATCTTACAGAATCTTATAATCTTACAGAAATAAAAAGTGATATAAGGGAATAATATGAAAAACTTCAGTGCTAACAAATTAGATAACTTAGCTGAAGTGAACAAATTCCTAGAAAGGCACAAATTATCTGAACTCGAGAAGTAGAAAAATCTGAATAAACTTGTAACAAATTCCCACAAAGAAAAGTGGAGGTCTCTACCAAAGCAGGCTTCACCAGAAGTGCAGCCTTTATCAGTAAAGTCTGCCAAGCATTTAAAGAATTAACATGAATCCTTTACAAAATGTGAATAAGAAAATAGAATCAAAGGGAATACTTCTCAGCTCATTCCATGAGGCCAGTTTTAGCCTGATATCAAAGCCAGGTGAAGATATTACAAGGAGAAAACTGCACATGAATATCCCTTATGAATATAGATGCAAGCTTCCTTTTAAAAAGTATTAACTAACTGCATCCTGCAACAGATAAAAATTATTATATACCACAACCAAGTGGGATTCATCCCAGGTATGCAAAGTTTAACATCGGAAAATCAGTTTATGTAATATACCACATCCAACAGAATAAAAAACATGCACATGATTATTTTAATAGACTCATAAAAAGCATTTGATAAAATCCAACACTCTTTTATGACTAAAACACACACACAGTTACACACAAAGACTGGGAACAGAAAGATACTTCCTCAACCTAACAAACTGCTAAGTTGCTTCAGTCAAGTCCAACTCTGTGCGACCCCATAGATGGCAGCCCACCAGGCTCCCCATCCCTGGGATTCTCCAGGAAAGAACACTGGAGTAGGTTGCCATTTCCTTCTCCACAACCTAACAAAAGACAGCTATAAAAACATCTATAGCTATCACACTAAGCTATAAAAGACCAAATGCTTTCCTTTCAAGATAAGGGATTAGACGAGGATGTGCACTCTTACCGCTTCTATTCAGCTCTGTGCTACAGACTCTAACCAAGCCAGTCACACAAGATAACAAAAATCATCCAGGCAGGAAAGTAAGACGCACATCTATATCCAGATGACATAATCCTGAATACAGAAAATCCCAAGTAACCCACTAAAAAACTGTTACAATTAAGAAATGAGTTTAGCACCACTGCTGGATACAAGATCAATACACAAAATCAACTGTATATCTATACACTAGCAATGAAAAAATCTAAAAGATTTCCATTATAATAAGCATCAAAAAGAATAAAATTCTTAGAAATTTTATTTCATACACACCGAGGAAATCAGAATTGAAAGAGACACATGTACCCCAATGTTCATTGCAGCACTGTTTATAATAGCTAGGACATGGAAACAACCTAGATGTCCATCAGCAGATGAATGGATAAGAAAGCTGTGGTACATATACACAATGGAGTATTACTCAGCCATAAAAAAGAATTCATTTGAATCAGTTCTGATGAGATGGACGAAACTGGAGCCGATTATACAGAGTGAAGTAAGCCAGAAAGAAAAACACCAATACAGTATACTAACACATATATATGGAATTTAGGAAGATGGCAATGATGACCCTGTATGCAAGACAGGGAAAGAGACATAGATGTGTATAATGGACTTTTGGACTCAGAGGGAGGGAGAGGGTGGGATGATTTGGGAGAATGACATTCTAACATGTATACTATCATGTAAGAATTGAATCGCCAGTCTATGTCTGATGCAGGATACAGCATGCTTGGAGCTGGTGCACGGGGATGACCCAGAGGGATGTTGTGGGGAGGGAGGTGGGAGGGGGGTTCACGTTTGGGAACGCATGTAAGAATTAAAGATTTTAAAATTTAAAAAATAAAAAAATAAATAAAAATTTAAAAAAAAAAGGAAAAAAAAGATTTCAATAGAAAAAAAAAAAGATTCCTTAAATTTAACAAAATATGTACAAAATTTATATACTGAAAACTACAAAACACTGTTGACAGATACTAAATAAGATTGAAATAAATAGAAAGACATCCTATGTTCATGCATCAGAAGATTCAATATCGATAAGATGGCAAAAATTCCCAAATTGATCTACAGATTCAATGTAGTCCTTACCAAATTTCCAGCTGACTTTTCTCACAGAAATCCATAAGCTAATTCTAAAATTCATAAATGCAGGGAACCTACAATAGCTGTAACAATCTTGAAAAAGAATAACAAAGTCGATGGGCTCACACTTTCCAATTTCACACCTTCCTATAAAGCTACAGTAAGCATAACAGTGTGGTACTGGCATAGGATAGATACATAAATCAGTGGAATAGAATCAAGTATCCAGTAAACTCTCACATTTATGTACACTTGATTTTCAACAAAAGGATCAAGATAATCCAAAAGGCAAAGAATAATCTTTAACAAATAGTGCTGGATAAGTAGAAACTCACATGCAAACGACTGCATTTGTCCCCCTACCCCACATCTTACATGCAAATTTGCAGAGACAGAAATTGCAGGGGTATGAAATACTCTCCCACCCTCTTCTGGCCTAACCCTCCTACTCAATCCACCTCAAATGCCACCTCCTCAGTGAAGCCTCCCCTGATTCCTGCCATATTCTCGAGTCTAAGTGATAAGCTCCTCTGTTACGCTTTCATTGTGCGTGCGTGTGTGCATGCTTAGTCTCTCAGTCGTGTCCGACTCTCTGTGACCCCATGGACTGTAGCCCACCAGGCTCCTCTGTCCGTGGGATCCTCCAGGCAAGAAAACTGGAGTGGGTTGCCATTCTCTTCTCCAACGCCTTCACTGTAGCTTGTACATACTGAATACTTCCCTTATAGCCATTACCTCACTGGTTTAAATTTAAGATGGAAGTATCTCCCGCGAGTTGGCCCAGGATCCCTGCCACATATGGCATTTCCTTCACATAAAAAGTCATACAATAGCAGGGGACTATGTTTACCCCTATGGATTTGGGCCCACAGAATTTTCCAGGCAAGAATACTGGAGTGGGTTGCCATTTCCTTCTCCAGGGATCTTCCTGACCCAGGGATCAAACCCCGGTCTCCCTCACTGCAGGCAGAGGCTTTACCTCTGAGCCACCAGAGAAACCCTATGTTTATTTCATTCCTTTTCCCATCTGCTTACCACAATAGAACCTTTCACTTACCCTGGTGACACCATTCAGTCTTCTCAAGACCCTGCAGCAAATACTCACTTCACCACCGCTTCACAATAGCCAGACCAATGGTCCTTTCCTTTCTTTTACATAGAACAGTATTATTTCTCTGTCAGTTAGCTCTGACTGGCATCATGGTTATCACTACTTTTATTCTCTGGGCCTGATAGAGCACCAGCGGTATTCAACCAGTCTAAGAAAAGGGGTTTCCAGCCAAGTGCACAACTAAGATTATTGCCAAGAATAGATACCCCATGGAGCCCAATAACAAAAGAACATAAACGAGGAGTAACATTCTGGCTGCTACAAATAGAAGATCTTCCTGACTTCAATGAATATCAAAGACTCACAAAGAGAAAACTAAGTCCTCAGTTGTACTATCTGGGTCAAGAGACCCAAGAGGATAGCATACTGCCCTCAGAAAGGTGGTGGGGCCCTGACCACCAAGGGCCGTCATACCCGACACCAGAGATCCTCGGGACCTCTGCAGCCTCTGCCTTGGGACTTCTCAGCCACAACAACCAGATAATCAGCTGGTTATTACTTACTCTCTCAGACATTCTCTCACTACTTCCTACACACACACTCACTGGACTTGCCTTGTAGCAGTAAGCACTAATGGTGCTTTATTAAAAACAGACATGAGAAGCAATCATGTCTCATCTCTTAACAGGACTAGAGAGAATGTCATCTTCCTCCCTCGCCTCCAGATGCATCCCTTCCAATTCGCCTCAGTGCTGCTGCCAGGAGCAAAGAAAGTGCAAATCTGATCATGTGACCCATTTCATTTAATACTGAGGCTAGAGCATTCCTGGCAATTGATTGAAGTCCAAACTCCTGCTCAAAGCATTCAAGGGCTTTCACAATCTAGTGCCAATCTACCTTTGCAGCAATATCCTCAATAGCGTCTCCTCATACCCTGGGGGCTCTGACCTCCCCAGACAGTTCACTGTCCTCTTGAGATGCTGCATACTTTCATCATATATGATTTTCCATTCACTGTTCTAATTACGTAGAATCTATCCCCTTCTCACCTTGTCCACCTGACGAACTCTCAGTGATTCTTGGAGAAGAGACTCAAATGTAATTCATCCTTCTGATCCTTTCCGCAGCCATCCCAGGCCAAATTAACCACTACTTCTGCGCCCCTATGAGCTACACTCATAATGGTTTTCTAAGCAAATAGGTGGCAAAACCAAGACTCAAATCAAGTCTTCTGACTCTAAATCCTAAGGTCTTTATGCCATGCCACACTGCCAAAGGAATCGTGCTTCAGTTTGGAATCCCTAGATAGCTGACCAAAGGTGGGTACCCAGTAAACATGCCTTGAGTGAATGAATGACACCCTATAGGTACTTTCCAGCATCTGCCCACTTTCTATTCTCCAAAGTAGAATGTACAAAGGAAACTTAGCTTTTCAGATGCAACCAATTCCTGAGGTACTATGAGTCATTAATCATGCCCCAATTTAGTGACACCGCAAATTTATGTCGTGTAATCATATAGGTCCTCCAATGAAACTCATGATGCTTGTTTAGCCGGGGAAAAGGGAGAGAAGAAAAAGATAGCAATGTGTAATGTTTAGGGAGAGCCCTGGCCCAAAGAAGCATTTCCTTTTCAACTCCCTAATACACCTCTTTATATAGCCACTGAGCATTTGAGCTCTCCAAGGGCCAGGGGCCAAGTCTGAGCTGAAAGTATCACATGCTATTTGGGAGAATGAAGCCAGGGTGTCCACGATAATATAAACACAGAGACAAATGGGACAAGCAGGCCCTAAGAAGAGAGGCCAAGCCCAAGAATACCAAAGGATTTCGGAGTGTGAATCTACTCTCTTGTCTAAGGAGGGAAAAAAAGTAGAACATTTAAAAAAATAATAAACTCCTCGATTTTACCTTTTCACACCAAAAATCTCTCTTTAGGAAGTGGCAAATAAATTCATCACAACTAACTGGGTGCTTAGTAGAATGTTGAGATACCAGCCCTTAAAGGAAGAAAGAGCAAGCAATTCAAAATGGGCTTTCCTGCTGGAGAAGGCAATGGCACCCCACTCCAGTACTCTTGCCTGGAGAATCCCATGGATGGAGGAGGCTGGAGGGCTGCAGTCCATGGGGGCGCTGAAGGTCAGACACGATTGAGCGACTTCGCTTTCACTTTTCACTTTCATGCATTGGAGAAGAAAATGGCAGCCCACTCCAGTGTTCTTGCCTGGAGAATCCCAGGGACAGGGGAGCCTGGTGGGCTGCCTTCTATGGGGTCGCACAGAGTCAGACACGACTGAAGCAACTTAGCAGCAACAGCAGCCCTAGGCTGAGAATCTGAAATTGTCTATTTTGCCAGTGTATTCTGTCTGCCAACCTATCTGCAAAGAAAGACACCATTTAAAATTTCACATCCACCTAAGGTGGCTGTCATACAAAACCTATACTCACAGGCTCCCCTCAAAGCCTGGTAAGAAATAAAGAAAGAAGAAAAACTAAGGAAATATTCCGGCAGGTCTTCCGGACTTTAGAAATTCCATAAACAAAGACTTTGCCAAGATCTACTTGACAGGATTATAGATAGTTAATAAAGCAAGGGTTTGAAGAAATTCCAGTTTGTAAGAATCATTTTGTGGGTTTTTTTAAATTAGTGTAATTTAAATGTAGGTATGATCATGATCCATTAGAGATGTGATATTCTGGGCTATTCTCACACATGCACATCTGGAGGCTTCCCAGGTGGAGCTGGCAGTAAAGAATCCACCTGCCAATGCAACAGATTCAAGAGATCTGTGTTCGAGCCCTGGGTCGGGAAGATCCCCTGGAATAGGAAGTGGCAACCCACTCTAGTATTCTTGCCTGGAAAATTCTTTCCTGAAAATGGAAAATTCCATGCACAGAGCAGCCTGGCAGGCTACAATCCATGTGGCTGCAAAGAGTCTGAGGTGGCAGAGCATATTTCTAGAAAAATCACTAGTCCAAAAGGTTTTCAAATTAACGTACTTTGAATGTAGGTATGATTACGCTCAATTGGAGATGTGATATATGGGCTATTCTCACATGTGCACATTTGGAATGGCCACAACTAAGGACCATGAATTAAAAGCCTGATTCAATGCAATCCACAGTGGAAGAAAGATGCCAGCCAACGAGGACGCAAAATGGTACAGCCTGAGGAATAGGGTTGGAGCTGGTCTTCAGAGATCCTATTACTACTTAGATTCTAATCTTGGACAGGACTGAGTTTCTTTAGGGCCCACCCAACACCTAGCATGCTGTAAATCCTTAATAAGTTTGCTGTTGAGTTTGTTTCTTTTTGTTGTTTAAGGGAAAAAATGACAGTGTTTAACTTGCTCTTTTATATCCAAAACACAGTACAAATCAGAGATTTGCTAACGTCTTGTTTATTCTTTTTCACTTAGTGAAAAAAAGTGGCACATGGAGGAGAGATCAAACGGATCCTCGAAGCTGTTAAAAAGAAAATTGCATCCCCTGCTTTAAACTTGATCACAACCTCAGTGAGGACTTCAGACATGGGCCCTGCTGAGTTTCTCAGATTGCCATGGATTAATACAGCATAGGTAGGAACTACACTCTTTTAGCAAATAGTTGCTGAGCACTCCCACCCTTAGCCAGTCATGGTTAAGAGTGTGTTGGGAATGCAAAGATGACTAAATGCACCCTACTCTCAAGGGAGCCACTAGGTGAATTTCATCCAGCTGACCAGCCTCTGCCCTCAGGCTAGTGCCTAGGATCCCTGACTTCTGCTCGTCTCCCTCCACCCTTACATGTCTTGATCTGTCACTGCCGCATTGATGCCCTTTGGATCTATAAACTTGACCCTGACTTCCAACTTCTCTCAGGTTATATAGATTGACCAAAAGGTACATTTAAATTTTTATATAAGATGCTATGGAAAATCCCAAGTAAATGTTTTGGCCAACCCAAAATACACCCAACCATTGCAGATGTATATCCTACCACTGCTTCAGGCATGAACTGATCCAGGCACCTTTCTTTCCCAAATTGCTCATCTATCCAAAATAGCCCCTCTTTCTAATTGTCCCCTTCTCTTTAATATAATACTAACCCCACTCTTTTAGTTTCCCAGACTTTACTTTCCACTTCTTTTTTTCAACCCTTTAATTTTTCTCACTAGGCCCTAGCATCTGCCCTTTAGGATGGCTTTGAGGTCTATATCACGTTTCATCACCTGGGTCCCTGCCTCATTGGCCCACAAATAAAATAACTGTCCTCTTCGATCCTTCCAACTAACTTTCGTATAAACTTCAAGATATTCTAAAAGTATTCATTATTATTTTCCTGTTCATGAGACTCTTGGCTCTCTTTTGCCTGTCTTGTTAGATATACACTCTTTTTAAAAAAAAAGTCTATAGTCTGATCTTTCCCTAACGATGCAGTGTTACTTTTAACCACCCTTATAATCCCCATCCTCTATTCTAATCAAGCTAACCCATCCTGGTATCTTTGTTCAAACTGGCCCTCATCTCACCAAACCACAGCCACTGTCCACATGGACACAATTCATTTAATCAAGTATTCACCAAGTACCTACTGGGTAATACACACTGTGCTGGCCCTTAGGAAACAGCAGAGAACATGACAGGCTCATGTCTTGTCTTCACAAATCTTATATTTTGTTACAATAATTTAACCTCCTGAGAAAAAGTTGGATCATTTTCTCATACTCTTTACCTTTAAAAATCTTGGTAGAGAAAATATTTTTAGGTATTTTTAAGTGAAAGTATTATAAATTTAATGTGTACTTTCCTAATCTGATTGAAAAGATATCCAACAATAGGTTTCATATAAATGAGAGAGTGTGAAACTTCTTTATAATCTCATCACCCCCTCAAGAAACCTTGTAAATCTATTTGTCTGTTACAGAATTTTCCTTCTTTAAATATCTATGTTCCTTAATATATTCCAAACAGGGGCCCAGAGTTTTGCCTTATGTTTCTTTCATAGCCCTCATGACAATAAGAAACTAGTAAACTTCACAAGTATACCAGAGTGACTGACAGAGTATCCAGATTCAAATATCCACATTTAAAAACAGATTTATATAATTTAAAACCACAGAAATCCAAAAATTCATTATAGTGAGCTTTAACCACAACAGCCAACCATACTTTTAACTAGAAGAAAATCTGTCTCTTTTGAGATGGACCTCCTTTTCAAGCTTCTGCAGTCCAGAGGTATGAGGACAGGCAAAAAGGAAAGGGCAGAAAATAAAGAGTAATTAGAATGTGAATGATAATATAAAGAGTCACTTCTTTCTCCCTCTAAATGATATTTTTATCTTTGGGGACTGAAATGAACTTGTCACCAGACGTCACATGAGCTATTGGAGCCAAAACCTCCAAAAGTTTTTGACAAAACTCTTAGTTTCTGACACAGCTATTTTTAGTGAAAGAACATTGTCTTAGCTTCTGCAACATTTCCCAGAACAACAGTAAGTCTGAGATCAGACAGAAGGGAAGTTTATTTTGATTTAAACATTTACTCAGTGAGAGATTGAGCTGACAGCCATATTACGTGCATGAAAGACACTCCTTCCACCCACCAAGAAAGCAGAAGTGTTTCAAAGGGAGTCATATTGCACTAACTTCTTCCTTAGAAGAGCAGTCCATCTGGACTGGAAAATTGGGACCAAAAGAGATAAATTGGCTTGATTCAGAATTTCTAACTTGGTCTTTAAGAATGAGAATGCTGGAATTTCACTTGTGGTCCAAGGGTTTATAACATGCCTTGCAGTTTGGGGGACGTGGGTTCAATCCCTGGTCAGGGAACTAAGATCCAACATGCAACAGAGAAACTAAGCCTACACCCTGCAACTACTGGGCCTGCATGCCACAGTGAAAGATCCCACATGACACAGTAAAAACCCTGAGTGCAGCGACTAAGACCTGAAGCAGCTGAATACAGTAATTAATTTAAAAAAGAACTAGAAAGCCTTCTGATCCACTCTAAAGGTAAGAGAACATTATGAAAAGCAAGTCTCACCTGGACTATTGCCTTTATATCTCCGATCTTTCTCCTAACTTGCAGGTACATTCTGGAAGGGCCCTTTAAACCCCCCAAGCTGAAGTCAAACTGGAGTGAAAACTGTAAACTCTATAACTACACAAAATCTTATTACCATTCAAATTTTTCTTATATTGTTTTCATTACATACTGCTATCTAGTTATTTACATACCTCTAGTTTCACAACTCCAAAGAGTATTTGTCTACAACTAAATAAGCCATAGTGCAAACTGGTTTCAAACTTCTCCCGAATAGTGCAAAATTAAAACCATGAGGTTTTTCAACAAATGTTATCTACAACCTAGAAATACATTTCCAATGTCATACAAATCAAATATCAAAATTACCATATTTTGCCCTTCCCCAACCATATCTGCAGTGTTATTTTTAAATGCATCCATGGATTGCCTGCAACACTATCTCTGATAACCGGGCTCAGAACTCTGAGCTTAGCCTGTAAGTGATCTCTCAGAAATATTGAACTGGGAAAAAGAAACGCTGAACCACTGGACCCTGGGCACAGATCTGAGGGTGTGGTGACTCAGGGTCAAGGGGGTATTAAGGACCATGAATAAGCTGAAGTCATGGGAAGTCTGCCCAGTGGGAAAAGAAAAATCGACCTGATGCACAGAGAAAATCAAGGGTGTCATAAACGAAAGACCATAGAGCCTTCATTCTATGAGAAATGGCTGTACTTCATTGCCTACTCCTGGGTTCCCAAAAGTATGTTCTGTGTCCTTATAATAAATCCATCTATCCATAGATTAAAATGAGTTGGTGTCTCTTAAAGGCAAAGAGATGAAACACAAATCACTGTTGATACTGTGGAAGAGACTTTTATACGCTTTGTAATAGTGGAGAAAATCAGTTTCCTCAACCTGTGTAGTAACAAAAATCACTTGGCATGTTCAAAATACAGATTATCAGGCAGCTTCGCTGCAGATTCTGACTCAGGCCCAAGAATATGCAGACAATTCTGGGACCAACCAAGTTTGAGTCACGCTAGATTAGGTGAATTCCAAGATACTTTCCATTACAAGGTCAACAAGTATTAACATGAACCAACCACTTCTCTATATACATTAGTTGTTCAAGTGTACAGATTTGGAATCAAAGTCGTAGTGCTTGCCCTTAAGGAAAAAAAAAACATTTCTAGAACACAGTAGACTAGGTCAATCAATAGAGGAAAGCCTTAGAGACAGAGAAACAAAGCCAAACCATGTGAGTATATGCATTCGTGCCTGCGTGCACTTTGATCTAATTTTAGAGATTAGAACAAATTCCTTCAAGAAACATTTGCACTATGTCTGCATTAGATAATTAAATCCATATAATTTGGTAAATACATGGATTCTATCTCCCCAACACACAGAGCTGAATATTACATACTGACATATTACAGGGAGGAGCATGATTTCCTTGAAGACCAAGAAGAAAACAGTGAAAATACGGTCAGTGAAAGGAATTGAAAGTCAAGATTCTAAAAGACAGTGCAGCCCTTCATTCATTCATTAGAATTCTACAACGGGGCTGTGAAAGTACTATATCCAAATTCTAGGGAAAGTGTGTGCAAATCCATAAGAAATACCCTGTGTGGCTTTGGGAGAATAAACAAAAACTTCAGCTTGAGTTGAGCCTTTACTTTGAGCTCAGCCTCTAGTTCTAATAGGAACTACAAATAATTCTGTGGCTGTTTTAGAGATATATGTCTCTTTTGAAAGTAATCTAACCTCCTACTTAGAACATAGTCCTTCAACCCCCGGAGGCCCTGAGATAGCCAGTGTTCCAACATGGTTAGGACTTAATACTTGAATCAAATGCTTATAGATGGACTAAATCTTAGCAGTTGTGTGACTTTGGTGGGCAAGATATGCTTTCTCTGAGTATCTGTTTTCTAATCTAGAAGATGGGGCAAGTGTTAGTCGCTCAGCTCAGTCATGTCTGAGTCTTTGTGACCCTATGGACTGTAGCCCTCCAGGCTCCTCTGTCCATGGAATTCTCTAGGCAAGAATACTGGAGTGGGTAGCCACCCCCTTCTCCAGAGGGTCTTCCCAATCCAGGGATTGAACTCAGGTCTCCTGCATCACAGGCAGGTTCTTTACCATCTGAGCCACCAGGGAAGCCCATAAGATGGGGAAGCCAACACTGAGAGACATGAAAGTAATTCACCTGAAATGATGTGATTGGTAGGTGATGAGGCAGGACCTTAAGGAGAGGCCTCTGTTCTGCTCTGCATCTGTGCCTGAAAGCCAATCATGGAGCCAAAGGAGAGGCTCCTAATACGCCAGCCTCCCGCCTGTCAAGGGGTAGGATTCTCACCCAGGAGCCTGCTGCCAGAGCCCTGACAGTGAGAGGGAAGCATCTGCCCCTCCCTGCATGCTTGAAAGACAGGCACTCTCAAAGTGCACATTACATGGTGAAAGCATTTTTAATGACTTCAGCCCTTCAATACTTCAAGGTTCCCCCTTCCTCTCCAAGAAAACACAGACACTGAGCTTCCAAATATCTCCCTAGAGAGAAAATAAACCTCTTGCTCTTGGTTCTTCCAAAAGAGACTCAATTTCTTCTTGGAAAAAAAAGCAATCTCTTTCATCAAAAGATTAGATTTAACCCATATCCTTTCCCTGCCCAGGTTTCCTTTCAGTCTGTTTCCCTCCTAAGCAAAAACCAGGGAACATGCCCCTCTGGCCCCCACTAAGTGCCATCAGTGGACCTTAATCCTACCCTTCCTCCCTCCGTACAGGGGCTGTGCAGCCCCATCGGCTGGCCTACTCAGACACAGGTGGGCCAGGGCTCTCTCACCCAATAGAAGGGACAAAGCAGCAGCTCTGAGAATTTCACTTAAGGCCGGATGCAAAGAGAGACGCGGTGACTCAGGGTGAAGAGTGGTGGGAGACACCAGGACTCCAAGATTACAGCCTGAGGCTCCTACTCAAGAGTCCCTCTCAGAGCCTCAAATGTCCACTTGGCTGGAGGTTGTGGCCACCACAGGGGACCCCAAAGGCTCACTCAGACCCATTAGGGGTGGGAAACTCGAAGGAAGACATGCTGAGCCAGGTACAGCCTCCTCTCTCGGCTCAGAAGTTTTTACTTTCACTCATTCTCTTGAACAGGATTATAAATACCATTTGCAACTCTTCTCCTCCAAGGTTTTGCAGAGGCCCTTGGTATTGTCTGGGACAAAAATTATGCCAATTTCAGAAGTAAGGGAGAAGAGGCTGACAGGACAACGACAGGCTCAGGACTTCTTGCGGATTTTCTCAGAAAATTGTGAAAAGAATTTGTGTTGAACCAGATCATTCACTGTGGAATCAGGAGTTTAGGCTGGAATCTGAAAACTACCATTTGGGCGTTAGTTTACTCACTGGTGAAACAGGACTCGAGAACACTTGCCTTAGAAAGACATTGGTAGGATTCAATGAGGTGATCTGGTAAAAGGATGGAGCAGTCAGAGTCCCATCAGGAGATAGAAACCCCATGGTAATATGACTGAGAAGGCTAACATAAACAATCATTAGCTATCTACAGGGGATTAGCTATGAAAAGAGGATAAAAGAGAACGGTAAACAACACCCCAGGTGTAAGTGAGAAGACCTAAAGGGATTCTGAGGCTCAGTCCCAATGTGGGGGGAAGAAGTTTCCTCCATAACCAACAAGCAATTAATTCTCGGGCACCAGTTGGTGGTCCTACTGTTCAACTCAATTCTGACACTCTCTACATGGAGATATAATCAGATTTCAGAGGTTAATGCTTAGTCCTACAGGACTGTTCCCCACCCCTACCACTTCAGACCCCAATCACTTGTGCTTCTGACCTACCAGCTATAACTCAGAGGCCCCCACAACCCTCTCCTTGGGTTCAAATAATTTGTTTGAGTGGCTCACAGAACTCACAGAAACATTTTACTTACTAGATTACCAGTTTATCATAAAAGGATATAACTCAAGAATAGCCAGATGGAAGAGACATGTAGGACAAGGTGTGGGGAAAGATTGTGGAGCCTCTGCGCCCTCTCCAGGGGCCCCACACCTCCATGTGTTTACCAATACCAAAATTCTCCTAATACTGTCCTTCCAGGTTTTTACGGAGACTTCATTACACAGGCATGACTGATTAAGTCATGGCCATTGGCAATCAATTCAACTTTCAGTCACCCTCCCCTGCTGGAAATCAGGGGATGGGACTGAAAATTCCAACCTTCTAGCCAATGTTAGTTCCCCTGGCAAACAGCCTCCATCCTTAGGTGCTGTCTGAAAGTCACCTTATTAACAAAAGCCCAGTTATTGAAAGGGGCCTGGCATGCATAACAAACAAGACACTCATTTTACCTTTATGACTCTGAAGCATTTCAGGAATTGAGGACAAGAAATCAGGGTTTGGGGAGCTGTGAGTCAGGAATGATGGGTGAAGACCAAATAGATATGAGAAATATATTTTGATCCCTGGAATGGCCAAATATCTACTTCTTATAAATCACAATATTGCAGAACCAAAGGAAAGAAGAATTTTGAAGGAGCAGACCCTTCCCCAAAGTTGAGGTTCGGACCTCAGTGGAGAGGGCATGGCTGCCGACCGTGGATGGCGTGGAAGCTATTGACCACAACTGGTCAACAGGCAGCAGCGGAGCAAACCACAAGAAGGCAACCTCCTTCCTGATGAGATCCTGTCAGCTGGGGAACCACTAGCTGGAAGCTGAGCACCTGTGGGTTTCTAGATGCTATCTTCGGAGCAGTCCAAAAATAGCACACCAAACACCAGAGAAGAAAGCCAGTGCTCTCTGGCAGCTAGAAAGGAAGAAATGTCCCAATAGGACAAGCAGGACCATGAACAAGGGATTTGGAACTGAGTGATAATAAAGTGATAACTGGCCAAGAGGGCTAGTTATCATCATCATCACGATCCCCATTGCCACCATTCCATCATCACTTCTCTCCTGGACTCGTTTGCCCAAGTGAAGTGAAAGTGGAGATGGAGGGACGGAGGCCTTGATAGGTGTCCCACCCCAACTCTCTGCGAGCCAAGCTCATTGGCTAAGCTTGGAGACAAGAGCAGAGGGTTTGGAAAATGGCACCAAGAACTACCCAAAGTCTGGACCTTTGGCTCACCACACCAGGACCTGTGAGGCTCTCTTTCCTTGCAAAGCTCACCCACACTCAGGGAAAGCTTCCCTAACTATTAGAGTCACTAACTGCCTTTCCAACAGGATTCACCCAACCCCAAGAGCTATGTAAGCAACACAGAGACCCAGAAAAGCACCAGTGAAAAAAAAGAAACCTATTCTCTGATGTCTGTCTTCCCATCAGAGGGTCCCTGGTAGCCTTTGTAAGCAACATGAGAAGACAGCCTTACATCATCAATCCCGAACACGAAGGAATATGGCGCTGAGCCACCTCGAAATGAGGAGATCTGAATTACTCATAAAGGAAAACGTTCACAATTGTATGAAGATCATATTTGGTTTGATATTATCTTGGAACAGCTACAAAGACTCCTTTTTAAAATAAGATACATTCTGATGGCTTCAGCATCACCCTGCTTGTAACCCCTTAAGGCATTTTCTGCTCCCAGCTCCTACAGGGAGGTGAAAGCATGTGCCACAGTTTGAATGAAATTGAAGGCAACTATAGAGGGAAGGCCCTGAGGGCCTCGATCATATTTCTCTTACCAGCATGTGCCAAGGACAGGCCTGGGAGGCCACAGCACTGGGGGCCCTGAGTGGGAAGCCATTGGAGGCCACACAGGAGGCAGTAATAACCCATCAACATTCAATAAACAATCCCAGGACCAAAATAACTGGGAAATGATGACATTCAGAAATAAAGTGACAGGCCTGGTGTCCAGAAATTTCCCTTTGAGGAAGAGAATGAGGGGCCTCCTATCCGACTGCGGGATTGGCAGGGAAGGAGGTGTGTATTTCAGCAAAGCATGTATAGCTGTGCTGCAGCCAAGGCTCAGCAGCAGTTTTCCATCTACATTTTTGAGGTGCTTTCAATCTCTTCCAAAAGGACATTTCTCAAATAACCTGCCTGCAAACCCCATTGCCACTCAGGACATGCTTTTCTTTCTCAAGGAGGTGCCACCAGCAAGCCGCCAAGGGCCATGGTACTCAGCCAACCTGGGAGAGCCTGGCTAAAACCTTCATTGGAGATTTTCAGAATCACAAGGCTCATAAGGCACAGTGGGCTGGGTTCATGTTACAAAGGAATACCTCTAATTCAACAGCTTATCTTCCCACCCGGGGCTCCGTGTGATGATGGGACTTGTCTGAAAACACTGTGGGTTAACAGTAAGAAGTGGATCAGGCATCACCTTCTCCCTCACTTCAGGCCCAGCTTCCTCCCCACCCTACACTGCATACAGATACCTAAGAAAACACTTGGAGCTTAGTATCCAAATAACATTTGGAGCTTAGTATCCAAATAATCTTGTGTTTTGCCTGTCTGCTCTGTGTCCAACCAGTCATGAGAAATTGCTTCAGTTGAATAGGGTATGGGAGGAGTTGTATTAGAATGATGACCAGGGTTAAGGGGGAGAGTCTAAATCAGGATGACGGTCAACAAAGTAGTCCAGGAAAATAGATGGACACCTTTTCCCAATGCATCTCAATTGTCATTTTCACCTGGCCTGTCCTAAAACCATTACTCCTTGCATATTAATGATATGAACAAAATTAGTAGATTGGAACATAAATTGACAAGCTCTAAAGGAAGAGCACATATCTTAGTCTCTCTGCAGTCTCAGAGGACCAAAGCCAGTGGCCAGCGTGCATCTGTTGTCCGTGGCTGTGTCACAAACCACCCCAAATGCTGAAAGGAATACCCATTTGCTTGCATGCAAACGCAATTCAGTTCATCCCACCCACTCCTTCCCACCCTTTCCTTCCCTGCTTATGTCCACAAGGCCATTTCTACCTCCCTGTTTGTTGTTGTTATTCAGTTACTAAGTCGTGTCCAACTCTTTGTGACCCCATGTCCTACAGCACGCCAGGCTCCTCTGTCCATGGGATTTCCCTGGCAAGAATACCGGAGTGGACTGCCATTTCCTTCTTCCTGCGTCTCTATTCCTTGCCTCACAAATAGGCTCATCAGTACCATTTTTCTAGATTCCATATATATATATATATATATATATATATATATATATATATATATATACACAGTAATAAATGATATTTGTTTTTCTCCTTCTGACTTACTTCACTCTGTATGACAGACTCTAGGTTCTGAAGGACAGGGAAGCCTGGGATGTTACAGTCATGGGGTCACAAAGAGCTGGAATTGACCTAGCGACTGAACAACAAGGTTCATCCACATCACTACAAGTATGACCTAATTTCATTCCACCTCTTAATGAAGAGCAGCAAAATGGAATCGTAAAGAGTGTGGACCAAGGGAGGTGGGGTCCCTTGTTGGTCAGTTTTTGCAATTTGCTCCACGGTGCTTGTCACAGGGAAGGACAGTCTGGTATAATGGAGGGGGAAGTAGACCCAAGAGCTGGTGGTAAGACCTGAGTGTATTCTCTGCCTCTTGAGTGTGGCCTCAGGCAAGTCACCTCTTGAGCTTCTAATAATAAGGAGCTTTCCTCTTCTCTAGCACAGGAATAGGATAGAGTGACTTGGTTAGAAAAGACAAATGAGATAACTAAATTAAAAACACATTGAGACTGCGGGGTATGATGTAATTCTAACCATTCTGAATCCAAATACTAACACTGTGTGAGTTTATTGATGCCCGCCTTCCTCTTAAACAACATTCAAGGCAAACGGGGTGGCTGCCGAGGGGCATTTTAAGAGTCCTAAGAATAGCTGTCCTGTCTAACAAGCTGAGGCTTCAGGCCCAGCTCAGCCACTTTCTCATGAGGAATCATTTCATCTTTCTGACTTTGAGTGTTTCAAAATAAAATTATATTTTTGTGAGGTTATGGGCTGTTTTTCTTGATTTTTGTCAGGATTATCATAAAATGCGCTAGCACAATCAACACTACCATTATTATTATTATTCAAACATTTAGACTATGACCAAAAATAAAATCTGAAACTCATAACTTGAGCAGCCAAAATTTCTAGGGAAATAGAAGTTTAGTCTGTGCCTGAGCAGCTTTTTAGACCTAGTTTTTTATGTTTTTGAAACAAAATCAAAACTAAAACTTGTTTTTTAAGTTGGAGTCATTTCTTCTTTAAAGACAAAATGCTATTACCTACATCAGTTTCTGTGCCTGGAAACCCTAGCTGCAGGGAGAGAAATCCTATCCCAAGGATGAGAGCTCCTGGGGCTTCATGGTGGCCTTGCCTAGGGCTCTCTTCTACCCCCAAGAACTTGGCCATCTGGCCTCCATCTTCCAGCCAGTTTCCAGGGCATCACAGCTGGGTACTTCAGCCCAGGTCTTTGGCAACACTGCCTGACAGCTTACTCAGGAAAGATGCAGTTGGGGCTGGGGGGGGCCTGCCGCTCTCATCACTTGACCTGGGTGTAGCTCCTCTGTTATGCTTTGCTGCGGTTTGCTGGAGCTTGGATGGCTTGAAGCAGTCTTCCCAGTTAACACTGCGTGCAAACCCCCACTTCTCCTCTAGCCAAGTTCTCTTCTGCCTCTGCCTGGACCTGGGCTTGTAACCAGCACTGAAGTCAGCTGGACCTGGCTGCTCCCACAAATCGATATGGCTGGCTCTGAGGACCAGGGTCCTGGGAAAGGGAGTGAGGTCGAGGGGAGTGACTAATGAAAAAGGAAAGATCAGGACAAGCTCAGCTTCCTCTAGCCAAGAAGAACCTAATCTGATTAGAACTGAAGGGATGGGCTCCTGAATAAAGCTTGCACCAGATGTAGATGGTTCCTGTCCGATCTCTGTATCCCAGGGTACTTTAGAGCAGTTAACGATAACAGAGCCACATGGTGGGTAGATGGGGGTGCTGACCTGCCTGAGCAAGGGTTGGTAGAAAGGAAGAACATACCAGAATGAGACTCTAATTCTGGCTCTGACACTTATTGACTGTGTAACTTTAAATACACCAATTCCCCTCAGTTTCTTTATCTGTAAAATAAGCATCTGACAGATCAGAGGTTTTTAATCTTGTGGATCAACAAGATATTGTTGATGTGGATCAACAATATGAGCCGATGAGCCTGCTGAAATGGGGTTCCAAACTCCCCCTGATTATCATTCTCCATGTAAATAAATGCAATCCAAATGGTCTAGCTGAATCCAATGTATAACCATTTGGGACTTTTTCCCATCCCATTCAAACACACATCTCAGTGTTTCTTAATCTAGGTGGGGCCTTCTCCACGTACAAACTTTCATCCTATATTGTTCAGCCAGCTTGAGCATCTCTTGTCAGCGTCCAAGCTCCAAGAGGCGACTATAGGGTATCATCAAGGAAAGAAACCTGAGGTCAGTATTAAGTTACTGTAGGAACTGCAGAGAATTCCAATAAAATTACACAGTTTGAGAAGAATCTGGTTCGTGTCGTCACAAATATATGGTTCCTGCTGAGATAAGCGGTGGCCACGGAATTCCTATTTGGGAAACAAAATGTTCCTTGCAGACAATTTAGCCATTCCTCCCTCAGAGAAAGTCTAAACTAAATAACCACCCACAAGAAAGCAATATAAATAAGATAGTAATATCACTTGCTTAATCCAGTGCAGGACCCTTCTAAACCCAAGCCAGTTAGCACTTGCTTAAAAGCAAGCACCATTTCTCAAGAAAAAAATGAGTCATGCTGATGTAACAGGATAGAATGAAGGCAGTCAGTCGTTTGGGTGATGCGGTGACACTAGATGGGGGGCAGGGGGAGAGATAGCCCCAGAGGCTGCCTGGTAAAAACATTCACACTGAGGTCAAGAGGTAATGAGGGCAGGTACCCTGGACTAACCCACTGGGCTTCTATCAGAAGTTACTGGCAATGAGCTGAGGAAACTGTGAGACTGGGAGTTCTTAATATTCCTCCATTGTCAAAATTCTTGCTTTTGGTGATGAAACAAATTGCCAAGAAAGCACCAAACCTCTCTCTGCTCTGGACCAGAGAAATTTGCACCCCGCTCAGGAGAAACAGGCTTGGGATGCCCTGAATGTGGGCTCTTTCCTTCCTTCCTTCATTCCAGAAAGACCCCGTGAGTGCCCACTACCTGCCAGGACAGTCCAGGCAGGGAGATTACAGAAACAAGAAACTCAGAGTCCAGGAACCTGAAAAGAGGACAGACCCCTCTGTAGCCCTAGAGTAAATGCAGATCATCTCCTGAAAAGTCTGTGAAGAAGCTGAAAAGTAGCCACTGGTTTTTGTGAAATGGAGATTTTAAAAATAAATACGAGGCTGGCCCTCGGTCTGCCTGGCAGTCATCAACCCTGATCATCAGCTGGCAACAATGAAGGAAAGCAAGCTAGTTTTGCTTTTTTTTTTTTTAATTGTCAACATGAAACACAAGCAGGAAAAAAATTTACCACAAAAGCACTCAAAAATCCTGCCTTTAAAACACAATGGGTCTGTGCTGTGATAAACTAGGCCACAGCTCCCTTGAAAGTTGAATGCACCAAAGAACAAAATGTTTCTCATTACCCCCAGAGACACAGGCCTGGTGTGGTTGAAGAGTGAGAGCTCAGAGGAAGTGGGCAAAGAACTGCAGGTCATAAATAGCTAATATGTACTGGGGGCTGATTATGTGTCTGGTGCTGTTCTATACAGTTTGTATATATTTAAGCCTCATAATAACCCTATAAAATGGGTTCTGTTATTTGACTCAGTTTGCAGCAGACACATGAAGCTTAGGTAAGATACCCAAGGTCACACAGTTAGTCAAAGGCAGAACCTGGAATTGAACTCAGCCTGTGCAGGGAGCCCTAGGAGCCTAGCTTTCCCTGAAGCTCCAAGTGTGGTCAGGCAAGGGGGTATTTGTACTTCTCAGCAGTCTAACCTATTAATAAGACAGGAGCTTTGGACCATATTTTTTTTGTGGGGGGTGAGGCTCCAAAATCACTGCAGATGGTGATTACAGCCATGAAATTAAAAGATGCTTGTTCCTTGGAAGAAAAGCTATGACCAACCTAGACAGCATATTAAAAACCAGAGACATTATTTTGCTGACAAAGGTCCATCTAGTCAAACTATGGTTTTCCCAGTAGCCATGTATGGATGTGAGTTCAGTTCAGTTCACTTGCTTAGTCGTGTCCGACTCTTTGCGACCCCATGAATCGCAGCATGCCAGGACTCCCTGTCCGTCACCAACTCCCAGAGTTCACCCACACCCATGTCCATCGAGTCAGAGATGCCTTCCAACCATCTCATCCTCTGTCGTCCCCTTCACCTCCTGCCCTCAATCTTTCCCAGCATCAGGGTCTTTTCCAATGAGTCAGCTCTTCGCATGAGGTGGCCAAAGTATTGGAGTTTCAGCTTCAACATCAGTCCTTCCAGTGAATACCCAGGGCCGATCTTCTTTAGGATGGACTTGTTGGACCTCCTTGCAGTCCAAGGGACTCTCAAGAGTCTTCTCCAACACCACAGTTCAAAAGCATCAATTCTTCTGTGCTCAGCTTTCCTTATAGTCCAACTCTCACATACATACATGACTACTGGAAAAACCATAGCCTTGACTAGACAGACCTTTGTGGGCAAAGTAATGTCTCTGCTTTTCAATATGCTGTCTAGGTTGGTCATAACTTTCCTTCCAAGGAGTAAGAGTCTTAATTTCATGGCTGCAATCACCATCTACAGTGTTTTGGAGCCCAGAAAAATAAAGTCAGCTACTGTTTCCACTGTTTCCCCATCTATTTCCCATGAAGTGATGGGACCAGATGCCATGATCTTCGTTTTCTGAATGTTGAGCTTTAAGCCAACTTTTTCACTCTTCTCTTTCACTTTCATCAAGAGGCTTTTTAGTTCCTTTTCACTGTCTGCCATAAGGGTGGTGTCATCTGCATATCTGAGGTTATTGATATTTCTCCTGGCAATCTTGATTTCAGCTTGTGCTTCCTCCAGCCCAGCATTTCTCATGATGTAATCTGCATAGAAGTTAAATAAGCAGGGTGACAATATACAGCCTTGACGTACTCCTTTTCCTATTAGGAACCAGTCTGTTGTTCCATGTCTAGTTCTAACTGTTGCTTCGTGACCTCCATGCAGGTTTCTCAAGAGGCAGGTCAAGTGGTCTGGTATTCCCATCTCTTTCAGAATTTTCCACAGTTTGCTGTGATCCACACAAAGGCTTTGGCATAGTCAATAAATCAGAAATAGATGTTTTTCTGGAACTCTCTTGCTTTTTTGATGATCCAGCGGATGTTGGCAATTTGATCTCTGGTTCTTCTGCCTTTTCTAAAACAAGCTTGAACATCTGGAAATTCACGGTACACATATGACTGAAGCCTGGCTTGGAGAATTTCAAGCATTACTTTACGAGCGTGTGAGATGAGTGCAATTGTGTGGCAGTTTGAGCATTCTTTGGCATTGCCTTTCTTTGGGATTGGGATGAAAACTGATCTTTTCCAGTCCTTTGCTGAGTTTTCCAGATTTTCAGGCATATTGAGTGCAGCACTTTCACAGCGTCATCTTTCAGGATTTGAAACAGCTCAACTAGCATTCCATCACCTCCACTAGCTTTGTTCGTAGTGATGCTTCCTAAGGCCCATTTCACTCCACATTCCAGGATGTCTGGCTCCAGGTGAGTGATCACACCATCGTGATTATCTGGGTTGTGAAGATCTTTTTTGTACAGTTCTTCTGTGTATTCTTGCCACCTCTTCTTAATATCTTCTGCTTCTGTTAGATCCATACCATTTCTGTCCTTTATTGTGCCCATCTTTACATGAAATGTTCCCTTGGTATCTCTAACGTTCTTGAAGAGATCTCTAGTCTTTCCCATTCTATTGTTTTTTTCTATTTCTTTGCATTGATCACTGAGGAAGGCTTTCTGATCTCTCCTTGCTATTCTTTGGAACTCTGCATTCAGATGGGTATATCTTTCCTTTTCTCCTTTGCTTTTCACTTCTCTCCTTTTCACAGCTATTTGTAAGGCCTCCCCAGACAGCCATTTTGCTTTTTTGCATTTCTTTTTCTTGGGGATGGTCTTGATTCCTGTCTCCTGTACAATGTCATGAACCTCCATCCATAGTTCATCAGGCACTGTGTCTATCACATCTAGTCCCTTCAATCTATTTCTCACTTCCACTGTATAGTCATAAGGGATTTGATTTAGGTCATACCTGAATGGTCTGGTGGTTTTCTCCACTTTCTTCAAATTTCAGTCTGAATTTGGCAATAAGGAGTTCATGATCTGAGCCACAGTCAACTCCTGGTCTTATTTTTGCTGACTGTATAGAGCTTCTCCATCTTTGGCTGCAAAGAATATAATCAATGTGATTTTGGTGTCAACCATATGGTGATGTCCATGTGTAGTCCTTTCTTGTGTTATTGGAAGAAGGTGTTTGTTATAATCAGTGCGTTCTCTTGGCAGAACTCTATTAGCCTTTGCCCCGCTTCATTCTGTACTCCAAGGCCAAATTTGCCTGTTATCCCAGGTGTTTCTTGACTTTCTACTTTTCCATTCCAGTCCCCTATAATGAAAAGGACATCTTTTTTGGGTGTTAGTTCTAGAAGGTCTTGTAGGTCTTCATAGAACTGTTCAACTTCAGCTTCTTCAGCATTACCGGTCGGGGCATAGACTTGGATTACCATGATATTGAATGGTTTGCCTTGGAAACGAACAGAGATCATTCTGTCGTTTTTGAGATTGCATCCAAGTACTGCATTTCGGACTCTTTTGTTGACTATGATGGCTACTCCATTTCTTCTAAGGGATTCCTGCCCACAGTAGTAGATATAATGGTCATCTGAGTTAAATTTACCCATTCCAGTCCATCGGACTATAAAGAAAGCTGAATGCCAAAGAACTGATGCTTTTGAACTGTGGTGCTGGAGAAGACTCTTGAGAGTCCCTTGGACTGCAAGGACATCCAATCAGTCCATCCTAAAGGAGATCAGTCCTGAATATTCACTGGATGCTGAAGCTGAAACTCAATACTCTGGCCAGCTGATTCGAAGAACTGACTCATTGGAAAAGCCACTGGTGCTGGGAAAGATTGAAGGCAGAAGGAGAAGGGGGCGACAAAGGATGAGACAGTTGGACGGCATCACTGACTCAATGGATATGAGTTTGAGTAAGCTCTGGGAGTTTATGACAGACAGGGAAGCCTGGCGTGCTGCAGTCCATGGGCTCACAAAGAGTCAGACACGACTGAGCAACTGAACTGAACTCTGGACCAGAGTTCAGTTCATCTTCCCTGATGGCTCAGATGATGAAGAATCTGCCTGCAATGCAGGAGACCCAGATTCAACCCCTGGGTTGGGAAGATCCCCTGGTGATAGGAATGGTAACCCACTCCAGTTTTCTTGCCTGAAGAATTCCATGGACAGAGGAGCCTGGCAGGCTACAGTCCAACGAGTCACAAAGATTTGGACAGGAATGAGTGACCAACAATACTTTGATCCAGAAACCCTGAGTTTCAATCCCAATTCTGCCATTCAGTGGTATGCAATTTTCGGTAAATTACTTCTTAGGTCACAGGATCCTCATTTGTCAAAAGGCACTAATATCTCCTTAAAGTCTATGGTGAGGATGTGAGGATTAAGTGAAATAAAAATAAAGCCCACACAGAATTCCATGCTTAAAGGAGAGCAGTTCTGCCTGACTATGGTGTAAGTTCCATATACATGAGTTTCCATCGATGGAAGTTGCAGGCTATCCAGGGATGTGTCAAAGCAGTGAATAATCACACATTAGCGGGTCTGATACGTCCACACTTTAGTAAAAGCCAGGCAGTTTTTTTTTTTTTCCAGAGCATCTGCTTAATTTGTAACAATTTATTTTTAAATACTAGAAAGTACAGTCATTCATTTCAACCAAGGAAACTAGCAAACTGTGTGACTACAATTGTACAGTGATTTGAGGAGCTATGGACTGTAATATGGCGAAGAATGCTTCTAGGAAATTAGTCTCACCAGAGTCCAAACAATGGCTAAACCCCATGGTGGGGTATAAGAGTCCACTCTGGACTGAGTGTATGTATAGTACACACAGCAGAAAAATTTGTTACTTAGCATTTTCACAAATGCTTTAGAACTGGGAACAACTGTTTAGAACAATTTACAAGCCCTAAATACCTCCGAATCCAACTACTCAGTTCATGCTTGAAATGGTTCAATGAAATGAGAGCTGAGGATCCTTTCACCTTAATATGCTATGATTCACTAATAAAGTATGTTCTTTTTTTACAGATATTTTCAGCACTCACTCATCTACACTGATATCTGCTTGATACTCAGTTAAAATCTAATCAGTGAATTCTGAGACTTTCCTCAACATTCAAAAAATTAAGATTATGGCATCTGGTTCCATCACTTCATAACAAATAGATGGGAGAAAAAATGGAAACAGTGACAGACTTTGTTTCCTTGGGCTCCAAAATCACTGCGGATGGTGACTGCTGTCATGAAGTTAAAAGATGCTTGCTCCTTGGAAGGAAAGCTATGACCAACCTAGACAGTGTATTAAAAAGCAGAGACATCACTTTGCCAACAAAGGTCTGTCTAGTCAAAGCTATGGTTTTTCCAGTAGTCATGTATGGATGTGAGAGCTGGACCACAGGGAAAGCTGAGCACCGAAGGACTGACGCTTTCAAATTGTGCCAGAGAAGACTTGGACAGCAAGATCAAACCAGTCAATCCTAAAGGAAAACAACCCTGAATATTCATTGGAAGGACTGATGCTGAAGCTGAAACTCCAATACTTTGGCCACCTGATGCGAAGAGCTGATTCATTGGAAAAGACCCTGATGTTGGGAAAGACTGAAGGCAGGAGGAGAAGGGAGTGACAGAGGATAAAATATTTGGATCTATCTTATAGATAGATCTTATAGATAGAGAAATATCTATCATATAGATAGTTGGCATCACTGACTCAATGGACATGAGTTTGAGCAAACTCTGGGAGACAATGATGGACAGGAAAGCCTGGTATGCTGCAGTTCACGGGGTCATAAAGAGTCAGACATGACTGAGTGATGGAACAACAACAGCAAAACCTGATGCAGAAAAATCAGGGGTTCACTGCTGAGTCAACGGCTTGAACACAGACAGGCAGCATTCACCCTCCAACATGAAAAAGAGTTCTGGACATTTCTTGGGTTTTGTGTTTCAAACATGAGACTCAGTAGTTCACACTTTACGGTTACCTCTTACATCTGTTAATAGCACATCATTTCATGCCTAACTATAGACATATGAAATACTAGTAGTAGAGTAATAAAAATACAACAGATTTGTTGTCAGACAGACCTGGGGGCAAATTCAAATTTGTGATTTCTTACTTGAGTGCCTTGGACAAGTCATTTAACCTCTCTAAGCTTCAGCTTCCTCACCTGTAAAGTAAGGTGTTAATGCCAACCATGTAGGGTTGCTCTGAAGACCAATGAAATAACATACAGAACATAACCCTAAATTTGGCTGAGGATGTAATACATACTCAACAAACGCTGAAATGAAGCTAGGAAAGAAGTGTTCTTATCTTATGGAAAGCCACTGAGAGTAGATTAGGACTTACAAAGGTTATTCGGCAGCAACTACAAGGGTCTCTTGAAGTCTGAGGGGAAGGACTTCAACAGTCTGGTGGGTAACCAGACATCCATTCATTCCAGAAATATTTGTCGAGCACCACTACATGCCAGGAATACAGTGATGAGTAGGCAAACACTAATCAAATAACCACACAAAGGTCAGACTGAAACTGTGATAAGCACTCAAAAGAAAGGTACTGACACCTGGAGGTTTTATAATAGTGAGGAGTCGAAGGGGCATGGAGGAAGGGATGCTTGGCCTCAGATCTGAGGGCTGAATGAGTGGGTGCCCATTAGGAGAGAAGGGAGAAGGAAGAGAATTTCAGGCTGATGAGTTTGGTGGAGTTGGAGATTTTGATTCCTGAAGGTTTTGTACGAAGTACTGAGCAGCAAGGGAAAGAATATACTCCAAACATAATGCAAAATGATCAAAGGAGGTATTCTGAAACTAGCTGCATAATCCTTTTTTTTAACCCTTCACCCTCTCTGAAAATATAAACAGGTCAGGGTTATTGGAGATGAGGTGAGAGATTTTGGAGATAGCTGTCGCATGCCGTGAGCCCTGCCTCACTCCTTAGGGAAAATCATGTGAGTGGGGGATCCCTCCCCTCAAACCGAAGAAAGGGAGTTTCCCAAGGCAACTTGGAAAGCTTCATCTGAGTCCCCGTAGTGTTCAGGGAAGAGTGAGGACTGAGGTCTGATCCAGCTGAGTTGTCAGCTAGCTGCTCTGAGGTTGACACTGCAGGAGGTCAGCCCATACTCCTGGGAAGATCCTGAGAAGCCGAGCCCAGACTAACCCAAGACCTCAGAGCTCAGGGACTGGACTGCCTGGCTCCAGGAGGAAGACGAAGGCACGGCTGGGCCCCACTGAGTACAAGAGCCTTACTAGTCTCTCAGCACTTGCCATGAGAACCAGAAAAGATGTCATGTCATCAATACTATCTGAAGCTGTCTCATATAAGCCCAGCTATCTGAACATTAAGGAGGGTAAAATTACAACAAAGCACTCAGTCATCCCTGGGCAATGAGACAGGACTATGATGATACAGCTAGAGATGCTAGAGATATTTTAAGGTTTGGGGGCAGTATTATTGTGGTTTTGGTTTGTTTTTAAAACAAGCTACCAAGGAAGGGGTCTTATTTATCAACACTGCTAACTTCTACACAGCAACCAAGTCAAAGGAGACAGGAAAAGTTACACTGCGAGGAAGATTCACAAATTACTCCTGCTTTTACAAAAACATCCAAATTGAATGTGCATGCCACCTCTGTCCCTGAGAAAGATGTCTACACCTCAAGAGCAGCTAATATGGATCTCTTTAATACTATGATGATAATATAGTATTAATTTATCATTTGCCATATGCCCAGCATTGTTAAGCTTTGGTGTGTGGTTCTTAAAAACAGGTTTTGTCAGGGAAAGATGGATGACTCTCCTGTCTGCTGCCTTTTTACCCAGCGCTATTTTTGTTTTATGTCACACTTGTTGCATTTTGGTACCCTCATGAGTCCTGCCTTCAAAGACAAATTCTCTTGGCTCCTCTTCCTCCCCATTCTTCCCTGGAGCTCACCCCCAAGGCTGTGACCAAGAGCTCCATGAATCCACAGAGCAGACCCAGCTTTGCAGCCCCGCTGGTCAGGGTGTTCAGTTAGCTACCGCCCCGTGTTCTGGTGCAGACTTCAATACATTTGTTTATATTTGTGAGCAGAAATTTCCTCCAGATTACCTCTCATTAACTACACCCCCTTACACACACACAACCACACACCACCAACTATCCTCTGTCTTTTCCCTGCCCAGGGAGATAATCCAACGCCCCATTCCGTTGCTCAGAGTCCAGACTTGCTCGAATGGTAAGGAGGCTCCCTTCCACCCTCTGTCTCCTGAATGTTTCACAAGTTCTTCTTCCTTTATCCACCCCTTAAGTATGCTGGATTCCTGGGATTCCATCTTTATGCCAGTCTTCTTCCCATCTACATGTTTTCCTCCCTCTCCATGGCTGTGCTAATATCTCTTTGCTCACACCACCCAGATCTATGGCTCCAGGCAAGATCTCTCTCCTTAGCATCAGGTTCTATACCACTGACTACTTCATCTCCAATGGTTCCCTTGATTTCCTAACTGGATCGTGAGGTCCTCAGAGATGAGAACCATGCCTCGTTCACCAGCATGTATCCCTCAAGGCTTGCACTTCAGGAAGCACTTGGTGTATTTTCACTATGATGCAGAAATGAGTGAATAAATAAATGGATCCTATGCATGTCTATGTATGATTATCAAATTAAGGTAAGAAGGAAAAAAAGAGCCTCCAGAGGAATAGCCATGTGCAGCTTTGTCTTCTCACCAAGATAGAATGTCCTGAAGAGCCTGTGGAGCACTGTATTCCATAAGCTGAAACATATGTGCCAGAAAGTGGCATGGTCAAATACATTAGATAAACACGAGACTTTTAAAATGTCAGCAGGATTCTTTGATCCTCTAATATGCTAATGTGCAGTTCAAATGTCCAAAAGGCAATGCTTTTCAGCCTTTGTCAAATATGTTTGAGTGTACTTCTATTTTGGTTTAATGTAAACCAGGTGTTTTGCACACTGAGACTCTGTCAATAATCAACTGGGGAAAATGAAGTCCTAGAACATCAGATCTTTAACTCGTACACTACTTATAAGAACGTAATTTTAAAAAACAACTTCAGTTCAGTGGCAGTATTAAGGAATATTGGATTTTTTTTGGTAAGAACAACTCAGCAGATCATGTAGACCACTTGGATTCAAAAGAGACTTTGGGCTTGGCCTGGTGTGGACCTCATCCCAGAGGGTTAGGGTGGAGACATGGATATGCTTCGGGGTCATATAGGTTCTCTATCACTCAGGCCAGCCCTGTTAACCCATTTGCTATACTGAAAGCCACTTTTGTCCTGCCTCCCCAGGCAGAGTCATCTTTGGGTTGTGAAGCCCACACACACTGGCTCTCAACGGCTGTTCCTCTCTAGGGCCTTGGGGTGGACTCCTCACGCTATAGCAGCTGCAGGAAGTGCTGAGTGACATCACCTCCTGCTAAGCCAAGAAGCCTCCACAAGGTCAGGCCTGGAGCAGCCATGTATAGACAGAAAACACACAAATAACCCACCTCTTCCTGCCCTGGGGAATGAGCTCACAGCTCGGGGGATCCCAGCTCTACACGTGCCAGGTGATGTCAGGATTAGTGTCCCAGCAGTTCTGACACTCTGCAGGTGCTTCATTCATGGGACACTACCCAGTCTGTACCAGATGGCAGCATGGGAGATGGAAGTCCAGCTCCAGACTTTCCCTTACTCTAAGTTATAAGGCCTTTGGGGGACAGACTCACCCATTTTCTTGGACTGGGTTCCATGGATGTTGGGCCAATCAGAATGGGAATAGGGTGGAGATGGAGAAGAGGTTCTCTAGAGATTTCTCTACAAATAAAAATTCCTGGCAATTGCCTCCCAATTCTATTGCCAACTGTTATTCTCTGTGTCATGGAAAATCCTGCATTGTTGTTCATATAGGGGATATAGTAGGAAGAGTTCAAGGAAAGCTGATTGGCTCACAGACAGGTGAGCAGAGTCATAGGGAACCAGAGAAATGTTCCTGCAATGAGTTGGACATCCTGAAACACCTAACCTGGGCTTCCCTCTTCCCTATCCTGCCAAAGCCAAGAGGCAAAGAGAATTCAACATCAGCCTACATTTTAGTTCCATGAAAAAGAACTTTCTCAATTGTTGTTTATATTCAACTACTGTTCTGCTTGTCCTGATTATACCCTGCTTTCTCATCATAGGTAGGAAATGGGCATGAATAAAACAAAAAAAGAGGTCCTAGTTTGATGTCCATGTCTCAGTTCCCTATAACTTCCTCATCTTTTCAGCGCTAAGCCTTTTCCATGTAAGGGGGTCGTGTTTACCTGCCTAATGGGATGAAGTCCCAGGGACCCCACAAGGTACCATGGAAAGATGTCCCCTTCAAAGGAAGAAGTCCCTTCACACCTTGAATGTCTACACCTGATCTAATGACTAAAGCAGATGGAGGGGGCTTATCAAGGAAATGAAGGAAACAGGAAGGGAGAGGAAGAAATAAGGTGTAAAGAGGAGGGAGGGGGAAGAAAGGAAAAGAGAGAAAAAGGAGTAAGAAAGGAGAGGAAGAAAGGTGAGGCTGAGCAGAAGCCCACCAGATTTTATAAATACATCATGGAAACAATGAAACCTGACTCTTCTGAGAATGGGAGAGTGAAAAAGCCTCCCTGCCTTCCCTGTGATCTGTGTCCTGGTTCAGGAAGCCTAAAAACTGAGGAGAGCTGGGCGGCCATCCAAGCTCCAGCCCAAAGTCCTGATGGTCTGCATGTTGGAGGCTGCACTCCAAGTGGGGCCACTTGAAGGACCCTCTCCCCTGGAGGGTCCACCACTACTGGTCAGGAATGGCCTTTAGGAAGCTGGTTCATAGCAAAGTCATTCCCTTCAGAATTTAATGAGCAAGCCTCAGAAGTATGGAGGGGGAACCCAAGGTGTGAACCCTGACTCCAAAAATAATATGCCAGAATATTACTTTTCTTCATGTCCTTCAGGAAACAGCAGTGGAAAGTAACCTCCAAATGAAGGTTCCTGCACATGAGGGATCCAGGGCAGAGGGAAATGCTTGGACCCAAACAAAAGAGCTACTCTACTTAATGTCAATAGCCACTTATGGCAAAGTGGGAAGATCCAGAGTGAGAATTGGAATGCCTCATCCTCAACCCATGCAGGGCCAGCACTGTCTTCATCTGTCAGTAACACATCTCAGTTCAGTTCAGTTCAGTCATTCAGTCGTGCCCGACTCTTTGGACTGCAGCACACCAGGCCTCCCTGTCCATCACCAACTCCCAGAGCTTACTCAAACTCATGTCCATCGAGTTGGTGATGCCATCCAACCATTTCATCCCCTGTCTCCCCCTTGTCTTCCTGCCTTCAGTCTTTCCCAGCATCAGGGTCTTTTCCAAGGAGTCAGTTCTTCACATCAGGTGGCCAAATATTGGAGTATCAGCTTAAGTGTCAGTCCTTCCAATGAATATTCAGGACTGATTTCCTTTAGGATGGACTGGTTGGATCTTCTTGCAGTCCAAAGGACTCTCAAGAGTCTTCTCCAATACCACAGTTCAAAAGCATCAATTCTTTGGTGCTCAGCTTTCTTTATAGTCCAGCTCTCACATCCACACATGACTACTGGAAAAACCACAGCTTTGACTAGATGAATCTTTGTTGGCAAAGTAATGTCTCTGCTTTTTAACATGCTGTCTAGGTTGGTCATAGCTTTTATTCCAAGGAGCAAATGTCTTTTAATTTCATGGCTGCAATCACCATCTGCGGTGATTTGGGAGCCCATTAAAAAAAAAAAAAAAAAACCTCTCTTTCCATTGTTTCCCCATCTATTAGCCATAAAGTGATGGGACTGGCTGTCATGATCTTAGTTTTCTGAATGTTGAGTTTTAGTTTTCTGAATGTTTGGTACACCTCTACTAGAATGAAACGTCACTACACATCTGCTAGAAGGGCTTACATTAAAAAGATTCCTCATACCAATGGAGGGATCAAGTTAGCTGAGTATGAGATATGGAGTTCACCTCCCCACCATGAACACATCAAAACTAGAAGTACATATGGAACGATTCTCAGTGAAAACTGTCTTGAAACTGGCAGAAGGTTCCTATACAACCAAGGTTATAAGGAAGATACACATGAAATTGGGTAGAAAAGAAAGAAAAGTGATCAGGTTAGAACCAGTGCCCCAGGAGGGGATTTGGAGAGAGATGACAGGGGCTGACACCTGCCCTGGGAAATGAGCAGTTGGAGTCATAGATGGGGCTTCCCAGTCCTGGGGTCCCACCGAGAGGAGACAAGCCCCTTTGGCTGGTTGTAGGACCACTGGGACGAAATAGAGAGGGCCAGGGGCGTCCTGGACTCTGCTAATGAGAGGCACACGTGCACCAGCTAACCCCCAAGGCAGGGGGGAGAGACTCTGTCCTAGCGGCTGCCAGGTTTCCTGTGAACACCTCACTGTGCCCCCCAGCCCAAGCTGAGTAAGCTTTTTGGCCCCACTCACTCCATACCACAGCATGGCACTGGATCCAGGGCACCTGCGACTAAGGAAGAGACTCAAGTGGGGGGTGCAGAGATGACCCAGCCCTGGGTGGGGCAGTGGCGGCCACTGCTGGTGGCCCAGCACCATCAGACAGTGCCCCAGAAGCCATCCAGATCGCTGATGGTGGCCTCTGAGCCATAGCTAGTCTCCTGACACAGGCTGTGTCCATGCAGGCCCCCGCCAGCCCTGAGGGGCTGCTCCACAGCAAGACAGAGGAGGCAGGGGGCAGCGATCTGCTCTGAGGGTTAAAGGAGACTTGCACCAGAGGCTGTGTCTGAGTGCAGCCATGGACACCTACACGGGTAGCTCTCCAGATCTCTGTCTACACGTGGGCCCTATTTGCATCAGCACTCCATTCCTCTGAGGCAAAGATCCTGGTGCAAGGAAAGGGAAAACACACAGAGGGAACAGAGCCAGCTTGGACTCAACCCTCAGCGACTCTGCTCAAGCAACTTGGAGTCAGACCACCCCAACCCCTAACAGGGCAGGACAGCCACTGAGCATAATGGACGTCTCACCTCACACCTGGTGCTGGCTCTAGCCTCTCCATCTCCAGCCTGACCCCTACCAAGGCAATAGCTAAAAGTGCACACCAAAGGCAGTGGACATAGGCAGTCCATACAGGGGCATTGCCACATGAGAACATACCTTTACCACAATAGATAACTAAATTCATATGAGCAGAGAAAGTTAAGCAAAATAAAATGGCAAAATACTACTCTCAACTGAAAAAGAGAAAACTTTTGGAAAAAAAATAGTAAAATAGAAATAATTTACCAGATAAAAAAATTCAAAACATTGGTAAAATAATAAAAATGTTAACTGAATTAGGGAAAAGGATTGCTATAAACTGAATATTTTAACAAGTAGTTAGAAAATATAAGAAAAGATCCAGTCAGCAATGAATGATGCAATAGCTGAAATAAAAAACACATCAGAAAGAATAAATAGCAGACTGAGTGATACAGAAGAATGCATAAGTGATCTGGGAGACAGAATATAATGGAAATCACCCAATCAGAACAGCAAAAAGAAAAACTAAAAAAGTAACAGCAATTTAAGAGACATCTAGAATAATCTTCACATACCAACATACTCAGGCAAACCAACATTCGTATTACAGGGATCCCAGAAGGAGAAGAGAAAGAGGAGATTACAAATGTATCTGAGAAAATGATGGCTGAAAAATTCCCCAACCTAGAGAAGGAAACAGATATCCAGGAACAAGAAGGACACAGGCTCTTAAACAAGACAAACCCAGACAGACCCACACCAAGAGATAATTAAAATGGCAAAAGTTAAATACTAAGAGAAAATTCTAAAGACAGCAAGAGAAAAACAAGGAGTTGTATACCAGGGAGTCCCCATAAGGCTATCTGCTGATTTCTCTGCAGAAACTTTGCAGGCCACAAGCGAATAGCACACATATTTAAAGTGCTGGAAAGAAAAACCCTGTAACCTAGGATACTTCTCAGACAAGCAAAAACTAAAGTAGTTACTTTATCAGTGCTAACCTTGCTCTTAAAGAAATGTTGAAGGGTCTCCTCTAAGTGGAAAAGAAGGCAGAAGCTATAAGAAAGGGAAAATCCCACTAGGAAAGGCAAATATATAGTGAGGACTGAGGACAACCCGTTTAATAAACCAGTATGTAGCTTAAAAGAAAAAACTGTAAAAGCAACTATAACTACAAGAGGTAAGAGATAAACATGCAAATGTAAAATATGACATCAAAAACACAAAATGCATGGAGTGAAAAATGTAGATCTTTTAGAATGTGTTTGAACTTAAATGACTACTAGTTTAAAACAAATAGATATAATTATAGGTCAACACGTATAAACCCCATGGTAACCACAGATGAAAAGTGGTACAATAAATACACAAAAAATAAAACTAGAAAGAAAGAAACATAAGCATACTACTAAGGAAAATCATCAAACCACAAAGACAGACTCAAAAGGAAGAAGAAATCAACCCAGAAGAACTATAAAAATGACTAGAAAACAATTAATAAAATGTAATTATTTTGAATATCAAGGAAAAAAACACTGATCAAATGACATGGGGTGGCTGATTGGATAAGCAAATAAGACTCTTCAGTAGGCTACCTATCAGAGACTCACTTCCGGGCTAAAGACATATACAGACTGAAAGTGAAGAAATAAAAGATATTTCATGTAAATGGAAATAACAAGAAATCAGGGTAGCCATACTCATATAAGACAAAATGAACTTTGAAACAAAGCCTATAACAAAAGACAAAGAACAGCATTATATAATGATAAATGGGAACAATATAGTACCTTGGTTTGCTCTTCCTTATATAGCAACCTCTGGGCTTAACACAGCAGATCAGATTCACCGTTCCGGGCAGCTTCTTTTATGTTGCATCTCATATTCAACTCAAGAAACTATGACCCATCCTGAAGATGGGAAATAGACTGTGTGAGAATCTCTTTAGTCATAAGGATAAACCATGCTATATTTGGTTTTATCATAGGTACTGACTTCAGAATCCTCATGTAAGACGAAATTCCACTATATCTTTTCTAATTTTCAGAACAAATCCATGAAAGGGTTGAGGCACGTATTATTATCTACATTTGACAGATGAGGAAACAGAGCCTGAGTGATGTTGTGATTTGCTAATAACGAACAGCTTCATTCCAAGAACCCATGCCTTCAGACAGCAAGTCTAGGACTCCTTGAATCGTGTCACCACCTCAACATGCTGCCATTTTGCTCACAGACAAAAACATTACTTATGGCCTAGATTTGCCTCACAACAACTCTAAGTTATTTTCGCAGTGCAAGCAGAAAACCCTGCTAGTTAAGTCCTACCTCTTCCTTGATATTGTCTATCCTCTTAATTAAAAAGCAAATGCTAAACCAAACATGGTAGCCTTGTGACTCTTACCTGCCAACCATAATCAAAATTTACTTTAATTCACCACCAAGATGTCAGTTACCCAACCTTTGGAAAAAAGGGAACTGATGAAGCAGCTAAATTATGATGACATGATTCTACAAACAGAGGAACCAACATCCTGGGAGAGTTCTTCAATGCCCAGAGGCAAAGAGAAGGGTCTAAAACGCATCTTAACCTATTATGTTACGGCACTCCTTGGACATCAATATGCATTCTGCCATATGGACACATTCTAGCTGAAGCCCCTAATAAGGGCTGATGGATTTCAAATAGGGCATAGAGATTAACCTTTCTTTTAGGCCTCTTAAAGAAAACATTTCTGCAGGGGGAGGTGGAGAAATTGGATACAATCACCTCCAAGGATAATTTTCACTCTAAAACTCTAAAAAACTGTCCCCAATCCATTTACCAATGCATGAATTGCCTCCAAAACTCATGTTGCAAACAGTGGGAAAAGTGAGAGGGACTCTGGCTACTGTCTATACCTCCACTGATGAGGCCTCAGCCTCAAACAGATCCAAATTTAACAAGTGCCACTATCTCAAGTATGACAACTAGGATGGAAACCATTCCCTCCCTGACACAGATGAGAAGCCCAGAGACCATTACCCAGAAGCTAGGAAATATGCTCTAAGAGTCATATTTTCTACAGGGACCTATTTCCTATCTTAAATGAGTTTTCATCCTATAAGAAAACACAGGAGTTCAGCAGGATCCATTCACACACGGTTTCACGAATGTCATAGCAATCTCAGTTACTCTCAACTGAGGCTGGAAAGTTCCATGAGCTCCAGTGTTTGGGACTGCAATGCCTATGCTCATCCATCCTTTCACTGAACTCAGCTGCAACATAGAAAGAGGCTTCAAGAATTAAGGGAAATCAGAGTACCTGAGGAGAAGGCAATGGCACCCCACTCCAGTACTCTTGCCTGGAAAATCTCATGGATGGAGGAGCCTGGTGGGCTGCAGTACATGGGGTCGCTAAGAGTCAGACATGACTGAGCGACTTCACTTTCCCTCTTCACTTTCATGCATTGGAGGAAATGGCAACCCACTCCAGTGTTCTTGCCTGGAGAATCCTAGGGACGGGGGAGCCTGATGGGCTGCCATCTATGGGGTCGCACAAAGTCGGACACGACTAAAGCGACTTAGCAGCAGCAGCAGCGGCAGAGTACCTGAGCTCACCTAGGTCATCGGTCAGAAATGTGATAAGATGTACTGATTAAGAGAACATGGAATGCTAATTTGCCTTGTTGGCTCAGTAACACTATGCCACAGACAATTTGGGCACTTAATCACTCAGTCATGTCTGACTCTGCAACCCCATGGACTGTAGTCCACAAGGCTCCTCTGTCCTTGGGATTTCCCAGGCAAGAATACTGGAGTGGGTTGTTATTTCCTCCTCCAGGGGATCTTTCCGATCCAGAGATTGAAATGCGTCTCCTACATTGGTAGGTGAGTTTTTTTACCACTGAGCCACTTGGGAAACCCAGACTCTTGTCCAATAGGTGCCAGGCCTGATTATGTGGCTTTTATTTGGCTGAATTATTGTCTTTTTAAATCAAGGAATCCTTCCACCTATACCTCCAATTTCCTCCCTTCTGTCTGGCAGTGAACCAGGAGCATAACAAACAGGCCACTAACACTCTACAGATGGAAGAACCTCAGGAAAGTAAACAAATTTGCTTCTCCGATTGCATTGCTTTCCTGGAGGGAGGAACATAAGAGAGGAAGACTCAAAACTAAACTCAGAAATTTCCCAACAATACTTAACCTCAGCAGTTCCTGCCAAATATGACTGGCTTTAAAAATGCTTTTCGGGCCTGAGCGTGGGATAGCTCGAAGGCAATCCTGCTCCATGCAGAGCTGCTATTGGCGTTTTTTCAGCTGTTTTCCAGCTGCCTGGAAGGGGCAGGGAGTAAAGCACAGAGCACCCATTTGCCTGGGCCAGGTGGGAGGAGCAGAGAAAATGAGCAGTATTGTTCCTTACTCAAATGTGCTTTAAAGAAGGAAGAGAACCTTTCCCTAGGGCCTAGGCTGCTGCTAGATTTCTCTCAGAGCCTTGGATGCAGACCCGCTGTGGATGGGTCTCTGAATAGGGGTGATTAGCAGCAGGTTTCAACTACTGGAGGCCCTGCATCACTAAGAACCCAATCACTGGAAAAGTAGTTCAAGCTCAGCTACATTTGACCAAATGCACTGCCATCTCCAAAGCCTAGCACATTCTGTACATGGAGAAAGTGAAGTCCAGACAGCACAGTGGCTACCTGAAGCTTCGCTTTTAACATCAGTCCTAGAGCCAAGACAAGACCCCCTGCCTTCTAGGCCACCAAGACAAACTGACTCTTGAGCATCTCATCCCAGAAACAAATTGAGGGGGAAAATATTCTATGCAGGACATCTTGGTATTTGAGAGGTAAACTGGCCCATGGTCCATTCCTATGATCCACTGTTAAATCATTTGTCATTTGCTAAGGCACAAATGTGAACATGTCCCCTGCACAGGGGGATAGCAAAATGGGGTCTAGGTGGAGAGTGAAAGGATCCCACCAGAACAGCCTCCCCTAAGAGCAGTTTTATTCGTCTCCATCTCTCCTCACCTGGTATATTGACCTGTAAATGCAGCAGTCAGGGACTCATAGCTGTTTAAGAGCTACTGGGTGAAATACTTTCATTGAATTTCATTATACTCTAGCTAAGAGTTCACTTCTTCCTCATGTCTGGATCTGGACTAGACTGACTTGCCACCCAGAATGTAGGAGAGCTGGCAGGTATTTTTCTGCCATGTATCCTCCAAGCCAACCAGGAGCTGAATTCCTATCTGGGCATCCACCTATTGCCAGTGGGCAGCAGTGATGGGTAGCTACCTCTTCTGGGGCTATGCTGTTCTTTGTCTAACCTCATTTATCAGGTATCTCACAATACCATTTAAAATAAGGTATAGCTGGCAGCATTATCAAATAAAGATGGCAAATGAACTCAAAAATCGCATATGTTTCTTCCATTTAATTAAGATCCTGAAGGTCTTGAGAAAAAAGAAAAAATTTTTGTAATAGAAGGTGCATTTGGATTGTGAAAGGACAATTCATAAGTTCATGCCATCAGTATACTTATTTCTGATTCCCTGAGCCTCAAATATTTGGAAAACTTGGGCTCCCTTAGAAAATTCAGCATAGCATGGCCTAAGTGCTTAGACTTTGGCTCATAAGGAAATTCCTGGGACTTCCCTTATGGTCCAGTGGCTAAGCTTCTGCACTCCCGGTGCAGAGTCCAGAGTTCAAGTCCAGGTCAGGGAACTAGATCCCATATGCTGCAACTAAAGATCCTTCATGCCTCAAGGAAGATCAAAGACCCCATGTCCACAATGAAGACTTGGTGCAGCCAAATAAATACATAAAAACAATAAATGTTAAAAAAAGGAAATTCCTCATTGGATAATATTATTCAAATATGATTCTGGTCACAATGCTGGAAAACAAACAATAAAAGAACCACTTATAAATTCTCTTTGTGAGAGACATGAGTTTACTACATTGGAAGAAATAACATTTTTGCTGGGTTAAATACAGGTTTTCAGAAAAATATCTATTTCAAGTTCTTTAAAATGGGTCCAATATTCTCCTCTAGGTCTGTTTCTAATGTCTAAGTGAAAAGATATTTCAAATTCATGGGCCAGTGAATGTGACAACTTGAATACTAACTTAGGAAGAAAGAAATTTTATTATTAAAGAGGAGAGGCACATGATTTTTTAATGTTTTTGATTAATGTTTATACATGTTTGGAAGCAAAATAAAATGGTCTTACAATTGGATTCCAGGGCCCACACACATAACCCTTCCACCTAGCTCACACTGGTCACGTATCAGGTTGCTCTCTAGAAGTTACTGTCTATCCCTGATTACTCTTTCTCATCAAAGGAGACTATTATTTCAGACTTTTTATCAACAGTAATAAATAACGACTGTGCTCCTGACACGTGTGCAGGACCTGTGCCAGACCCTGTGGTACAGAGGTAAGAAGACAGTTCTTAGGGCCATGCAGTCTATGGAAAGTGTGAAAGGGAAAGTATTAGTTGCTCAGTCATGTCTGATTCTGTGCAACCTCATGGACTGTAGCCCACTAGGCTCCTCTGTTCATGAGATTCTCCAGGCAAGAATACTGGATTGGGTAGCCATTCCCTTCTCCAGTGGATCTTCCCTATCCAGGGATTGAACCTGGGTCTTCTCGCATTGCAGGCAGATTCTTTACCATTTGAACCTAACAGCTATCCAAATAGACAACTTACAGCACAGCACAAGGCAGTCTAAGCCAAAGGCACGTGCAAGGTACAGGCAGAGATCCTCCAAAGAGGTCTGAGGCCCCTGGAAGTGGGTCTGGAGGAAGCCTTTGTGACCTTAAAAAGAAAGAGGCACTGATGAAACCCAGCAGACGGGGGCTCTGGTTGAAGTGGTGGTTTGAAGATTTGAACAAAGGTGGTGGTTAGAATACACAGTGTAATTTAAGGAAATAATACAGACCATTCAGCAGGATTAGTGGATTTGCAGAGGACAGACCTGGAAGGTGAAGATACAGAGGCCAGGGAAGGCACAAGCTGTAGACGTTGTCAAAGCCAGGCTTGTGTGCACCAAGTCTAAACCAGAGGCTACCTTGTTAAATTTCCATCAGCCTTCTAAAGTGAAAGTTGCTCAGTCGTGTCTGACTCTTTGCAATCTCATGGACTATACAGTCCGTGGAATTCTCCAGGCCACAATACTGGAGTGGGTAGCCTTTCCCTTCTCCAGGGGATCTTCCCAACCCAGGGATCGAACCCAGGTTTCCTGCATTGCAGGCGGATTCTTTACCAGCTGAGCCACAAGGGAAGCCCTTCTAAAAGATAACATTAAGTCGGGAAACCTTGGTGGACTGTTTCACTTCTTTGGTTTTATGCTTACTGCTAATATCTTTTTGGCCATGTGACACGTGGGATATTTGTTCCCCAAACAGGGATCGAACCCATGTCCCCTGCATTGAAAGCACAGGGTCTTGACCACTGCACTGCCAGTGAAGGCTCTGTTGCTGGTATTTTTACTGCCTGTAGGTTTTACCTTAGGTTCCTACCATGTGAGCTTGATATGGTCAGCAACAACAGAAAAATAGAAAGATTACAAGTTGTATAGCTGCTACTGAAGAATAGAAGAGGAATTAGAAAGGCTTAATCACATGACAAAGCAAAACACAACTCCCACAAACAGGTAAATCAAAGAAACAGTAACTGAATACTTTTCTAGACCGCATGAGGCACAGATCCCATACTGGCTCTATTTTAAGTTGGTATTTTTTTCTGATAATCTGCTCTTTTAACTGGTCATTTTATTCTGATCCTGAGAGAAATATCTAGTGGATTAAGCACCTGCCTTTTGGGTGTGGAAATAGCTTGCTTATATTCCCGGAGAATTTTATAATTTGCAGGATGCTTCGGTGTGTCCCTTTGACCAGCTCTACCGGCTCACGGGGTAGTCAGGACAGAGGCATTGTTATCACCCCCTTTTTACAGATAGAACATACTTTACTTACTAACCTACTCTGTGACACAGGGCTAACCACTTGACATCTGGGACTTCATCCCAGGATCAGGAAAATCAAGGGGGCACATGACTGCTTAGATGTCATCTGACACCAAATATGCTTTTCTGAGTTTCCACCCTTTCCTTCTTTTGTCTCAAGAGTCTCTATCCATTGTTTTAGTGTTACTTCCTCCATCAGCAAGACTCAGGAGGAATGCTTTGTAAACTCAAGAAACTCAAGAAGCCACAGAAGCGCTGTAAAGAGAAACAGCTTAAGCTCAGCTCTTGTGGAAGCAGGTGGCCAAGCAGAATGAGCTCCACCTTGGATATACCTGGAAGTGGCCCAGTCATCACACCAGCATCAGGCAGGCATCCCTGGGCAGAGAGTTTCCAAAGTTCACATTTCAGTATTTCCCTGGCTTTGACAAAGGCCTGAGCACCCGTTATGATGGGGAGGGTGATGTGGGTCACATTGTCACTTAGTATCCCTCTGGTTGGCTGCTAAAACCTGGAGAAGCATTGCTTTGGACCTGAGATCAAACTACTGAGGCCTGTGGTCCTGCCAGCCTGGTTAAGAAACATAAGAGCATGGATATGATTAAGGCAGAACTTGGATTAAGTGGAAATCATTCTAAGCCAAAACAGTGATAAATAAATTTTTTCATAGAGAAGCCTGGTCCTTCCTAGTCCATCCTAAATTACTTTGCTCAACACATATGAATAGCATCAATCTCCAGCTTATCCCAGCCCTCAGAGTTTCCAAGGAGATCTACTAATGAGTGTCAACACCCAATACTGACAATCAACGACTAGAATTTGGAGGACTGCTTAACTCACTAGGGATGAAAACAAAACAAAACAAAAAAAAGAAGTCAATTCCTCCTATATTAGTTTTCCAGGGCTGCGGTAACAAAGTACCACCCACTGGGCAGTTTAAACAGGAATGCATCATCTCACAGTTCTGAAAGCTACAAGTTCAAGATCAAGGTGTCAGCAGTGTTGGTGCCTCCTGAGCACTGTGAGGGAAGGATCAGTTTCAGACTCCTCTCCTTGACTTGTAGACGCTGCCTTCTCCCTGTATCTTCACGTCCTCTTCCCTCTCTCTGTGTCTCTGTGTTTAGATTTCCAACTTTTTCATCCCATTTCGTAAGGACACCAGTCACACCGAATTAGGGCCTATGCTAATGACCTCAATTTAACTCGATTACCTCTGTAAAAACCCAAAGGTCAAATAAGGTCACATTCTGAGGCACTGGGGGTTAGGATTCCAACATGTCTTTCTGGGTGGGGGTGATGGGAGCAGGGACACAGCTGAACCCATTGCACCTCCCTTTTCACAAAAGATAGCTCCAAAGCGGGAGGGGAGATCACCAGGATTAATGGGTTCATGGATGTAGCAAACGGGGGCTAAAGAAGGGATGAAGTCAGAGAGAGCAGGATAAGCTCTGGAGAAAATCCCATCTTCTGAGAAGGTCCTAGGCAACCCTCTGAGGGAAGGAAAGGGAAGGTGCTAGACTCTCAACAGAATATGACGTAGCAAAGAGCTAGACCCGGGCTTCATCAGCTGGTGGTTCCACGATGCTGGAAGGCCACCTGCAGTAACAGGCCCTGCACAGGGACCCAGGACCAGACCATCTCCTACTCGGCTGCAGAGGGCCAAAGGGACCAGGGTCATGGCAAGTCCACTGGCGTGCATCTCAAGCCCCCTCCCCTCACCCATGAGCCCCCACCACTACCTTGTTGGACAAGGAAAGAAAAGTAGGAGTAGAGAACTAAAAGTCTGAGAATTTGTTTCAAAGAACCATTCCATTAAAGGGTACTGATTTAGACTGAAGACACCTTTCAACCAAAATAGCCTCAGGTAATTTAATTGGCAAGTTAAACACTAGGAAAATTGGGGGGGGGGGGTTCCTACCTAACTAGGCAAGGGTGCTGGAGCAAGATTAGGTCCATCGTGCAGGCATGCATGATCAGTCGCTAAGTCATGTCTGACTCTTTGCAGCCCCATGGATTGTAGCCTGCCAGACTCCTTGGTCCCTGGCATTTCCCAGGCACGAATACTGGGTGGGTTGCCATTTCCTTCTCCAGGGGATCTTCCTGACCCAGGGATCAAATCCATGTTTCCCGCATTAGTAGGTGGGTCCTTTACCTCTCAATCACTGGGGAACCCCCTTAGACCCATCACAGAATGTTAAAAATTACACTGTCATTGCACGTACAATTAATAAGATAAAATCATTGACAGCCATTCCTATGACAGGAGGAGAAGGAGTTACAGAGACCAAGTGAGGAAATGTTTGGGGAAACAGTTGAAAATCCAGCCCCTGAACAGAGGAGGGGATGAAATCGAGCATGAGACGCACACCCATGATAGGTGGATGAGTGTTTGGGGACTGAGAACATCTGCACAGATGTTAGACTGTGTTTCCATGTGCGTGAGAAGATACCTTCACTATGACCCAAACCCTGTGTAACATCTCAACTATGTGGCTGTGACAAGACTGGCCAATTTCCCCCACCCTGTCGCTTTCACAAGCACTCTCTTATGAAACCCAAGTCCACTGCGGTTTTCCTCCTCAACCTCTCCCCCAGCCTCCAGATTTTCCTCACTTATCTGTGCAGTCACTCTTTTAAGAGCACAATCTTAATGCACTCAAAACAACCACACAGTTAAAGCTTTCTCTGAATGACAGGCCATTGCTCGGGAAGGGAGCTTTCTATTAGCACAAGAACTAGGTGGCCTCAGCTTTGGGGAAAGTGATAACATCACAATTTGATGGTGGAGCTCATGCCAAATTTCGGCAGAGAGCCCCAGGGAGCAGAATCACTGAAGTGACTACATCCTTGCCTTGGCATGAGTGTCTTCACACCACAGAACAGCGTTTCTGGAAAAGCAAATGGAAGTCACCAGACGAGTGAGCCAGGACAGCAAGGGGACAGCTGCAGGTCTCAGCTCAGCTGTGAAGGCAGGGCCCGAGGGCACTCACCTCCATGAACACATACCTCCAAGGGCACCTACCTCTAAGGGCACTCACCTCCATGAACACTCACCTCCAAGGAAGTGCAGTATAGCAAGCACTAACCTTCTACCATTTTCATGCCTAATATTCTTCCTCCCACTCTAACAGGGGGCTGAACACAACCCTTGAGTAGTTCAGTGTCTTGCCCTGGCTTACATCTTGTGTGTCCCGGCCTCCCCTATTTGCAGATGTGGAGCCTGTGGACTGAGAGGTCTGTGGTCCCTGCCTCCCACTCCTGCCTCCTCCAGGGCACACACCCTTTGCCCTTCAGACAAGGTCCTGCTCCTGTGCCCTGTGTCAGTCCAGCAGGGATCCCTGTGGCAATGACTGGAGGGTCTGCAGCTGCAGAATCTTTCACTCCCTGCCAAAGCCCACCTGGCCCCTCTGGTGAATAGCACTGGGGCCTGGAGGCAGGGGTATGTCTCTGTGGAGTCCACACACCTGCCTCTGAGTGTGAATGTCTAACGTCCACCGCTACTGCCTCACCAGGAAGGAAAACAGAGAAAGAGAAGGGAAGAACAGGAGCACCAGGAAATGAGAAGACCAGAGGCCAGGAACCCAAAAAGAAAGGGACCTGATGACAGTTTGCAGACTTCATACTTGTGCCCAGGGACAGCCTGACCTCTGTCGCTGCATCTCAGTATAAAATCTGTTGTGTGTGTCTGGCTCCCCTATGGCCCAGAAGAGCAACTCAACGACAAAGAGGTGACTTGTTTTTCTCTGGATGTCCAAAGTCAAGCACTGTGTGGTCAATGGAACATGCATTGACCACCCTAGGAGCTGATGCGTCACAGGGACCTTCATATGACAACTAGTTCTCAGGGTCCAGCCAGCCTGCTCAAATACCCCTGTTATTAGATGACAGACAGGACCCTTCCCAACCTCTCCACCCCCACACCTGTCACAGATGGCACCTTGACTACAAGTGAAGGGGCAGACCTGTGGTCAAGGTTTACCTGTGCAGAGGGCTCTGAGACACTATCCCAGGACCTCTTTGCAAAGAGAAGTGTGGAGGTGACAGCTGCTTTTTGCTTAACGAGGGAATCTCCTTCCATAGCTTGCATCTCTAGGTAGGCTACTTCAGGATGATAAATGAAACTCATTAAGAAGAAACAGAGTCATCCTTAAAAAACTAAAAATAGTTATCATATATCCTGCAATCCCACTCCTGGGCTTATATCCAGAGAAAACTCTAATTCAAAAAGAAACATGCACCCCAATGTTCACTGCAGAATGATTTACAATAGCCAAGACATGGATATGTCCATCGAAGATAAATGGATAAAGAAGATGTGAGATATGTATCTACTCAGCCATAAAAATGAATGAAATACTGCCATTTGCAGCAACATGGATGGACTTAGAGATTATCATGCTAAGTGAAGTCAAAGACAGACAAATACCATATGATATCACTAATATGTAGAATCTAAAATAGGATACGTATGAATTTACTTACAAAACAGAAACAGACACATAGACCAAAAAAAAACCAAACTTACGGTTACCAAAGGGAGAAGGGGGTAAGGGAGGCATAAGTACGGAATTTAGGAGTAACATCTACGAATTACTATACATAAAATATATAAAGAGCAAGGGCCTACTGTATAGCACAGGGAACTATACTCAATATCTTGTAATAACCTATAATGGAAATGAATCTAATGAAAAAATGGGAAAAGAGAGAAGACAGAGTTAGACCATGGCAGAGAGCAAGTTTCTACAAAAAAGTGACTCCTGACTCTCAGAGAATTCTAGGCCCCCAGAAATGTCCCCCCTGGCCCAGGGCCACTCCCTGCTGAGCTCTACCCAAGGGGCGGCTGTGCCAGGACACCATGACCCAGGGACGCAGGTGCAGCCATGTAGGGAGTCCGCCGGCTCTCAGCAATTCTGGGCCTGCTGCTGGTACCTCTGTGACTGAGGCCACACACCAGCTGAGCCATCCCAGCGTCCTTGTCTGCAGAGAATGGACTGGGCTGACCCAAGTCATCATTCCAGGGGTTTCTGACACTGAAGTCCTAAGATTGTAATGCTGAAGTTACAGCAAGTCATCAGCCATCAACTGTCTTTGGCGTTTCCACTGAAGAGGCCATTGTTTTATGTTCTAGGGCCTCAAAGACCCAGGCCTGAGCAGAGGAGTCTCTCTCCCTCCCTCCCTCTCCCCCTCCCCCATTGAAGGCAGCCCAGCAGAGGGACCAGTCCTCCCTGAAACTCTCCCTGCCCACACAGCTCTTCCCTCACTGCCTCTCATTTAGCACTCAGCAGCCAGGCCTCAGCTTACAGTTCATGATCCTTTAGCACCTTGCTATTCAAACCGTGGTCCCCGGACCAAGAGCCTCAGCATAACCTGGCAATTTCTTAGAAATACAGGCTCTACTTCTGACTCACTGAATCCGAATCATCGTTTCAACGAGGCCCCAGCTGACTCCTACATACAGTAAAGTTTGAAAAGCAGATTTATCAGATTTGTTGTCAAACTGGGTATAAAAGGAATAACCTGGAGAGTGTTAACAGATGATGATGCCCAGGTCCACCTCTGAAAGTCTGATTTCATCGATGATTCTAACAGGAGGCACAGCCTGAGAACACTGCTTTCCTAACCCTCTCCAGTTGGATCTTCTATCTACTCCTTCAATATCCAGTTACTTAACAAAGCAATAGTAAGCTGTCTTTTAATCAGCTAAGATATAAATAGATTTTAAGTCAGTTGGCAGTGCCACTAATTCTAATGGGTCCCCAGTTTATTTCTTGCCTCTTCCATGGAGGTGGGAGGTCTGGAGAAGGGGTGCAGACACAAGCCCAGCCCAAGAAATTTCTCAGAGGGCAGAGCAAGAACTTTTTAATATCCGCACAGAAGAATTTCAGGGACAAATCAGGCAGATGGCTGGCCTGAAGGCTCATCATTGTACTCAGTTAAGAATCTATGAAATAAATCAATGACAAATATCGTATGATTTCACTTCAATGTGGAATTGAAAAACAAAACAAAGGAACAAACAAAGCAAAACTATAGATGCAGAGAACGTATTGGTGGTTTTCAGAGCAATGGGGGGGGGGGGTGGACAAAATGAGTGAAAGGGGTTAAGAGGTACAAATTCCCAGTCATAAAATAAGTAAGTTATGGGGATGTAATGTACAGCATGGTGACTATAGTTAGTAAAACCGTATTGTATTTTTGAACGTTGTTAAGAGAGTACATCTGAAAAGTTCTCAACACAAGAAAAGAGTAACAAATAGTTTATAACAGATTTGGTAACTAGCCCTATTGTGGTGGTCATTTTGCAGTGTTTACAAATATAAAATCACTGTGTCGTACACCCAAAACTAATATAGCCATATGTCGATTATACTTCAATTTAAAAGAAAAAGCATCTGTAACTCTGCACAGGAGGAGGCAAGCTTTTTTGCTCCCTTTGGATCAAAGCCCAGTAGGTGATGCACGTTGAATGCACACCCTTAACACCAGGCAGCTCTAATCACATGAAATAGTCCAACCTGGGCCCCCTCCAAGGATGACAGCACCAATTGGCAAGAGGCAGATAGCCAGCTGCCATCTCTGGAGGAAGAAACCCAGGGAAGCTGGCCGAAGGACTCCGCTGACATCACAGAAAAGCTCAAGAAGGAAGACGAGAAGACTGAGCTCAGGGTTTTCTGAATAGGAGCCCATTGTAGGCCACAGGATTTCCCTCATTTCTTAAGGAATGGGCTGTCAGATGAGGGTCTTCCCAGATTTTTGAAACTTAGTAGGCATAATCCTTTACATGGAAAACTGGTCTACACTGCAATCTGAGTAGCTTAATTTATTTATGAAGAGAATTTCACGGCTTCAAAATGTATGTCCAAGGGAAATGGTAAAAATAAAAACTCTAAAAAATAAAAAAATAAAAATAAATAAAAACTCTATCACCAGTAACCTTGTCTAAAAGCTCAGATACTCACCAGCCAGGTGCGCTTGGGTGGAAGGAGAGAGGCAAAGCAGTTGTGTGGCCTTAGATGTGTTACCTCCCCAAGCTGGGCCTCAGGCTCCTCTATGTAAAATAGAGGGACTCAATTGGGATGGTTTCTAATGTCCTATGTCAGCATGTTGTATCCTTCTAAAGGCTGAGTCTTTTTTTTTTTTCAAAGCCTTGTAATAACTGCTGCTGGTGCTGCTACTGCTAAGTCGCTTCAGTCATGTTCGACTCTGTGCGACCCCATACGCGGCAGCCCACCAGACTCCCCCGTCCCTGGGATTCTCCAGGCAAGAACGCTGGAGTGGGTTGCCATTTCCTTCTCCAATGTATGAAAGTGGAAAGTGAAAGTGAAGTCACTCAGTCGTGTCCGACTCTTCGCGACCCCATGGACTGCAGCCCACCAGGCTCCTCCGTCCATGGGATTTTCCAGGCAAGAGTACTGGAGTGGGGTACCATTGCCTTCTCTGGCAATAACTGCTACAATCCCAAAATTTGATGGTAAGCTTCCTCATGGAGTTGGATGCATAGTCCCATCAACTAGGAATGTGTAGAAAATTTCAGAGAGAACATAAGAGAAGGTAATACAAGCAGGATGGGGAACTCTGTCCTGCAGGAGGTCCTTGAAGTTGTTTTCTTCCATTTTATTAAGTGGCAAAGATGAATGAACTCTTTGAGCCTACTCCCATCAAGCTGTCACCTCCAGTTCTCCACCCAAAATGGTCTTCCCAAGGTCACCAAGAAGTTAGTTTGGTTAGAACCATGGCGTCTTCATCTTTCTACACCTGTCAGCAGCATACTCTGCAGATGGCCACTTGCTCAGCCTTGAAATACCTTCTTCCTCTGGCTTCCAGAACACACACAGGTCTGGTGTCCTTCCTACCCCTCTGGCCACTCGTACTTGGTCTCCTTTGCTTGTTTCTCCCTGTCTCCCCAACCATGTAAGTTACAGGGCCCCTGGTCTGTCAATCTCTTTTCTCTTCTTTCTCTGTCACTCCCCTAGTGATCTCACCAGTCTAGTGACTTTATCCTCACTACAAACCCCCAACCATACATCTCCAGCCCTGACCTTTCCCTGCTACAGGGTGCCAAGTAACCCCAAACAGCTGGAAATGCTCTAGATGGAGGGGTTTGTTCTCTTAGCACAGTAAGGGTAAAAACCATCTTGAGGCTACTTGTTTTTTAAAGCTTTCTTTACAGAGAAAGGTGGATACTTGCTGCTTATAAAACAGGCAGCATGTTTGGCAAAAGTCACAAAAACATGAGGAATAAGGCAATACTCTACAGAGAACTGGTTCTGTGTCAGGCATATCCATTCATGCATGTACTCGATCATTCTGTGCACAGGAACAATAGCCCACAAACCTGAAGGAAACACCCCCTTGGGAAGAGGCCAGGAGACCTTGTCCTTGGGGTACTTCTGACTCATCACTACAAGGAGGAAAGACGAGGACGCCTATCAACCAATATGTCATGTTTGCCAAATGAGCGAATGAATGAAACAAAGAAGGCATAGTTCTGAGCTGGTTAATGAACCCCAAAGCCCATTAAAAGGCAATAATAAGTACTCAGCAATTATATTTTGAGGACCAACCATATACATGAATCATGGTAGGTTTCTGCATGGTATACAAAGCTAAGGTCACAACCTTCCCCAGGCTACCTGTCACATGGGTAAAAAAGGCCTAAGTGCTCCAGGACAACCGGGCCAGGCTGTCACACTCTGGGAAGCCAGAGCTGGCCCTCATCATGAGCCGCTGTCCGCATTCTGTGAGCTCCTTCGTGACCAGTGGCCCTCTGATCTCACAGGTCTATTTGTCCCCATTTGTCTCTACTTGCCTGAATATGTATGTTTTCCCCTTTCCATTTGCAGCCTTTGATAAGTGAGTTTGTAAACAAGCAGGGAGCAAAGAGTCTCATCTGGAAATTCTCAGAAGGTCTTTTTGGAAAAGAGTTTCTAGCTCTGCACTGCTTTCACAGGCCAGAGGGAGACAGGCAGAGACACAAAAGAGAGACCACGCTCCCAAGAGCATTAACCTCGGATTTGAGAACACCGCAATAAAGTGTCAAAGCTATCCCCTTTGGGGAGGCTTCAGAAACAAGGAGTTCCACCGGGATTTCAGCTGACAGACCTCCTAATGCCCTCTTGCCTCCCAGGCCACACGACACACAGAGATGAAGAGCACCCCATGCGCGGAGGCACACGTTCCCCCACCACCCCCACCTCAGTGAAGAGCGTGGCTAGACCATCAACAGCAGCAGGTACTGACTGGGGTCTGTTCTCCCACCTCTGACCTAGGGGCTGATCCGGAAATCCCCAGAGAGGCCCAGGCCCTCCTTGCCTCCTGCTTCCTGTGTTGAGATCCCATCGAAATGAAAGACTGAAAAGACCTTTTCATAGAGGCACTGGCAAAACTTGCCTTTATGTTTTTATAATCTCTATACTTCCTCATCCTTTTACAAGCAGAAAACCAAGCAGGAAAAAGCCCATGATAGTTTTATCTGCTCTCCTATTCAACAACGGGGCCATGCCTTCCCAGCACCCTCACTCCTGTTTTGGAAATGGACACTAGAAATTTTTCCTGTTCGTGACTGAGGCTGCAGTCTGTTTCCAATTACCTTGTTGGAGGTCGCATGGTTACACCCCTTTCCTAGTGGAAGGAAAACAAGCTAATGCATTCCCACTCCAGTCCAGCATCGGTCCCTCCAAGAGCAGCTGACATCCATTCCAGCCTGAGGTGGGTTCCCCCAGAGGGTGACTGAGGATAGAGTGGGACCAGAGATAGGAAGCAAGCTAAAGAGGTATCCACAGGGTGATGAGCCTTCTTACAGGTGGGGAGCAGGCTGTCTGACACACCAGGAGAAGGGCACTCCAAGGCCAGGTCCTGGGCAGCTGAAGAACAGGGTAAGCCAGAGGGGCAAAACCTAGGAGTCATCCCGAAGTAGAAGGACTGACCAAAGGATGAGTGAAACCTTTAGCAGGTTGAAAACCCACCTGGAGGCTTGCTAAAATGCAGATTTCTGGGCTCAACCCCAGAGATTCCACTGGTCTAGGGTGCGGACCAGGCAGGAACATGCATTTCCCCAGTTTCTCAATTACTTCTAGTAGAGATTACCATTTGAGAAACACTGATAAAGAGTGACTATGGTCAGACTGCAATCATTGGCCGAAGGAAATTATGTGGAGAATATGTACTTACTCAAAGTCCTAAAGACAAATCCAAAGTCAGAGGCTGAAGGGATGGAGAGGAACGCACTCCCAGTTCACAGGTCAGGCCTAGAGGCCCAAAGAAAGCACAGGCCCAAAGGTCTAAGGCAATCACTGGGGTGAACAAGCCTCAGAGGAGCTTCTGGAAGCCAGTGGTATGGCAGGTGGCACATAGCAGGTAAACCCTACATGCACAGCATTCAAGGTACATCCTAGAAAGTAAGGTGAGTCCTAAGCAAGTGGCCTGGCTCCTCCACATCCAGAATTTCTCTACAGTTCTTTATAAGTGTGGCTACTATCGTTGGGGACGGGGGGCGGCGGCGGCGGGTAACTTCCCTCAGCAAAAATAAGCACAGGGAACCACAGGCTGTTGTAATGAAGCCATAGTTCAACTGTTTGGTATCTGTTATTTGAGCATGGAGGATGCTAGGTTCTGCTGAGCTTCTAAAGAAGATAACCTAACTCCATTGCCACCATTAGGGAAACAGAACTAACACATAAAGTACTTGAGAAAAAGCTGGCTGCTTAAGCAGGCCACAGTATTAGATAAAATTGAAGTCATTGACCACACTCTAGAGTCCAAAGGGCAAAGAGGGTCCATTGCACCCAGGAAGAAGTTCCCAGATCAAGCAGAGGGCCAGGACAAAGCAATTGAAGTCATAATCCTGTCTGCTGGGCCCCTTTTTCCAATAGGCCTGACTCTGTATTATACAGTCCAGGTTACATGAAATTAGACCTCAGAGCATCAGTTCTTACCTACTTGCACCTTTGGGGACCTACAGTTGACTTCTCGTCCTAATCCTTTGACAGTTCATCTTCACTGTGAGGTCTTGCCATACCCGTGAACCTGACATTAGGTATCACTCCAGTTTTGACTTTTGCTGTCCTTTCTCCTCATGCTCAACACAATGATTTGCAAAGTCCCTCTCGCCACTCTGCTATTGACCATCCTGGTTATAAATATGTCCACTGGCCCAACCCAGCCCCAGATCCTTGCATGCTTTTACACTGGCATAGGCTACAGTAGCTCCACGGGCAACAGTACCTCTATAGAGTTTTTCCAACTTCAGAAGAGAACTTACACCCTCATGAAACAAGAGAACAAGTGGGCTGAGTATGTAGGGACAAAGGAGAGATGGCAGATAAGAAGCAATAGTCAGAGAGGAGAGTCCACATTTTGAGATCAGTGACAACATTTTCTCCTTCAATTAGAATATTTCCTAACCTCAGCTACTCAGTTGAGAAGGGAGAGATGGATTTTTTCTAGAGTCAAATAAAGGTAATGTTTGCCTTGAAGCACCAGCCAACCCTAATCTTCTCCATCTTGCTGGAACCCACATGGAAAGGTGGAATCAGTAGCACAACTGAGATATAAAAGGAAATCTGATAAAATTGTTCATTAATAGAAGAACTTCAGTTCTCTGGCCTGATCTGGGCCAAAGCTGGGCTTTAGGAATCTTGTTCTTGCTGAGTTTCACCTGCAGCCTCAAAACCTTTGGGAATTTAGAATGAAAGAGGTCTAAATATATCAGCTGGCAGTCACTGGGCATGGTCCAATCCATGGCGGTTTAGGGATTTGTAGCCTAGAACTATATCTTGATCAGAGAGGATGTGGTAGTTAGGCAAATAAGGATAGGTGAGGATTATCTGTTTTATCCACTCTAAAACTAGAAAAGACATTCTTCCCTTCCCCAAGAACTTCTCATTGGTAAAGATTTGCAGAGAGTGTTGGTTTGGGGTCCTCCATAGTTTCCTTCACTTTTCATAATCAGCTATAGCAGGGCCCCTCCTCACTCAATATCAGCAAAGCTCTCGGGAGAAAACTCACAGGTCTATGGCTCCGCACCCCTTACATGGTTATTACAGGTCCCTGGAGACATTTTTCATCGGGGCTTGCTGAGGATTTGGGCTGATTCCACTGCATTCCAGCTAAGGCTTAACTGAAAATCTTATGGGAATAGAAAGCCCTCTAAACAGGAGAGAACCAACAAACTCATTCTAAAATGGAATTGCCTTTTCTGGTCACATAGTCTCTGATATGTCTTTTGTGAACAGGACATGTTACTTCTCCCAGAAAATATCGATTCAAAGTATTGCTCAGGTAAAAAGAATTGTAGAGTAAAGCTGGCCTTCAGATTTCCTAATTTCTGTGTCCCGTCAACAATTTGAGGGAACCAAATATCACCTCTTCCCAAAGAGAACAGAGTCTGCCATTCTGGTAAACCAGGTGTAATACAATCTCAGAAACAGGAGAAATTTGCCTTGTCTTGGGTTTAGGGCAACAGAGTCAACTATAAAGGAAAAGAAAGAAAGATGCTGCATTGTTGAGCTGAGTAGCCACCCAAATATCCCAGGGAATGAACTTTAACTTTCTCAACAGAAAGGCAACTGCAAGCATCTTGGCAGCTCCTGGAGAAAGTTCCTTCATGAATGTGTGACCTTTACAGCATTTCATCTTCACGTAGAATTAACACAGAGCCTGAAAGATGTGTGTCTTTTCCTGTTTTGTTTTAACGGCAGACCCGGAACACAGGGTACAGTTTTGCTTCTGTCTTGAGAGCTGTCCTCGCCTTGCCCTCCACGGCCTGCAGCCAGTTCAGTATTTTTGGCCAGACAGAAACATTCTCCAGTCCCAAGAATGCCCAAGAACCAACAGAGTTAGGTGGTTCCTAAGCTTATTTCCTGTGTTCAGATTCTGGAATAGAGTCCCAGTCTGGCCTTGCTACAGACACTGGAAGGTAGAAAAGGTGAGAAATTCTCTAAAATGTTTCCAAGTTTTCTATTTACTGGATAGACAACAAACCAATAACTGTTTGGAGGAGCCAGCCTGCTGGCAGCTATTTTCCAAGAATTTCCAAATAGCTGTGCATGCCCTAAGGGAGGGAGGTACCAGGAATGGAGTAAGAAGGGAGGAAGGTTAAAAAGATGATTTATTGATGCCCTTGGCTATTTAAGGTTAGAGTGGAAGGCACAGCTAAAATGTAGCTTGCTACTGCAGAAGGGAAATTAGCAAAGGGTGGTACCCTTGGAGTTACAAAGGATGCTAATTGCACAGATGAAGAAAACTTTACTTTCCTGGAGATACACAGTTGACCTGATACACAATCTCTGTGAAACACTAACACCCTTCTCTTACTTGAAGAAAATTCAAGGGTCTCCGTCTGGCAAGGGGACATGGTGTCCCTCAGGATCTAGGCACATCTCTTTAGTTCTGGCTGCCAGAAAGTCACACTGAAAGTGTCCAGGAAACCGCTAGGCCTGCAAGGAGAGGAAAGAGACCATACCCCAAAGGGGCCGCATGTCCCAAACAACAAGCAACAAGGGGAGTGGAAGATAAATGTGAATAAGAGAGATCATTACTATGAAAGCACTCTCTCTCATGAGCAGCCACACAAATGCTATTAACATTCTGCTAGGATGGCTCTTGGAAATTATAAAAAAGCAATTGTTCACATGTGCGCATGCTAAGTTGCTTCAGTCATGTCTGACTCTTTGCAAACCTATGGACTCTAGCCCACCAGGCTCCTCTGTTCATGGGATTCTCCAGGCAAGAATACTGGAGTGCCCTGTCCTCCTCCAGGGGATCTTCCCAACCCAGAGATCAAACCCCCATCTCTTATGTCTCCCGCACTGGCAGGCAAGGTCTTTACCGCTAGTACCACCTGGGAAGCATGGTTCACAGTAAGTAAAACTAGAAAGCCAGACCACCAGGATATACTATGGAAGAAGAAATCAAAGGCTCAAAGGGGCAGACAAGAGGTGGGGCAGACAGTGAGGCAGGCTGGGACCACACTGCATCCGCCAGTGATGAGGGATGTGCTGGGAGGAGCAGCAATAGCAAGAAGAACCTCAGTGGTACTGTTCTCTAGGCTGCGCCATATCAGTGCTATCACAGGGCTGGGCTCCCAGAGACCAATGGAGATCAAAGGAAATAAAAAACACACTCGAGGCTAAGTGACAGCACTTAAGTGTCAGAAACAAGATGACTGCAATAATTGTACTGAGCAGAAAAACTGGCATGGGAGCCAGGGACATCAGACATGCAGGGAGCAATGGAATGGTTAATAGAACATAGCATCCCTAAGAGCAAGAAAGATGGGCTGTCAACAAGAGTGTTTCTCAATCTGGATGGTCCAAGACTGAAAGATCAGGAGGCTAAGGGCAATCACCCAATAAAAAGTTGTGATCCCTTGCCCAGTTTCCAGAACTAAACCAGTTATCAGATCTCTCACCTTCTGACTGAAGGAGAGGCCAAAGTACTCAGAAGGAGCAAGCCTGCAATGACTCAGCAGGTGTGTAAGGTAGTGATGGCCTTAGCCTTCTCCAAAGGGTCCATGGCTATTTATTCCAGTAGTCATAAACTGAGCAAAAGGAAATGTCCCAGTACTTTGAAGACTGGTAAATACAGAGCCATTCACCTCTGGTGCACCACATTTAGCTGCACAGAGGTTCCTGATGTCCAGCTGATGGAGGAGAAAAAAATGTCAAATGTTGTTAACAAATGAGTCAGCTTGATGTACAGATGCAAACCAGAAATGGACTTCAGTGTTCTCAGTCCTACTCAAGAGTGACCCTGAGAGAGAGCAGAGAGGGGATTTTCTCCTAGTGAGCTTCCAGTGATGCACTGAATCACTCACTTTGTGAAATACATACAGATTTATGGTCAGTGGTCAATAACTCAGCTGGTTGGTTAGTGGCCTGAAAGGAGAGAGATTAAAAGATGAGGGATAAGAGGTCTAGGAGAGAGGAGTATGGAACTGGACATTTAAATGTGAGATCTCTGGACCCCATGTTAATGTCCACTGAAGAGCATTCATCATGAAGAGGCACTTAACAGTCAAGTAGATGGAATAACTTGGCCAGTTGATGTTGAGAGCCTCTCTCATTTGCCACACCAGTGCTGGTCCTATAGACATTTGAACAAAGAGGTCACGATGGCAGGGATGGAGGATAAGCAGGAATCCTGTTTATGAAAATGTTGACCCATCTCCTGCTGCTGCTAAGTGACCAGGTCGGCAGGATCCAAAGATTACTGCCAAGCCCCTGGTACAGAATCATTCTTCAGGACGATCAACCAGCTACTCTGTGGTGCACTAATTACTTTGAACCACTTTCTCTATGGAAGGGCCAACAATCCATCTTGAATGAAATCAACACATACTCATTGTATGGATTTGCCTTTCTTGCTCATAGAGTCTTGTCTGGCATCACTGTGTAAGGGCTTACCTCATGTTTAGTTCACAGAATCCCATATAGTGTCTCCTCATACCAAGGAACCTAAAACAAGGGAGAAATAGCATTAAACACAGGACCACGGGCTCCACTATCTTGTCCCATACTGTACCACATGGAAGCTCTTGACTTTACAGAGAGAGAGAATAGTCATTTGAAGAAGCTACTGAAGGCAAAAGGATGGCAGAGGATGAGACAGTTAGACAGCATCACGGGCTCAATGGACATGAATTTAAGCAAGTAGGAAGAACAGGGAAGCCTGGCACGCTACAGCCCATAGAGTTGCAAAGAATTGGACATGACTTAGGATATGGTGTCATCCTGCAGAACGCAGTGAACCCCCTAATCAATGTAAATTGTATAGAACTGTGTCCTCTCTATATAGAATACATGATTGGGATAGCAGTAGGGGTAATCCCACTTACCATCCCATCCAGTGAGTTACCGAGGGAATTTCTTTCTTTCAACTCCAAAACTCTGGCCTCTACAGAGCTACGGATTCTGGTTCCAAGAACAGAAATACTTCCACCATGATCACTGCAAGAATCCATTAAACTTTAAGCTATAGTCACACTTTGGACCTCTTATAACAAGAGTTCAACAAGCAGAGAAAGGCATCATCATCATCCTGGCAGGGGCAATTGACTCTGGTCCTCAGAAGAAGGTTGGGCTGTTGTCACACACTGGGAAGGAGAGGAGTATGTATGGCAGCAAGAAAGACCTGTGTGGCATCTCTTGCTAACCTCCTAACCAACTGTAATGGTAAGTAAGAGCAGTAGTCATGCTTGAGAAAACAGCACAACCACCAGGGGCTCAGCTCCTTCAAAGATGAGTGTCTGGGTCGCCCACACAGTACGTGCCCTGAGCCAGCACAACTGCTAGCCAAGGAGGAAGAGAATCAGCAGTGGGTTGTAGAGAAAGGATTCGATGAACCTCAGGTGTTGCTGAGAACAGCTCTATGGTTAAGAGCTGTAGTTTGACCCATAAAAATTTCTCTTGTACATTTCCCAAGGAAAAGAGGCTAACCAGAATCCTAAAGGCTCTATTCCCAGATAGGATGAATTTTTTTAAGAAGAAATCAGATGTTTCTTGTGCAGCAAGTGCAAGGGGTAACTTCAGTGGATGCTGAATTGCACCACCAGATTCTCCCCTTCAGTTCTGAGGACTCATCCCCCAGCTGCCAAGACTGCTAGCTACCCTCAGCCTGCAATTGAGCCCTTCTCTAGGAATTGTCCTTGGCTAAAGGGAGAGACCTCACCTAAAAACAACCCCACCCACAAGAGCCAACCTGTAGCCAATGAGTGGTCAACATAATGGCAAAAGGCTTGGCCCACTCGCCTCATTCCGAGACAATTCTAAAGGGATCCCCAAGTTCCAGAGCTCCCCAGGATGAGCTGAGGTTATTATCAAAGGACACCACAGGCCCACTGCTTCCTCCGCCCTTCCTCTTCCTTCTGCTCGCCCTCTCACAAATGTTGAGGGTGCTCAGCTAAACTTCCTGCACACAAACCTCTATGTCCTCGAAACACAATATACATTAAAATCCTAAATGTTTTAGGTTGTTAGGATTTCTCATTTTCACCCACTTTGATGCAGTAGTCTCAAGTCTAAAATAGTCTAAGGAAATAACAAGAGATGAAATCAGAATTTGCTGTTGTGACGGTATAATTTTTAAAACTAAGAGGGCAATACAAATAATAATAATACGGAACTCTCTGCAGTCATTACAATGCATACTTTTGAAAAATATATTGTGACATAGGAAAGTGTTCGCAAATACATTTAGTAAAAACAGCAGAATACAGAATGATAAAAATATACATGGTTCACAAACATGTTAGTTACAGAACTGTCAAGCCCAAAAGAAATTAGACGATTAATTGGTAAAATTGGAAAACAGTCAAATTTTGATTTATTGAATAGAAATTCTATCTCATGGTCATACTGATTTTTAGATAAAAGATAGTGAGTTTCCCAGCACTGGATATTTCAAGAATAAAATGACCACTTGGCGAGCTTGATGTAGAGTGGAATCTAGTATTGGTTTAAGTTTTAAGGCGCTGTGTGGCCTCTGGAATTCCATTCCACAGTGGTAAGTATCAGAGCTGGGCGGTTTGGGTATGCTTGTCATTGCTTTCCCTTGGTTTGCTTTGCTCTGCTTGGTTTTTCTGAGTTAACAACTTAACTCTTGAAGACTGTCTTTGACAACTCAGTGAGAAGGAATTCACTTAATAATAGCCACCTCAAAACCCTACAATCTTTTATCACAAGCATTAGATCAAAAGAATTCCAAGAAAAGAAACTCACTTCAGTGGATACCACCCAGAATCTCTAGGCAATAGGAAGGAGTAACCTAGCCCTAATACTGAGGAAGGGGTGTGCTCTTTAAATATAAGGCTTTACCTTATAAACTAATTGTGATGCCAAGTGATGTTTTGTGGTTAAGTAATCCCCTGTGCATTTTCTCTCACTTTCAACAGAGCCCAACTCACCAAAGTTCAGAGACTTGACCCCCTTCCACCACCAAGCCCCATTTTCTAGGTCTAAATAAAGATCAAACATTCTCATTTTCCCAGGTTTTGACCCCCATTCCCCAAATAGCTCAAACACCTGGCATGAATAATTTGAAGGTTTTAAACAGTGAATGGCAACACCGTCCCTACCACTACTCCACACTCCTGAGACTACAGCCTGTCTGTAGAAGGAGACACTTGAACTCCAAGGAGAGATGAGCCCTGTCTTCGTCTTCTTTGTGCCCAGCCTTCAGTGAGGGGGGTGGTCTGTCCCTGCCCTGCCCTTTCCAACCAAGGGTGCCCTAGCCTGGCCACAGGTGAGGAATTCCTCAAAGCAGATGGGGCCTGAGATTTTTTGTTCTCAAAAGTCACCAAGGGGTGCTGACCACCTCTCCTTCCTTTTCACCTCACTTTTTTCTATTGCATGATTAAAATGCAAGAATATACCAAAGGAATTGGTTTGAGAACTAAAAGTGACAAAGGGACCATCAAGTGATCATGTGTGAAAATAAGAAAGCTAACAGTGGAAAAGAAGAGTGGTATAATGGATTCGAAGGTGAAAGTGTTAGTTGCTCAGTTGTGTCTGACTCTTTGCAACCCCGAGGACTGTAGCCCGTCAGTCTCCTCGGTCCATGGGACTCTCCAAGCCAGAAGACTGGAGTGGGTTACCATGCCCTTCTCCAGGGGATCTTCCTGACCCAGGGATCGAGCCCAGGTCTCCTGCACTGCAGGTGGATTCTTTACTGTCTGAGCCACCAGGGAGCCTATAATGGATCTAGTTCCTCTCTATTCTGCCTATAGAACTGGAGATAGCTCTCTGATGTAGAACCACTGAAGAAAAGCCCGTGTGGAACTAGAACACTTGTGTTTATTCAACAAATATTTCAAAAGCATTCTCTCTGTGTCGGGCAATATATTAGGTTTATAGACCCCACCTGCATGGAGATCCTATTCCAGCAGCTCAGAGATTTATTAGAAGACTGTTTCACAACACCTGGAAGGCCAGACAACACTGTCAGACACAACATTGTCTCTGAGCTCATCCATCCCTTAGTCGTTCCCAGAAGTGCTGAGAAAGGGAAATACTAGCCAGAAACATCCCGAGAGAAGGATTACCTGGGACAACTCAAAAACATCTTCGGAGCTGCAACTGCCTCCCTCTCCTCCTCTGCCAAGCAGGAAGATGAGATTGGAGAGAGCAGATGCTAGGAACTCCAAGGAAGTGCTGCTATTTCAGCTTGAGCAACAGCCCCAGGTGCTACCGCAGCTCTGGGCAAAACTGCAAAGCAGGCGAAGTTGGTCTTGCAACCCCCCCAATTCTTCTTGTCTCATTATCAACCTCCCAGACACTACTTGCACTTACGCTGCTTGAAATCTGCCCCAAATCCTCCAATAAGCCTAGACATGCCATTAGACTACAGTCTGATTAAAAATGCAAATAAGGTTTAACCTCACCAGGGGTGCCTCCACAGCCCCTGGCCAAGACTCCGACCAAGACGGAGACAGGCTGAAGTGGTGTAATGGAAAAAGCATGGGTCTGGGGCCAGGAAGACTTGGTTTCTCCACCCTCGTTCCACCACTTACCATTCTGTGACCGCAGGCCAGTTACTTAACCTCTTTTGAGTTTTAGTGTTCTTGGCCATAAAATGTAGATAGTAATGTCTGTCCAAGTACATTTGGGGAAAGATTAAAATACAAACGAGCTCCTCATTTCTTATCCTGTCCTTCCTCATCTCGTAAAGGGAACCTATAAACTCAACAAAAATAAATTAGGCAGTGGCTGAAGCCCTGTGCTGAACAGGGACCCTTGCCTGCAGTTTGCCATTGTTGGTTGCCTTGGCTGGAAGGTAAGAGAGGAGTCCTGGGGCAAAGTGCAATGGCCCAGGGGATCACATTAACAGGAGCCAGGCCACTGGGAAAAATGGCTGAAAGAAGTCAGTATTATAATCCCCTTAGGAAAGGGCATGAAAAGCAAAGTGCATTCTCAATGGCTTCAAAAAGTTCTGGGTTCTAAATAATGTGTCCTGGAAATAATGACAAGAAGAAAGACTGGACTTGGCTTTATTTCTTCAGGTGACATCATTAAGATTTGCACCCTCTTTCCAGGCAATAGCACAGGCCTGGCCTCCATCGCTGCTTCTGACATGAAGTCAAGGCCCTGACCCACACCCAGCCTGGACGCCCACTGCTCCCCCCTGCTCAGGTCCATCTCGGCCAGCTCCTCCCTCACCACCAGCCAGCTCCTGCTTCCCAGCCTCCATGTCATTCATCCTGTTCTTCTTTCCACCTAGAAAGCCGTCCTTTCCCATCTGCCCTTCACCTCCCGCCCCCACACCCACTCACACAGACTCACACCCACATTCCGGCTCACACGGACCCCTCTCCAGTGATAGAAGGCAGAGTCCAGGATCTGGGTCCAAGGACCAGGGCCTCATCTAGACCCTACAGACCTGGGCCTCACTCTGGAATGTGGATCTCAACCAGGGGCCCTTAAAATTCAATTAAGGAGCTTTAAAAAACATACAGACACCCAGAGTCCACCCCAAACCTACCTACTCAGAAGACCTTGTGAGGAGTGTAGCTGAGCACCTGCATTTTTTAAAAGTTTCCACCCTGGAGTCTCATGTGCAGCCCTAGCTCAAAACCACTGCTCTCAGACAAAGACTTTTCTAAATAAAAGAAATTGGATACCACGGTATTACTTCAAAGACTCTACAAATAGAGCTGATGGAAAATAACACAAAAAGCAGTGGTTGGACAACCTGAACATTTACAAATCAAAGGGCCCAGGTAATAAGTAGTTTGGGATGTTCAAAGACCTGGGTAAGAAACCAGTGAAAGGTTTAATTATTTCTCTGAATTTATAGAGGGGTGGAAGGAGTCAAAACTGAAAGATCTGAACATTTATCCTGAAATTAAGCAGCACTTGTAGGTCTGTAATTAACGAAGGAAGGGTAGTAATGGTTTAAAATATGATTTGTAGATATATCGAGGGCAGTGGAATTCTCAAGAAATAACCAAAAAGACTTGCTTAAGGACAAAGAATGCAAAACAACATGATATCTTGGGGGGGGGGGGTTGTTGTTTTAGAAAGGGTAACCATATGATAGGAGAAAAGAAACACAGCAGATGTTGCATTTTAGGACTCAAGTTGCAGTATTTCATACAGCAACTCATGAAATTTTAATTGCTAACATGGTTCAGTTGGCAGGGAAAGCAAGTCACATGGCTTGAATATGAACAAAAGATTATGAAGGAAAGGTGAATTTGTCAGACAAGTCGTCCAGTAAGAGGTGTTCAGCAGGGTGTCCCAAGGTCAGTGCTTGCTCACTTTAGATTTCCTTGTGCGTTTTAATCAGCAATGTGGAAGAGACAAGAGACCCCTGAAATTGATCTGAAGAAAACTTGCAAAGGGGGATGTTGCCAAACCCTAGGAAGAAGTCCAAATTGAGATAGATAAGCCTACAGGGTTTAACCTATGGACGAAACAACTGAGGGCTGAGATTATTTATAAAGAGGCAAACAAGCTCATTGGAGTGACACTAATCAGAGCTCCTTATACTACAGAAGCAAAAGGACCCATATCACAAAAAGGTTTCAACTAATGGAGTAAGAGTGGATACCGCCATGAGGAGGTCAGACTGTACTGGACCCAGTAAGCCTGCCCCACCCACCTCATCCTCCCAGCCTACCTAGCAATATCAGCCAGAACATGGGCAGAGGCAAAGCCTGTCACTATATTGATGACCAGCATATTGATGGTTTCTGTCTAGAAAAATAAAATGTTTAAAGAAATGTCTATTAGCCATTATTAGGCACTAGCACACAGACCCTTTCACTGTGGCCCAGCCATCAAGCAAAGCTCTCCATAACATAGATATTTATGCTTTCCACTAATCCCCATGCCCCTCTGGCTCACTGCTCAGCCAGGGAAGGCAAAGATCCCCTTCTCCTGGGAGTCCCCCTACTGCTTGGGAATGTTTCCTGCAGAATTCTGTGGTTCTGACTTTTAGTGAGTCAGTCTTGGGCCCAGAGGGTCCAGTGTCAGGCAGAAGGGATTGAAAAGGTGAAATAAAGTAGTCAGGCATTTAAAAGGGCATGGAGAGAAATGCAGGCTCCCTTGAGAAGGGCAGACTCAGAGCAGTTGAGAGCATAGAGGCAGGAGCTGCAGTGTCTGGGTGTAAGTCCTGAATTTAAACAGCTCTTGCTGCCCTAGGCTCTTCATAAGGAAAATGGGTGCAAGTGAGCATTCAGAGTGAAGCACTCAGAAATGCCTGATGATGCTAGAAAAACAAATGGAGCAGAGATAAAGATTCCAAGAAGGCTCAAAAGGCACTCTCAATATCCCTAGATGGAGAGGTCTCATATGCTTAATTCTCTTGCTTATGTCTCCAGCGACTATTTCTCCTGTCTTGTGTAGACTAATATACCTCTGACATTGTTCCTGCAGATCTTTATCCCAAGGAAGATGGAGAATAACAAACAAGCAAAGTATGCAGTGAAGTCGCATGGCTGCCAGAGGTGGGCCTTTTGGGGCAAACAGTAAGGAAGGGTTTATGGGTGAGGATGAAGGAAAAATACTCATGAATAAGATTCTAATAGGGCCAGTCAATATTTCTGAAATTTAAAAATGCTTCTTGCTGACTTTAGATACATCTTTTTTTGTTTTGGACCTTCTAGACAAACTGAGAAGCTGTTGAGATGTTGAAAAATTAAATCTGAACTCAGGGTGCCTGAACATAAGCAAAAACCAGATGAGCAAGTGCACCGTTGATCCCGCTTCCCATCACATCTCACCATCAATCAAACATCCTCTGCCGTGACAATTGTCACTGTCGCTGTTGCCAAAATACAAAGTGGACGTGACTCAACACCACTTCTGCCACAAAGGAAAGAGGCCTGGATGAGGGCCTTGCTTACTCAGTGGGGTGAGGTCCACATGCAAGGGCTTCTTAGCACACAGACTCCAACAAGAAAAGAGGAAAGGCAGGGAACCCTTCAGTGATAATATAAACTGTTGTACTTCAGCTACTGGCCCCAAAGGCAGCTTTGGATGCCATCCTGAGATCTCTTGAGATTTTCCAGCATCTAGAACATAGGAGGTTCTCAAATCATATCTACAAATGAAAGAAACAAATGAAAGGATGCATGCAAGGTGGTGGCTGGGTCACCGTAACCCCCTCCTGGAGAAGACAGGGACAAAGCCCTTTGCTAAACAAGGCATAGAATGATGAGAGGCATCCTGCTTGGTAAAAAGAGAACTGGACTTGGCATTGAGCCTCCAGGCCAGATTTCCCAGGGGTCAGGTTAAAAATGTAGATCCTAGAGCTCCTCTCCCCAGGAACTGGGATTCTGGGGCTGGATCCAGGAGTTTGCCATTTTAAAAAGTTCTGTAGGTGATTTCAATTCAGGTAGCCTGTGGTTCATAGTTTAAGAAAAAATCCCTCTAGGTCCCGCTAAACTTGAGCCTTCAGAGATGATCAGAGTGCTGGCCACTTTTTGTCCTGGGGGAATCCTACAGTCTCTGCAAAATTAGTGGATGTCACAACCTCCAAGCCCTAAATACAGAAAGAAACATACCACAGGGGGCAGCAAGGAAACCCACTCACCAGCAAACAAGCCTCAGATCAGCTAGGAGAGGAGTTTCTGGTTCAGTTGAGAGAAAAGAACAGAAAGTGAAAATTGCTCAGTCTTGTCCACCTCTTTGCGACCCCATGGGCTATTAAGTCCATGGGATTCTCCAGGCCAGAATACTGGAGTGGGTAGCCTTTCCCTTCTCCAGGGGATCTTCCCAACCCAGGGATCGAACCCAGGTCTACCACATTGCAGGTAGATTCTTTACCAACTGAGCTATGAGGGAAACCCATAAGAACAGAAGAATAACATTATCTGAACCACAGTCCCTGCCCCACTAAACTTCTTGTCACATGAAGTAAGAGCCTTCTGCATAAAAGCCTGTGTCCCTTGAAGAGAAGGGTCCTGGAAAATGTAGAGGTTTTTATGGCTCAGTTTTATTAAGAGGATAGAGTCAGTCTCCCTACTATAAAGTATAGGTAAATTGAGAGCTGAGTATCCCTCAAAACATCATAAAAATTAAATTTTATGTTTTTGCTGGCTAAATTCTAACGGTTGAGTTTTAGGAAGAACAATTTGACAGAGAAAGAGAAGGGGCTTTGAAATTGAGAGATGTTCCATTGAAAAGCCAACTAATTTTGGGAGGGGTGTGTCTTTGAAGGATCAAATCTGAGACACATACCCAGAGTTCAGGCAGCAGCCCCTCCCTGGATCAGGAGTTCAATGTCTCAATGTGTGCTTGTGAGAGAAACCAAACAGGACTAAGGGGAAACTGGTGAGTTGAGCTCCCAGCCTCTCTCCATGGAAGTGAAACGCAATCTGCTTGTTGGATCCAGGTGAAGGGGCCAGAAAGACAATGCCCCGCCCTCACCTGGAAACTGCTGGAATGTAACCTGTCAGCATGGGCTCTCCTCTCTGCAGCTACCTGATGCTCTACCTGCCTCCAAACCAAGAGTCTTTTCCAGTTTGTTCTACGAGCATTTGTTGAGTGCCTAATGCATACTCTAGGAAGGGCAGGAAACGATCCATTTGCCTAGCATGTATATACTTGTCCCTCTAGGGCAGTGTCCAGTCTCATACTGGAGACAAGAAGACACTTTTAAAGTCCCCTGTGGAATTTTAAAGAACAATAAAGGAACAGAAATTCAAAGTACAGGAGCTGGAAGGACCAGCCACTCACCAATGGGTTGTATCCCAAAAGTTTCATTTTAAATTCATTGTTGAGAGGTCCAAACATATTTGTTCAAAGGACAGGGGCCCAGTCTGAACTAAAGAATTCATAATGCAGCTAACACCATGCTGTGCAATAAAAACAGGGGAAATACTTCTGTTCCATTATTATAATTAATTGCAAAATGATTTAAAATAAATACTAATTTTAAAAACTAAAAATCATTTAAACAAAAATATTTAAGAGTTTTCTTTAGTGAGGACAGCCCCAGGAAATAAAGTTTAATTTGAATTTTATGAAGAGGAGAAGGTATGAAAGTATGAGGAAATCCAGACTCAGAGGATGTTAGATTCTTATCTCACATTATTTTTTTTTAATGACATTTTCTGTTTATAAAAATAGTACATGTTTGTCATGGAAATTTTGAAAAATACATTAAAATTAAAAGCACAAAATATAAATTATGCATGGCCAATAGGATGGTTTTTCCTGTCGTCATGTATGGATGTGAGAGTTGGACTGTGAAGAAGGCTGAGCACCGAAGAATTGATGCGTTTGAACTGTGGTGTTGGAGAAGACTCTTGATTGAGAGTCCCTTGGACTGCAAGGAGATCCAACCAGTCCATTCTGAAGGAGATCAGCCCTGGGATTTCTTTGGAAGGAATGATGCTAAAGCTGAAGCTCCAGTACTTTGGCCACCGCATGAGAAGAGCTGACTCATTGGAAAAGACTCTGATGCTGGGAGGGATTGGGGGCGGGAGGAGAAGGGGATGACAGAGGATGAGATGGCTGGATGGCATCACGGACTCGATGGATGTGAGTCTGAGTGAACTCCGGGAGATGGTGATGAACAGGGAGGCCTGGCGTGCTGCGATTCATGGGGTCGCAAAGAGTCGGAACACGACTGAGCGACTGAACTGAACTGAACAGGATGTAACTATTATTGACATCCTAATGTATCTCTGTACAGATGTTTTGTTCCAAACATATAGGCATGTATTTTTAATTGCAAAATAGAAACATTTTTGTCATCTGCTTTTTCACTTTTTACTATAAAATCATCCATCTTATTATAATACCATCAACACTGTATGTTATCTTTCTTCTTAATCCTTGCCAAATTGATAAACCAAAACTCAAGCCTCATCTTGATTTCCATTTATTCTGTCATTAGTGAGATTGTTCTTTGATTTTTCCTTTGATTAAATGGTCATTTGTATTATTTTATATGTAAATTATCTTTTGTGTCTTGTGTCTACTTTCCTGCTGGATTACGCATAGTTTTCTTTGAGTTGAAAAGATTATGAATATATATTAATATCTCCTTGGTCATATATACATTACAAATATTTTCATTTAATTTTTACTTAATTCATAGCATCATTTAACACAAAGAATCCTTTATTTGTATATAGTCAAATCTAAAACATGTCTTCCTCTTCAGACGGCATATTACTGAATTTTTATCTTTTGAAAAGATGATGCATGTACATGATTACAAGACTAAATCTGTAGAGACAGATATACACAGAGAGGTCTTGCCTCTATCCCCACCTTCCTCATCCAATCATACTGTCTTGTCCTGGTGCTTTTTCTTGCAAACTTTAAAACAATTATTTATTGATCCTTCTGAATTTGTACCAAGTATTGCATTGGTACAAATCTTTTTGCAATCTTTTCCAGCTCTTACAGTGAATGAGCAATGCAACACCTGGGGTTGCTGTCATCATTTATATTAACTAGGATGGGCTGAGTTTTATGGCTTTAGAAAACAACCATAAAATCTTAAAATCGTGGAACAATGAAGACTTAATTTCTCACTTAGGCTCTAAGCTTTTTGTCTCAAGGGCCCATTTCACAATCCAGTGTTGTCTGTTATTTTTGCTCAGGTTAGGGGCAGGAAAGCTGGAAATTTGTGCATGGGTTCTTACAGCCTCTGTCTGCAAGGGACACACATCATTTCCCATCACATTTTACTGATCAAATCAAGACATACAACCATGCCTGCCTTCAAAAGGACAAAGAAATTCTATCCTACATTTACCTAAAAGGAAAACGACATGGAAGTATGGGTGGACAGCACTAACAAACTACCATATCAGTCTAAACACACTGTACACACACCAACAGTATGTGCGAGCAGATTTTCCACTGTTGATGATAGCTTTTCAAATGTATCTTGGTTGTTTGGAGGGTACAGAAGTGATTCAAGTTAATTAGATGATTCAAGTTAACTAGATGATTTTCAAATAGATTCTCTAAATCCAATAATGCTCACCTTCCAGTAAGATTAGAATCCATGCAAAGATCAATTTTTTAATTTATAAATTATTAGGGCTTTTAGTTACTTATTCCCTTCCCCTTGTGTGTGTACTTAGTTGCTCAGTCATGTCCAACTCTTTGCAACGCCATGGACTGTAGGCCACCAGGTTCCTCTGTCCATGGAATCTTCCAGGCAAGGATACTGGAGAGGGTTGCCATTTCCTACTCCAGAGGATCTTCTCGACCCAGAGATTGAAACCATGTCTCTTGCATCTCCTGCATTGGCAGGCAGATTCTTCACTACTGCACCACCTGGGAAGACTCTCTTCCCCTAAAAGAGTCTAAATTAATTAGAAGTTACTATGATTTATTGGTGGTTGATTTCCAGATTTAGATCCATAGTCATATACAGCATAGCTAGTAATTATAAATTCAAGTAGTTCCTAGGAGGCCATAGTTTACTTTCAAATCTTACACATTTCAGAAAATTTGGGTAGTCCAAGGTAGGACTACTATTGAAAAATTACCACCAACTGGGAGGCTTAAGCAACAGAAATTTATTTCTCCCAGTTCTGAAGGCTGGAAGTCAAAGCTCAATGTGTCAGCAGAGTTAGTTTCTCCTAAGGACTTGCTCCTTGGTGTGCAGACAGCTGCCTTCTCTTCTCACCCTCCTCACATGGTCTCTCCTCTGTGCCTGCCCATCCCTGGTCTCTAGCTGCATATCCAAATATCCTCTTCTTACAAAGACACCAGTCATATTGGCTTAGGGCCAACCCTAATGGCCTCATTTTAACTTAATCACCTGTTTAAGGCCCTATCTCTAAACACAACCATTTTCTGACGTTCAAGAGTTAGAGTCCAACATACGAATTTTGGGGGAACACAATTCAGTCTTTAATAACAGCCTAATTTTACCCAGTATTTATCTTGCTAATTCATGCCATCATTTTCATATTAAAAATCCATCTCTCATTTTTATTATGCTTATTAATAAAGTCTTGCCTCTTTCTTTGTATCACTAACTTCATAGTCAGTCAGGTACAAGGGCACCCAGTTGACAGCCTCATAGCAAGGGTGGCTGGTGTGGTGAGTTTCTGTCTTTTATCCTGGGAAGTGGGGACTCATATAACTGGGTTCTTTTTTTGGCAGTATCTGTATTCCTCTCCATATTTTGGCATGCATGGTGTAATATGTGTATGCCAGCTTCAAGTCTAGGGGCAGTCAATTACGTCAATAGAAAATCTATACTCCAGGGTTAGCTATTTGGCAATATTCAGGAGATAAAAACAAATGTACCAGCTATCCATAATCTGAGCAGAGTCCTTACCAAAGCAACCTTGGGTGGGCTTTGGGAATACTACATTATTTCAAATAGTTCTCAGCCCCCCAGAGAGTCTGTGGGTTACCTTAATGGATCATTTTTGTGACAAATCTCTTTTCTGCTTAAACTAGCCAGAATCCATTTCCTTGCTGTCAAGTCATCTGACTGATACTCTTTTTATAGTATACTGTATATAGCACATATTATTTCTAGAAACCGTATGTAGTTTATCTTCTCTCACAACTAAGTCACAGGTTGATTAGCTTACCTGTCTACATTTGAGCATATTAGACCTAAAGCAGCAAGGGGTAGAATCAGAGAAAGATATCATGTCAGAGGGGCTTCTCTGGTGGCTCAGCAGTAAAGGGTCTGTCTGCAATGCAGGAGACTTGGATTTGATCCCTGGAGCAGGGCATAGAAACCCACTCCAGTATTCTTGCCTGGCACATCCCATGGACAGAGGAGCCTGGTGGGCTACAGTCTGTGGGGTCACAAAGAGTCAGACACAACTGAAGCAACTTAGCACACACACACACACATCATGTCAGAACTAGAAGAGACTGTAGCAGTTATCTAAATGCAGATCAAGAGACAGCCCTGGAGAGGAAAGTTTGTTCAACGCCACACCTGTTCTCGCCCTTACTGCCAGAAGAATTGTTTAACTCCTGTAACTCATTCCATAATTCTCAGCCCAAGGATTCTTTTCATTTAGATCTAATCTCTAAATCTATCCATGTAAGCCTGAAAATATGAATACAGTAAGTGTTCCTAGTTCTTGGGGCTGTAACTTTACATAACCCAAGGTGACAGACAAAGACGTGGAGAAAGGGAAACACAGCTGGGTCTTTACTAGATACACACCCGAGCTAAGGAGCATTACCTGTGTCGCTCTTCACCTTGGCAGGGAACCCCCGGCCTCAGCAGTAATTCATTACAGGGTCATGGGCATGTCCTGCTCTATTCCACCTCTGTATCAAACAGCTCAGCCAGGCTTCAGGTCAGATCCTATTAGGTGGCCACGGAAACTCCCCTGACTGGGGCGCTGAGAGGGGAACAAGGTCCTGGTACCTGAACCTGGCCTGCATACCTTCCTTAACCAGCCCAGGCTAGCCAGAGGGAGCACTGCTATTTTTTATGGATGTCATCCGGGGCCATTCACTTCTCTGTGTTGGTCATTCAGCCATAACTATGGTTTGAGGACTTTTGCTTTTTCCTTGGAGTTTTGTGTGTGTGTTTTAAACCTATGCTGTTCAAAGAAGATACATTTTTCTGGGACCACAACAAAGCATGTTTTCTGAATTAGATGACTTTTCACAAAAGATTAGTCTTTAAACCCTTGTGAGCTTAAAGATAGACTGAAAACTACTTCCTAAATCTCTTTTTGAAATTTAAAGTGTTTCTGTGAGTGTGTATAGTTTTTGTGAGGGGAGAGAGAGGGGAGGAAGGTTAGCATAATTAAGCAGATTCAGGAAAAAAAAAAGTTATTTCCCACATTACTCCATGCTCTGAGACTTATTCCTATTTTGTTTTGTTTTTTTTCTAAGATATTTTAAATGAATACTTTTATCTAAATGAAGGTATTTTAAAAATGAAAGAAAATAGAGCTTATTATCTACTTTCTATCTGGGAAAAGGTTTTCTAGGCAATTTTTAAAATTCTATAGCATGTTTTTATTTTATTTGTTTTTTTTATTTTTTTATTTTTGGTGTACACATTACTAAATGAACCATGAGTCTAAGAGAAAAGTTCAAGGAAATGAGAAAATATTTTGAATTGGCATTTGTAATTTGTCCCTTCTTGTATTTTCCCTACTCAGTTTTGTAGAGTTTTATTAATTTTTGAGACTCAGTCCTGTTGATAATAAAACTTATCCTAGATACTCATCCCTTCATTCATTCCTCTTTTATTCTTAATAGTTGATGGTGTATCTTCTGATTCAAGGCTCTGTGCTAAGAGAAATATACAGGAAGGAACCTGGAGTATTTAAGAGAAGGATGTTGATACACATACAGATTGAAAGTACCATGATTTGAGCTTCTGAGATTTTGGACTAATTAAACCACAGGAAATGCAGCGTCTATGTTGCTGGCAAAGCTGCCAACAAAGGAGATATTAGACAGAACAATCCACAGTAGATTTCATCAGCCAAGAAAACTCAATTCATTATGTCCATGGAAGGAGAAAGTTAATTACTAGCTTTGGTTAATTGCTTTCCTGGCTCTGTAGTATTATCTTACCACACAAGGCAAGAGAAGCCAAGAAAGAGTTGAAAGAACTGCTCTTCCAAAATACACCAGGGAGAATAAAAAACGCAGATGTTCCTCTCCAGGGCCCTTGGTCAGAGCCTTCTGCCCAGATTCTAAAACAGTTTAGTGAAACCAAAAGTGGTGTCTGTGAATGTCAACACATCAATTGGTCTTTCCTCTTTATCCAAAGACCCAAGCCTTTCTGAACAGTCTTCTGAGACTAAGCTTAGATACCATTTCTTCATGAAAACCTTCTGTGACCTCTCTACCCCCTACCCCACTCACACAACAGGCCAGGAGAGGCCCCTTCTCACTCCCATGCATCCTTGCTTACCCCTCATAGCTCATCCCTCAATGTCAGGGTTGTGGGTCTGTGGGTCCCCTCCCTCACAGGCCTGGTGGCTAAATAGACACAGGTCTTTGGCACAAAATAGACATTTAAAAATGACATATACTTACATAAATGATGAAATTTTCAGAGCATGCATTTACAGGAAAACATAAAAAGAAAATACTCATTGTGTACATTTAAATAATAAAGACTACACTAACGCAGTTTACACTTATAAACAGAACAAAATCTGGCACATAGAAGATAAAAGAATGACCTGTCCTACAGGGTATATGTAACTCACACCATCTTCTAAAATGCCTAAAGGGAGAAATCAGCCTAAAGGCAACTGTAATCACTGAAGACATAGGGTACATTATTTTTAATAGCGGGAAGCATTTCAGAATAGGATGTTGACACACAGGCACACTGAAGGCATCATGAGTTAAGCTACAGAAATCTTACACCAAGGAAAGCTTTAGCTGTTGTTCACTCATCAAACTTTGCAAGATTACTGCACGTAGAGAATATGTGAGGTTACAATCAAATAAACAAGTTACATGGAAATGTGAATTGGTATACGTAATTATTATTCTGCTCCACGATAGTTAGGTATCAGTGGTAAGCAGTTCATGTAATTATTATAATAATTAGCACAGCTAAATTGTACTTTCCTCTCCCCCTCTGGCTTAATTCGTTCTCCGCTATGTGGAGAAGCGCCAGTGTCCACAGTGGTCCTGAGTGTCTACAGTGGTCCACAGGGTCTACAGCACCTACCACACCCGCACATGGGCACAGACACCAAAACACAGACACCTGTGCACCCAGCCCCGAGCGTCTTTCACAAAATGGCCTAATATTGTCCAGTGCGGTGCTCATTTTTCTCCCTATCTAGTCTCCTTCTGGGAGAAGGCAACGGCACCCCACTCCAGTACTCTTGCCTGGAAAATCCCATGGATGCAGGAGCCTGGTGGGCTGCAGTCCATGGGGTGGCAAAGAGTCGGACACGACTGAGCGACTTCACGTTCACCTTTCACTTTCATGCGTTGGAGAAGGACATGGCAACCCACTCCAGTGTTCTTGCCTGGAGAATCCCAGGGATGGGGGAGCCTGGTGGACTGCTGCCTATTGGGTCGCACAGAGTCGGACGCGACTGAAGCGACTTAGCAGCAGCAGCAGCAGCAGTCTCCTTCTTATGCCCCTCAACCAGGGAGGACTCAACTTAGGTTGGGCCTGAAAAGTATACAGTTTAGAGGGTTTTACTTAGTTAAATAATATAAAATTTCAAATTCAAAGGTAAAAATGAGTAATTACTTAAAATGAGAAAAGTCACAACAAATTATAAAATATTTAAAGTGACAAAAGCCACAAACATCACAAAATCAGAAAGCCTGTCTCATGCATTTCTCTAGCACTTTCCATAGACTACGCTCTGACCCCATACATGTCAACATGTGTTTCTTCTTCACACACACACACACCCACATCAGACACTACATATGCCATGACACCACCTTTAACCCTACACCTTCCCGTTAGATACCAGCTGGGCACTAGGAATACTCCCGGAAGCCATCAAAGGGCAAGGACAGCTAGTCATTACTTCACTGTATGTAGAAGGGGCTGCAAACCATATAAATAGATCTCTCTTCTATGTCCCCCTATATTAGATCCAGAAAATTCCTGTAGTCACTCTAACTCTTCAACATGAGAGGGAGAGTGAATGAAACAAGTTAGAATGGAAAATTCAGTGGACTTAACCAACTGCAGTTAAAATATCTTATTTTTATAAATGCTACCAAGCATATGACCATGTGAACATACCAGTAGGGCCCCTCTATGGCCTTGGAAGGAACCCAGGCACATGAGGAGCCCTGAAACTTAAGTGCCATCAACTTGTTGGTAAAAACACCTCTGCCCTCCTCCCATGCCCCATGCCCCATCCCCCATGGAATCCAATTCCCAACCTACCTACAAGGCCATGAGGCTCAAGACACCCAGCACCATTCTTAGAGAAGGACAGACAGACACATAAGGGAATCAGGAAGGGTGAAGCCACATAGGTGCCCTCTGCCTTGAAGTCTTGGGACAATGAAGGACAGGAGTGGTCATAGAGTTCTGAGATAAGTCAAACTTCTGAACTCAAACAAGTAGACTCCAGGTCATTGAATAATGGTGAACTAAGTGCTTGCCTGGTGGCTCAGATGGTAAAGAATCCACCTGCAATGCAGGAGACCCGGGTCTGAACCCTGGGTCAGGAAGATCTGGAATGGCAACCTACTCTAGTATTCTTGCCTGGAGAAGTCCAAGGACAGAGAGCCTGGTGGGCTACAGTTCATAGGGTTGCAAAGAGCTGGACACGACTAAGCCACTAACACTTTCACTTGCAAGCGCCTTCCATGTGTTACTGCAGTTCATCCTCACTAAATCCCTAAGGAGAAGTGGAAGAAAAAAGGAAGAGGAGGAGGATGGAAATAAAGAGGAGGAGGGGAAAAGGAGAAGGGGGTAAAATAGGAAAATGGAAAGGGAAGAAAAGAGAAGGAAGGAGGCTGGGGATGGGGGTGGAGAAAGAGAAAGATGTCCTCCCTGTACACCTCTTCCCTGGGAAGCCATAGTGCTTATCTTTGGTGTCATAATAAAATCAAAAGCTTTTCTCAGACTACACACTCATCCTCTTAAATTAGAAAGAGTGACAATTCCCTTGGCTCAGTTCTACAAAATGCAAATTGTCATGATCTCACTATTAAGAAAGGGATCAGGGAAAAAACAACCTCCCAAGAGATGGATATCACTTAAAACAAACGCCCGGGTAACCCAGCCATTTGGGTGCTGGCCACATTTCCCAGTGTCATGTGAGTCTTTCATCCAGAATGAAATTGGATGCCAATCTCCATGTCACATTTAATCTTCAAAATTCTTCACACAATAGTTGGGGTTTTATTTGTGCCTGTCTTACCCTTTTAACTGACACTCATAATTTTCTTCCAGAGGGAGAAAAAAATTACAATAAAAAATTTGGAAATATCACTTAATCTGGACTGCACATGGGATAATTGTTCAGAAAATTTGAAAAATTATCATTAATAAATGGGTGGTGTGAAATAGAACCTCAGAAAAGCTAAATTCTTTAGGAGGAATGTGTTTCATTAGCGTCAGACGCCAACTCCCTCCAGTCCTGGAAACTCCATTGTGTCACAGCCTGGCAGACTCATAGACTTCCTTAGTGACAGGGACCTCTGGAGGTCATTCCATTCCAGAGTAACTACCAAATCCATACTATTGGTGAAGACAACCAGAAAATATTTCACAATCTATCTCAGGAACATTCTGATGCATTATCATTCTCACATTTAGGAAATCCTCCATCATTTCCAAAGATACTGGTCCTGCTCCACATTCTTTGTGAAAGTAACAGGATCAACACCTTTACAATTTCAATACCAAAAAAGGCACAGAATTCAAGCACATTCTACTCTTCTGCAAGCTAACTTGCCTATTTTTTTTTTTTTAATCTTTAACCATCTCTATGGCTCTAATACACAACCAAGATACTCTCTGGACCTTTCATTTGTGGTCAGAACGACTAAACATCTCACCCTACAAAAGATTAGGTTGGTACTGGGCAGAAGGATTATGTCACAATTCCTAGAAACCCTGGAAGACCAGATGCTTCAGCTTCCATAAAACTTGCTTGAGAATCAAAGTGATTCTTCATCGTGTCCTAGGCTGGGTAAATCTGAAGTGATATCATGTTTCTAAACACACGTTCTGTTTCTAAAGCAATTGACAATCCTGACTTCAAGCCAAAGTGTAACACTCTCCTGGGAGCAGCGGCAAGCATTTCACTCAACTCGAGAGTGGGGTCCAGGAGGACTGGGACTCCAGTTGAAGGGAAGAGAAGGAAACACATAGTGCAGGTGGGCCTTTGGTTAACAAACTAACATCAGTTTCTTCTGCTGTCTTTCCTTCCTCTCTCTTGCCTAGCCCTCTTGTCTCCCACCTCTCCCAATTGTGGGCACATACCTTGCTGTTAACTAGAAAATTGGGAAGCATTTCTGATGTACTATTAAAACATTATTGAAATCATATGAGATGAATTTCAAAGAGTGAAACCCTATGAAAGTCAAGACTTTAAGCTGGAAGTACAAGCACTTGAATTGTTTTCTGGACTTCCCCCAATCAACACACTCAGAAGTCACATCACCTCCTTGAACCAACCTCTTCATCTGTTAACTGAGAAGTTGGGCCAGAAGGCTTTTTCTGGCTTAAAAAAGTTCCAAGGTTTTATTTTGGAGGAACTTGAAGTCCTGGTGGAAAGAGAAGAAACTGGGATGCAGGAGGTAGGCTTTGTATGCCTTAAATCAAGTCCCAAAGATGACTATGCTTTCCCAGCTCCCTTCCCTATTAGTAAGTGCCTATGGATGTGTGGTCTTCTTGCAGGGTGACAAACAATGAAAAAAAAAAGTTTCTACAATGAAACTCAAACCAGCCCATCCTTATTGATGCCCCAAGTGGCATCAAGATGATAAAACATAAAAAGTTGAATAGAGAATAAAGTTTGAGGATCTAGTGGATAACACGGTGACTATAGTTGATAACATCATATTGTATCGTTGAAATCTGCTAAGAGTAGAATTAAACGTTCTCTCTCACCCACACAAGAAAAGGTAGCTATGTGAGGTGACAGACGTGTTAGTTAACCCATGGATGGAATACTTTCACAATGTATCATATCATCACATTGTATGCTTTAAGTATTTTACAAGTTTATTGGTCAATTACACCTCAAGGGAGCTGGAAAAACGTTAAATAGAAGAGTATGAAACGGGAGTCAGAGAGACTGGTCTCAAACGCAGGGCTTTCCATCATCCACCCTGGCCAGCCCTACACCCCTAGGCTCAGGTCAAAAATCTCATCATTTCCTTTGTCCATCCTCTTGCCCCATATCCTCAATTTCCCAACAGATCAATTTCCCATAAGCTTATTCTGGATACTCTTTCCTGAACCCACTGGACTATACCTCCCAGTTCCCCAAAGAAGGGATGCAAAGACACAATAACTTCAGAAGTCATGCTCTGTCTCTCCAGTCAGCTGTGAGTCATGCTTGGGGCTAGCAGGGCCTGCTGGCAAAAGGACAGGGGGAGAGAGAACAGTGCAACTTTTCTGGAAAGCACCTTAATAATATACGTGAAGAGTCTTTGAAAACATTTTTATCCTATGACCTGTTCTTATTTCTCTTACCCTAAAAAGTTCAGAAGAGGTTAAAGCAAAGTGTGTGAAAAGACAACCTAAGCAGAGGGAATTTAAAAGCTTCATGAGCTACAATATTTGTGGCTCTAAGTAACAGAAAAACAACAACTTGGCCTAACTAATAAGCTTCCCTAGCAGCTCTGACAGAAAAGCATCCGCCTGCAGTGCAGGAGACCCGGGCTCGATCCCTGGGTTAGGAAGATCCCCTGGAGAAGGGCACAGCAACCCACTCCAATATTCTTGCCAGGAGAACTCCATGGACAGAGGAGCCTGTCTGGCTACAGTCCATCGGGTCGCAAAGAGTTGGGCATGACTGAGTCGGACACACACACACACACACAAGTACATATCCAGAGAAATCTAGAGGTACCATGGCCTTTAAGGCTGGCAGCTCAAACATGTGCTCTGACTTACAGTTCTGTTCATCTCCCTGCTCCACCTTCTCCAGCATCAGTCTCACATTAAGTCTGGTTCCCCTAACAGCACCCAACGCGGCCTGCCAGCATTCACACTCAAGTGGAGATGGAGAGAACCTGACTTCACGTGGCTCTTTCGTCCAAGTAAGAATGTCTTCCCAGAAGCCTTCAGCAAAACTCTCATTGGCCAGAACTGGGTCTCATGCTAATCTCCAAATCAGTCTCTGGCTGGGAAGAGGGAGACGGAGGCAGGGAACATAATTACCATTAAAGTGATAGTCCTACCTCTTCCCACTGAGATCAATTCCCCAAGAGTATTGCTTCAATTCTGTGGGGAAGGGGTGCAATGTTTTGGGGGGTCTATCACTTCAGCTACCCCAGGAACTCAGGCATAACTGCAGGAAATGCGGGAGCTGGTCTGAGAGCTGGTGAGTTTCCAGTCTTTCTGGGCCATAAGCTGAGTATAAAGGGATTTGGAAATTCAAATATTGGAGCGCTTTCCAAGCCCATACCTTTGGATACTTACATTCTAGTCCTTATACATCTGGAAATAAAATCGATTTTGAAAAACTAAAGAATGGAGGGTGATGAGTAGTGTGGTAGAGAGAATGCATGTTTCCAAAGAAGAAACAAGTCAATTTAAAGCTGCAGGAGAACATCTCCTGAAGGAGAGGGAAGCCTGAGTTGATGTTTGATTGAAAGATAAGAAACACCTGTTGGTAACTCCCCTCTGGTTCTGACCATCCAGGTGGCTGAACTAAAGCAACTCTGAACTGTGATCTAGGGAAAATACACAGAGGGAATGAATACCTGATGTCTTCATTTCAGAGATGCTAGGATTTTGGTCCATTCTAGAATACAATAGTTGGCTGCTGTTCACTTCTAGGAAATTACTAATAAAAAGGCTGAACATTTCTAGCATTTTTTAAAATTCCTACACAAAATACAGCACACCTTGCTTCTCTTTGCTAGGTAAGCAAATTTTTCCTCAATTATCCTCCTCTTTTTAATCACATGCAGTTTTTAAGATAGATAATACAGATAGTCCTGTTCCTCCTATTCATGGGCAATGGTTTTAGATCAATTCCATATCCAATTAGGGGGAACTTTAAAAATAAAATCTTATAGAAAAATGTCATATACTTAACAACTTTATTTTAAATATGTAATCCTCAATGATGACAACTTAGCAAAGCAAGAACCAGATCCTGTCCCTGGAAGGCCCATCCCTTGAGTCCATGTCAGATTATTGGCCTGAAATCCCAGAACTTGCAGGTCGAGTATACACACACACAAGAGGGAAATATCACCCATATTAAAGGTACAGTTTTTCTTTCCCCTTTTCCCATCCTGCTTCTCCAAGAAGTATTTAGGTTTCTGAGGAATATTTTCAGCACAGGTTGACTAGCAGAAATGTGGGCACGCTCCTATCAGTGACCCAGCCACCCTTTCCCCTGTGATCCTTCCTACCAGAAAAACTGGAGTACCACAGCTTGGGCAAGGCCTCTATGTTGGAGGGCCTCCATGAGCTTTCTCTGACATGAAAGCTCTTCCCTACTACCGTACAGATCATCTTCCTATTTGCAGGGTATATAACCGGTTGTAGATGTCTTCTTTTGTTGGAAGAAGCCAAGTTCCAAGAAAAGTCCAGAGGAATGCAGGATACATTGTAGGCATTCCTTCAGTTCTGGAAGTGGCCCCCTGAAGGGTCATTCCAGTAAGCTTCTGCTCTGTCCCTTCAGCTAAGCCTATAGGAGGAGATGATCTAAAGGGGGCAATGCATCCTGCTTTTGTGCCCCTCTTGTGGCCCCTAAACCCTCCATTCATCTATATAAAACTAACAAGTAGGCCAGAGGAACAGGGGACCATTAGGCCATCTTCTGAAACTGTTCCTAAGCACCTGGTATTATCAGTAGCAAGTGAAAAAAAAAAAAAGAAAGAAAAGAAAAGTCACCTTTCAAAGAGCTAACAGGGTGCTAGGAAGGAGAAGGAAGGGGAGGGGCATGTATGGCTGCTGACTCTGGAATTGTCAGATCTGTTTGATGAATCATTACCTATGACTTTCACGACAGGAATCTGCTTTGACTAATCATCCAATAGAGGTTTTTATTTCTGTCTCCCAGCATGCGAAATCTGTCAGGTTTAGCAACTACTTAAGCAACAAACAAACAGCTGTCTTAAGAACATACTTGTCATCTTCTAGAGGTGTTTGCTGTGTACTGAGTAACTAGTAAACACTCCATCACCCACATGACCCTTGTCACACAACACTCCTACCCAAAAAAAGTGAAATTGCCAGTTGGATGAATGTTTACACACTTGTGGGTGTTGGGAATCTGGCCAGGTGTGAATGCTAAGGAGGGAAGTGAACCCTAGGGATTCCCCTGGCCTGCGACTGAGATCCTTATTTGGTGAAGCTACTACCTGCGCCCTGGGTCCCAGGGCCGGCCTGATAGCCTGGGATCACAGCAGGGGGAGTGCGGCTGCTGACGTCCCAGCCGAAGAGATGAATGGAATTCCAGGCAGCTGGAGTCATGCTGGCTTGGGACGGTGGCTTGGACACCAAACTTCCAATGACAGAAGCATTAAGCAAGCGGCAGCACTCACGGCAGTTGGTGCACCCACAGAAATGTAACCCACACCTCAGTTTCGGGAGCCTAAAAATGAAAAGAACGTTCAGGGAGGAGGGGGGAAGGAAATAAAATGATAGGAAGAAGGTAATTTATTACTCCATGAATCTATTCTGTAAATAGTTCAAGACCCTGGAGCCAGATGGTGCTGCAAATCCTCCAACCAGGAGTCACGTTAAGCAGCACGAGTGGGCACAAAAAACTGTTTTTCAAGACACAATTTCCAATTTGGCTTTAGAAAAGTGGGTAAGAGTAAGTTTCCTTAACATTCCTGACTAGAAAGAAGCTGTCCGCTCACGTCCCCTTGATCAGAATTCGCACATCGCCCCCAAGCGGCCAGCCGTGGAAGCGCCGCAGCATTGGGAGATGGCACTTTCCCGGGGACTCGGGCGGCAAGCCCCTGCGGAAAGGCTGCCCCGACGCACGTGGGAAACCGAGCCCGGTACCCGCACTGCTGGCCAGTGCGACACCCACTCAAGTCCATCGGGGGACAGGCGGAGGACAAGCGCGGGGCGAGGGCAGGGGCGCGGCGCTAAGCGGGTTCCGTGGTCCCCACCCCACCTGGCTGGATGGACGAGGGTCAACAAGTACCCAAGAGGGAAACTCCTTCAACTACCGATTCCCTCCTGGTCCCATTTACCCCGTTGGGCTTATTTTTTTCTGTACAAATGGGTTCGCTCCCCAAGTGTCCACCCTTCAGCCGTCGCGCAGGCTTTCAAGGGGACGAGTTTGCCTGAAAGCCTCTCTAAGGGTCTTGGGTTGGGTGGCTAGGGCCCTGTCGGCTCGGGATGCGCGCACAGGGTTTGGGCAGCTCGGCGCCAGAGCCGAAGTGCTGAGCCCGTGAGCGCCAAGGCCGCGTGGGCGGGCACCTATTTTTCTGAGAAGTTCCAGTGCTCCTAGGCGCCGACCCCCGCCGCCCCCCTTCCACCTTCTAGCTGGAAAGTTGTGCGCCAGGCAGCGGGGGGGCGGAGAGAGGAACCCAGACTGGCCCCCCTCCCGCTTCCTGCCCCGCGGCCTCCCATTGGTCAGAGGAAACCCCAGGAATGTGAGCGCCCCTTTAAAAGCGCGCGGCTCCTCCGCTTCGCCAGCCACTGCACTCGGGCCGGCCGCTGAGAGCCCACCCTGGCGAGCTCTCCCAGCCGCAGCCTCCGAATCCACGGCCTCCACCCCGCGCCTCTCCAGTTCTCTATCCCGTCGCTGCGCCCCTGTTGCTGGCCCCGGCCGCTACATCCGCGTCCGCACAGGTAGGACTCCCGGGCGGCCGCCGAGGACGAGTGCTGCCCTGGCCAGCCACCTGGAGCTCCCAGGCTTCAGCGCCTCCGGAACCCCGCATCTAATACTTTCTGCCTTCCCCGTACTGTCGCTCCCAGCCTCTGGGGACTCTTGTGGAAGGGCGCCAGAGACATCCTCTCCAGCCTTGGGGTTCACAGACTAACCCACCAGAACACCCCAAAATTTTCTTTTCCCCTAGTCCTATCAGTCCTCTAGAAAAGGACTGTGCCTCCCTGCGCCCCTAAACTGCATCTCCTGGTCTAGTGTTTACCCTTAACTTCTCAAGGAAAAACCCCTCTGCAGTGGTTGATCTTGCCCCCACCACCTCTTTAAAGCGGTAATCTCCCCTCAACTCTTTCTTCCTGATGCTCTCTCCAAAGTAAATACGGTTGCCCCTCCTTCCAGCAAATGTGGGCCCAAAAGGGGATCCCCAGGGGCCCCAGCCCCAAGGCCCTCCAGGTTTTGCCCACACTCCCTGCTTGGCAGCCTCTGACCCTGGGCTCTGTGCTCCTTGCTGCAGGCTCCTTGCTGGGCACAAATAGCTCCACCATGGGGCTGGCCTGGGGACTCGGTGTCCTGCTCCTGGTGCATGCCTGCGGCTCCAACCGCCTTCCAGGTGAGTCTGTGTAATACCTTGTGTGGGGGGGAGGGAAGAGGAGGAGGTCGGGTTACCCCAGGTGCACTTCCCTCCCTGTGTACTCCTCTCTCAGCTGCTTCTCCCCTGAGCCCTGACCAAACCTCAGGCTGCCGGCTTCCTCTGACTGCCCTTTATTTAGCTCTTCCAGCGGCTGTCAGGAGCTTTCATTCCAGCCCTCTGCCTCTCCCCCTCCCCCAACCCAGGGCGCTCACCATGTGTCCTGCTCTTGTCTAACAGAGTCTGGGGGAGACAACAGTGTGTTTGACATCTTTGAACTCACCGGAGCTGCCCGCAAGGGCTCTGGGCGCCGACTGGTGAAGGGTCCTGACCCTTCTAGCCCAGCTTTCCGCATCGAGGATGCCAACCTGATCCCCCCTGTGCCTGACAAGAAGTTCCAGGACCTAGTGGATGCTGTGCGGGCGGAGAAAGGTTTCCTCCTCCTGGCCTCCCTGAGGCAAATGAAGAAGACCCGAGGTACCCTGCTGGCTGTGGAGCGGAAAGACCACTCTGGCCAGGTCTTCAGCGTGGTCTCCAATGGCAAAGCGGGCACCCTGGACCTGAGCCTGACCGTGCAGGGCAAGCAGCACGTGGTGTCGGTAGAGGAAGCACTCCTGGCGACTGGCCAGTGGAAGAGCATCACCCTGTTTGTGCAGGAGGACAGGGCCCAGCTGTACATCGACTGTGAGAAGATGGAGAATGCGGAGCTGGATGTCCCCATCCAGAGCATCTTCACCAGGGACCTGGCCAGCATCGCCAGACTCCGCATTGCCAAAGGAGGCGTCAATGACAATTTCCAGGTGAGGCCGCTTTGATTCCTGATCCACGGGGTCAACTGCTAGGCAGCTTATGACCAGGAGAGGCAGGGGTTCCAGTATAGGAAATACTGCCTGTGCACTAAAGCAGTGGTTCTCACACAGTAGGGAGCATCCAAATCACCTGGAGAGCTTCCTAAAATGTATACTGCTGCATCCCACCCCTAGAGTTTTGGATTCAGTAGGTCTGGGATGGGACCTGATAATTTACATCTCTAAACAGTTCCAAGATGAGGTTCGTGCTGGTGTTCTAGGGATCCGACACTGAAAACCTCTAAAGGAAACAAGAAATAGTTTCCCTGTAACTGCCTGTTCAAACCTTAAATACTCTTTATGCTCTTCTCAAGAAAATAATTTCAAATGCATTGCACCAATTATAATATTGCTTGAAGTGGATACTTTTTATGAGCAGGATAAATACCACTTGGCTATTTGCTTCCTCATGGGGATGTAACCAATCCCAAAGAAAAGATTAAAATAGTGGCTATTTGCTGCTATAGTGTCTTCCTTGCTTAAACCTCTAGATCTTTGGGTCTGTGGCTTTGAAACTCCCACATTTAACTGACACTGGAGAGTGTCATTGTATCATCCCGTCTCAATATCAGATTCCATTTCCTGTATCCCCAAGTAGGCCGATAACTGAATTCTTTGTAAAAAGACCGCAGACTTGGCAGAAGATACAATTAAGATTTTTGAAGCTATTTTGCAATTCCCGTGAATTTGGCAATTCACCAACAGTTATTTGGTGTGTTATTTTGACACGGTGATCTTGAAAGGGAGTTCTTTTCAAATTTTAGAACATCTGTTGTGTGCTCCTTCTAGCATAAACAGCCCCCCCTCCCACTGACCCCCCGGCCCCTACCAACACTCTACAAACAGTGTGTATCCTCTGCTCACAGGGGGTGCTGCAGAATGTAAGGTTTGTCTTTGGAACCACACCAGAAGACATCCTCAGGAACAAAGGCTGCTCCAGCTGTAAGTATCCCTCTGTTTTTAGGGCATATGGGAAAGTGAGGGCATTCCACCCAAAATAAGCTGAGAAACTTCAGCAATGGTGATTGTGCATAAATTACCCCAGGTAACATAGTTACCTTTATATAAAGGTGACCTCAAACAGTTTTCCACACTCAACAGTCCCCTCCTTTTGCATCCCTCAACCAAAATGAAATGTCTGTTACAGTTAGGATGCCTAGGGGCTGGCTGGTGGGAGCATCTACTTGAAGATACTCTCCTACTTTCCTCACTGTGTTCCTTTGTTCCTTAGCAGCTACCAGTGTCTTTCTCACCCTTGACAACAACGTGGTGAATGGGTCCAGCCCTGCCATCCGCACCGACTACATCGGCCACAAGACAAAGGACCTGCAAGCCATTTGTGGCATCTCATGTGACGAGCTGTCCAGCATGGTCCTGGAGCTCAGGGGTCTACGCACCATTGTGACCACGCTGCAGGACAGTATCCGCAAAGTGGTCAGTAGCCTCCACCCACTGCCTGTTAGCAGGAGCCCCTGCATGTGATGGTGATGATGCTGAGGGACTGAAAGTGAGGCTTGATGCTAATAACCTTTCTCCCCCTTTTAGACCGAAGAGAACAAAGAGCTGGCCAATGAGCTGAGGAGGCCCCCACTCTGCTACCACAACGGAGTCCAGTACAGGACTGGTGACGAGTGGACGGTGGACAGCTGCACTGAGTGTCGCTGCCAGGTAAGGCTCTTGACGGACTGAAACACAAATGGATGGCACACTCTCTGAAGAAAGAGCCAGATGGCTGCAGAGGCTCTTTTCATGTTCCATGGCTGGATACCCAAGTGGTATCTTTTTCTTAAGATGCAGTTATGACATCTATAAAATCATTTAAATGCTCAGAGTTTTTCAAAGTCTTAATTATACCCCAGGCTAAGAATAATATCTAAAAGAGTGTATCTATTTAAATATCTCGGTAACTTACCTGCTTTAGTTCAAGAGCTAAGTGTTGAATATCAGGTAAGTAAAAGCAAGTTGGAACTCCCCGACACCGCCCCCCCCGCCCCGCCACAACCTGATTCATATTCGGCTATGACATGGAGATTCTTTAATACAGTACTGATTGCTATTCAAATCACTTAGCCCAACATCGTTAGAACTATCCACTTACCTCAGATGGTACTGCCTGCAGTGTATGTGTCCTTCTGGCTCACCCCCTACCCAACGCCAGGGGCAGAGGGGTTTGGGGGGTGTTGCTGGCTCATTGAGCAAAGTCAAGCTTAAATACAAATCATGGATTGCCGGATTTGGGAGCCACCTTTACTAAACTCCCGTTTTTGTCCAATATTATATAAAGCCATATTTATATACGAGAAAGTAAGATGCTCATTGATCTTCTTTTCCCCATAAAGATGTAATTTAAAATTTTTAAAGTCCTGGCTGAGTTTCAGGAGTTTGATTTTAGACACAGAGTAACAGATCTGACTCATGATATTAGGTGGTTCCAACTGCATAAATTCATGTTGTTCTGTGCATGAAGAAGTGACTAAGTGGCAATTGAGATGAATTCTAGAGGGATGGAGTGACAAGTAAGCAGCCCTTGAACTGTCTCTACAGTACTGGTGGCTGCCAAAAGACAGGCAGAGCTTCTATTAAAATCATTCCACTAGAGCATTTATAGCCCAGACGACATTTCAGCTTGTAATTGAAATGGTTCAGTATGTAAGCTTCTGCTTGCAATATGCTTAGTACCCATTTCTCCTTCACTGTTGCCCTGCAGAACTCAGTTACCATCTGCAAAAAAGTGTCCTGTCCCATCATGCCCTGCTCCAACGCCACAGTCCCCGATGGAGAATGCTGCCCACGGTGCTGGCGTAAGTTCCTAAGATTGTTGGCCATGCTTCAGCGACTGGATTGATTGTACATAATGCTGGAATACCAGTCCCATCTCTGTCACATGTTTTCATTCAGTTTCTTGCTACAGCACCTGGTTAGCTGATGGCTTGTCTGCTGTATACAGCCAAAAAAATGCCATTATGACTAAACTTAATTACCCCCCTGGATTGTGGTGTAGACAATAACCTTAGTATAGTTTATTGAGTATGATTCTGTGCTTTGAGAAAAGATGAGATGAATTGGTAGCAGCAGTAGCTTTAAGTTAACTGGATTTAGAATCTGACCTTATGGCCTAGAGTCAGTAAAAATCTGCTCACTGGAGAAATTGATGGACTTAACTGGGCCTGAAAGTTCTACCCATTTTATCTACAGGCATAGGAGACCTAAGAAAAAATAGCAGTTTGAGTCTCAGAGCTCTGTAAGAAATTGTATTGTTTCATGGTACCCAGTCCCTGGGTTTTGCTGCCAGTATAATTAACCACTTTGCTGAGACACTGTAGTAAGTACAAGTCATAAAGATGATTTATCACAACTAAGATGCATAAAACAGGAAAGTAGCACTCCCCCTTCACATCCACGCCCCCCCACACTCCCTGTTTCCTACACACACGGATCACAGCTCAGAAGAACCAGTTCCCTTCAGAGATGTCAGTGACATTGAAACTGTCATAATCATTTGTACATTGCTTTCTGTTCAGCATTCACTTCAGATGTGGGTTAAAGGGAACAAGGCTAGCTAGGGACTAGCAGAGTGCTGAATTTTGAGTCAGGGATTACTAGGAAAACTTCGAACTGATGGCAAGAGAAAACAAAGTTCTCTATCTCCTGTCAGATACAGGACGTGATTGTAGTCATGGCGCCTGGGCAGATGGTAAACAAACACACTTCCCTCTTATGAAAATATGTGCAGAAAAGGCCCCAAATGCTAGGGTGAGAGGAGCAACCCGCTGACTGACCTCATGACTGATCCAGGGCCAGAGCCAACAGCAGCTCTGCTGCCTTCAGATTCATCTGCCAAACATGTGGGTCTCTGACTCTCCTGAAAGTCAGAAGTGATTCCTATAAGTTGCCTAAAACCCAAGTATTCTTGGAAGCCTGGGGCTGGAAATGCCTACCAAGACATCTTAAGTCAAAAAAGGGAAACTCATTTAAAATGCAGACTTGGAAGAAGGGGGCGAGGATGACTAGAAACATATGTGGGGGAAAGGTTCAGCTATACCGACCCAGGCAAAGCATGCAATTACCCTAAAGCTGTGCACAGAATGACCGCTTGGCCATTGGCCTAACAAATATATTGCTTTTCACTCTCTGGCATGGGAAGAAAGTCTAGAGCAGAGCAGCCCAAAGAATAGCTTGTTTTCATGATAACACACTAAATGCACTCATTTGCTCAGCAGCCAGCGACTCTGCAGACGATGGCTGGTCCCCGTGGTCTGAGTGGACCTCTTGCTCTGTGACCTGTGGCAATGGAATCCAGCAGCGTGGCCGCTCCTGTGACAGCCTCAACAACAGATGCGAGGGCTCCTCTGTGCAGACGCGGACCTGCCACATCCAGGAGTGTGACAAGAGATGTAAGCGTTTGGCCACTTGGGGATGTGGAGACCTGACTTGTCCTTGTTGTCACCAACAGCAACTTCAGAGCACAGAGGTTGAGGGCACAGGTTCTAGGCTCTGATCTAATCCCAGTTCTCTGCCTTATCTGTGCACCCTTGAGTACAGCTTATCCTCTCTGAGGCTCTTATCTGTAAATTGGGGGTAAAAATAGTTTAAAGATGTTTAGTTTGGCGAGTTTGAAGATTTGGTTTAGAGGATGCATTTAAAGTGTTAATGTAGAGCTTGGCTTGTGGGAAGCACCATATAACCATCAGGTTTGTCCTTTAGTTAAACAGGATGGAGGCTGGAGCCACTGGTCCCCGTGGTCATCTTGTTCCGTAACATGTGGAGATGGTGTGATCACAAGGATCCGGCTCTGCAACTCCCCCAGCCCCCAGATGAATGGGAAGCCATGTGAGGGCAAAGCCCGGGAGACCAAAGCCTGCCAGAAAGACGCCTGCCCCAGTAAGTGCATGCATCACCTGGCATGATGCTGGCAGCTCCACCCCGCTAGCTGTCTGGCATCCGTGGGTCATGGATGGGGGAAGATTGCTTCCTAGAGAAACAAACAGAAGCACAGCCCTGCAGGGCACAGCAGCTTCTCACGACAAATAGAACCATTTCAGACTCACCCTCTTCCCAGACATCCTTACCATGTGTCAGGGTCATGGAGGTTTCTTGCACACACTCAGGAGAGTCTCCTGTGAAGGTAAAATGTTTGGAAATTGGTCTTAGCTTTGGCCTGTGGTTCATTTTCTTACAGTCAATGGGGGCTGGGGCCCCTGGTCGCCATGGGACATCTGTTCCGTCACCTGTGGAGGAGGGGCACAGAAACGTAGCCGGCTCTGCAACAACCCCACGCCCCAGTTTGGAGGCAAGGACTGCGTTGGTGATGTAACAGAAACCCAGATCTGCAACAAGCAGGACTGTCCCATTGGTAAGCCACACAGCCCAGGCAGCCCAGGACAAAACCACCTAATGGCACACTCAGCTTTCATGGGGGTTCAGTTTGGATGGTCCTGAGTGGTTTGATTAAAATGCCAGATGGACAGCATAATCTCAAAAGTTAGTAGTTACACAGACCTTACAATATTACACCCCCATTTAAGTGACCAGAATGGCAGTAACAGCAGCTGAGACCCACATTTGCCTGTCACTCCTATTTCAGATGGATGCCTGTCCAATCCCTGCTTTGCTGGTGTCCAGTGTACCAGCTACCCTGATGGCAGCTGGAAGTGTGGTGCTTGTCCCCCAGGCTATAGTGGAGACGGCGTCAAGTGCAAAGATGTTGATGAGGTGAGGAGCTGGGAGCTACCAGACCTAGGAAAGCATCTCATCTGCCTTCGTCATTTCTTGTGGCAGTGTTCTCTAAACATGAACAAACCTGTTTCTTCCACAGTGCAAAGAAGTCCCTGATGCCTGCTTCAACCACAATGGAGAGCACAGGTGTGAGAACACAGACCCCGGCTACAACTGCCTGCCCTGCCCACCACGCTTCACTGGCTCGCAGCCCTTCGGCCGGGGCGTGGAACATGCCACCGCCAACAAACAGGTAGAGCAGAGGGGACTAGTAGATGGGAGTGAGGGGGGGTGTCCTTGACTGAGCTAGCCATCAAAGTGGGGAATGTCCTCTCACACCCTTCAAGGAAAACGGGGGAGGGGGTGAGTGTCAATCTAGCTTTTAGAAACAGGACTAGAAAATTAATTGTTCATCCAGCAGAGAAAATTGGTCCATCACATTTAACCATGCTGCTCTGGAGTGAGTTGTGAGTGGATGGACTTGTAAGTGCCAGGGTGATGTGCAAGTTCAAGGAAAACAACATCAAGTCATGTCAGCCTATAACCTGGCACCAACATTCCCAGGGCAGGATGGGGGGGACTCATACTCTTCCCATGGATCTCTGTCCAGAAGCAATGGGGAGCTGGGGACCCTCCAAGGCTCTGCCTTAACGTCAGAATGTTGTACCCGCAGGTATGCAAGCCCCGAAACCCCTGCACGGACGGGACACATGACTGCAACAAGAACGCCAAGTGCAACTACCTGGGCCACTACAGCGACCCCATGTACCGCTGCGAGTGCAAGCCTGGCTATGCCGGCAACGGCATCATCTGCGGGGAGGACACAGACCTGGACGGCTGGCCCAACGAGGACCTGCTGTGCGTGGCCAATGCAACTTACCACTGCAGAAAGGTAGCCCCGCCCTCACCTGCCTCCAGAAACCCTTATCAAGGGGATGAGCTGAGGAATTGCTTAAACTTGGGGAATGGAACTGAAAGATCAAATCATCCGAAGGCAGAGGAACACTAATTCTTATTAAATCACTTGGTGCCAAGAACACGAATGGGGCATGCCCTTTGGGCAGTTGTGTCCCACAGTCGATTATGTTGTCCAAAAAAAGTTCACTTCTCTACCAGATGCCAGCAGAGCATGACCTGTGTTCCCGGTATATATAAAGTTTAGAGCATTTATACAGAGTGTGTGTGTGTGTGTGTCTTCCCATTGAAAATACCTGCTGTCACAGAGTAGCATTCAGTTCTGTCTGCAGTGTTTTTTCAGTGCACTCTCTAGTGCATGAGCTGAGCGAAAGGCTTGCAAACTGCAGCTGCAACGTGTCTTCTCTTTCCAGGATAATTGCCCCAACCTTCCCAACTCAGGGCAGGAAGACTATGACAAGGATGGAATCGGCGATGCCTGTGATGATGACGATGACAATGATAAGATTCCAGATGACAGGGTAAAATTGTTTTCCATTCCTCTTTCAGCTTTTGTGTTCAGCAACAGCCTGTAACCCTTAAGATTCAACAAAATTACTGATATCTAGTCATCAGAAATTATTCATTGTGATCCTGTAGTTTTCAGATATAGATGTTGCCAAGAGAATTTTTAAATGAGGGTTTTGTTTTTCGTCACAGCCTGCCTTTCCCCTAGTTGGAGCAAAAAGTTACAATGTGTGAACAAATGACACTTTGCTCCCCATATTGGTTTCAAATGTCTTCTCTAGGTCACAGTAAGGTTATCTCTGCTTGCACTGAGAGTGGAGATGTTGAGTTTCTATTTACATCTCACTGACTCATAACCAACAGAAATTCATTTTTCATTCATTATGTCCTGGCTTTTAACTTTTGCAGTGGTCATTTTACAGGGGACTTAGTATATCCACCAAGTAGAAAATGATTGCTGCAGATTTTCAGTTTTATATATATTATGCATGTGATTTGAGGCTAGTTTCATGGACCAAGTTGTACAATGCTCCGCTTCTTCTCTTGGCAGGACAACTGTCCATTCCATTACAACCCAGCCCAGTATGACTATGACAGAGATGACGTGGGAGACCGCTGTGACAACTGCCCCTACAACCACAACCCAGACCAGGCTGACACAGATAACAATGGGGAGGGAGACGCCTGCGCAGCTGACATTGATGGGGACGGTAAGGTGCTCCCTGATCCAGCCAGCCCGTGGGCAGCTGTGACGGCATTCAGCTCTCAGCCTTGGACAGCGCTGGCTGTTAGTGCGCAGTCTGGTTGAAACAGCTGAGGCTGAAGATTCCAGCTCTTATCTGTCCCATGTTCTCTGCAGGTATCCTCAATGAACGGGACAACTGCCAGTATGTCTACAATGTGGACCAGAAAGACACTGACATGGACGGGGTTGGTGATCAGTGTGACAACTGCCCCCTGGAACACAATCCAGACCAGGTAGGTAGATTCCTTTCAGAATCTTTCAGGAAACTGTTAGCATATCCCTTGCTAAGCCTCTTTAAAAAACAGAAGAGTTTAAGTTCAATCACTTTCATTACCATGGCTATCAGTGATCTCATAGCCAATTACAGCATTTTCATGTGAACAGTTTGCCTGACCTAAGCTCTTTGAAGAGTTCCACAGGTCTTTAGCATGAGTCTTGTAACTTCAATCTTATCCTCTACAAGAAGCCCACATGATTTGCTCAGTGGAATCTACCATTGTTAAGATAAATTATACAAAGCAGAAATCTGTGACTGATAACTGTACAGGAATATTACTCATGTTTGAAACTAAGAGATGGAAGAAAATATCCCTAAGCAAGATACACAGCCATTTTCATGGCTCATGATATAATCTGACCGCAAGAAAACCAAACTAAAAATATTTCCCCAAACTGGAGAAATCTCTGTTTCTTTCTCATTCTTCAAGTGTTTTGGCATTGCAAACAGATAATTCTGTACCGGTGCTAGGGAGTGCTGCAAACAGACATAGCCAGAACAAGTTCCATGTCTGGAGGTGTTTCTTTTCTAGTGTAATCGCTCATCATTATTTTCTCGATGTGAAACTTAAGGCTTTTTTTTTTCCCTAAAAGCAATTATTCTGGAAATTTAGAAACCACCTTTTTATAAATGCAAATATTTTTAAAAGATTCAAGAAATGATAAATCCAGCTAATTTCTGGAGACATCCAGAAACTCTCCTAATATTTGCTCTTATGACTTTCTCTAAAACAAAAAGCACCAGGATGAATAGCTTTGGGGAAATAGGGGAAAGCATGAATGATTTGGGATAGCATTCTTGATCAAATGGCATTGAGGGTCATCTGTTTTGAATTTGAGTCTTACTGTAAATTAAACCTCAGTGCCATTTAACCTCCCTGGATAAGGTGTTGGTTCTTCAGATAATAATAAAGTTTATAACAATTAATGAATCATGTAAAAATCTTAATAGCAAAGAGCATAAATACTGGCAAGCAAAATTGCAATTTGTATATAAATAATCTGTAAGCATTCTGTAAGAATTCTGTACTGAATACTTTAAAAAAGGTACTCTGAGAAATACAGTTTTGAAAAAAATTAGAATTTTGAGTTTACCTGAGCCAACACTGGACAATCCTTATGGACTAGATGGGTAAAACCAAATACCTAAAAGAGAAGAAAATGATTTATCCCACCATATGGTTACCCAGTAGGTATGAAAAGCAGTGCCATGTTGCCATGATTTAATGACCTGGAGTAGAAGTTGACGTGTCAACAATTTCCTAATTGAAAATTTGAATAGAACATAAATTGTACCCAGAGCATTCAATTCATCATTAAGATATAAGTAGTTAATATGGCATTCTATCCTTAGTGATGAAATGATGCTTTCTATTTAATTTTATTTAGAATGTTTTCTATTTTAAAAGAACTTTCAAATATCCCTTTAAAAACTGTCTAATACAAACAAGGATCAAGAATAAAATACTTAAGACCAGTGAGGCTTCGCATCTATATTAACAAATCTGACCAGACACTGGAGCATCTCCGTAAGCTTTCTTTAGCATCAGTAATTCACATTCCAGCTTACCCTCTGCCTCTTTCAGCTCGACTCTGACTCGGACCGCATTGGAGACACCTGTGACAACAATCAGGATATTGATGAAGACGGCCACCAGAACAACCTGGACAACTGTCCCTACGTGCCCAATGCCAACCAGGCCGACCACGACAAGGATGGCAAAGGCGACGCCTGCGACCACGATGATGACAACGATGGCATTCCTGATGACCGGGACAACTGCAGGCTGGTGCCCAATCCTGACCAGAAGGACTCTGATGGTGAGTCACTGGAGCCACTTTTTAAGCGAGTGACTGAAACCATGGCTGTCTGGATTGCGGAAAAAAAAAAAGCTGAATACATTTGAGGATGAAAAGACTAAATGTTAACTTTGACAAGACAGTGAATTTTTGGCACCAGTAATGGTATTTTGGAATTTCACTGAACTCTTGCCTTTTTGCCTTTAGGTGATGGTCGAGGTGATGCTTGCAAAGATGATTTTGACCAGGACAAGGTGCCAGACATTGATGACATCTGTCCCGAAAATGTTGATATCAGTGAGACTGATTTCCGCCGATTCCAGATGATTCCTCTAGATCCCAAAGGGACATCCCAGAATGACCCTAACTGGGTTGTACGCCATCAGGGTAAAGAACTCGTCCAGACTGTCAACTGTGACCCCGGACTTGCTGTAGGTGAGTAGAGACTTCTTCAAACGAAAGGCCAGTGTGTACAGGGGAAAGAAGCCAGTGTAAAAGCAGGCAGTTGCACGTGTCCCCGTGAGTGCTAAAAAAGGCTGGAAATGTGACAGAGAACCTCCGGAAGGCTGCAGGTTTTAACCTGGGCGTGGCCTCCTCTTCCAGGTTATGACGAATTTAATGCTGTGGACTTCAGCGGGACCTTCTTCATCAACACCGAGAGGGATGACGACTATGCCGGCTTTGTGTTTGGCTACCAGTCCAGCAGCCGCTTCTATGTTGTGATGTGGAAGCAAGTCACTCAATCCTATTGGGACACCAACCCCACGAGGGCTCAGGGATACTCTGGACTTTCTGTGAAGGTTGTGAACTCCACCACGGGGCCTGGCGAGCACCTGCGGAATGCCCTGTGGCACACAGGAAACACCCCTGGCCAGGTGAGAACAACGCCCTGCAGGAGGGGAAGAGATGCTGTGTTTGGCCCAGCCTCCCACCAGGGAGTCTTAGACATCAAGTTCCCGGCATCACCAACTGTAGCATTAAGCTCTGCATTGTAAAAACCATCCTAGCGTCTGAGAGGGTAGCTCACTTGAGATCAAAAGGCTAAAGCTGTTTGTTTTAGCCTCTTCAAACAAACAAAAATGTCAATGTCCCTTCTCTTTGCTGATACGCACATTCAAGGTTACATAACCAATAAAGCCCTTGGGAAAAAAATCCTACAATGCAGCTCTCTAATTTAGGTCAACTCAGTACCTTTTCAAGTACCATTCCATTTCATGGAATCTAACATAAGTCTCATAATTAAGCTGTTTCAACCTTTGCTTTTGCTTTTCCTCCAGGTGCGCACACTGTGGCATGACCCTCGTCACATTGGCTGGAAAGATTTCACTGCCTACAGATGGCGTCTGAGCCACAGGCCAAAGACAGGTTTCATCAGGTAAGATTGCCCTGATTAAATATCCCTTAAGTCATACTGACAGGCAGGGAGGAGAGGACCAAAAGTAAGGGTGGCACTAATGTGATGTCCTTTTTTCCCACAGAGTGGTGATGTATGAAGGGAAGAAAATCATGGCTGACTCAGGACCCATCTATGACAAAACCTATGCTGGTGGTAGGCTAGGCTTGTTCGTCTTCTCTCAAGAAATGGTGTTCTTCTCCGACCTGAAATATGAATGCAGAGGTAGGAGCAAAATGACAGTGAATATATAGGTGAAATCCCTAGTTCTGACCAGTACCAAGAATGTCAGTCATGCAAGAGGCTGATTTAAAGGCTATGTAAGACACAGGGTTATTTCTATCTTGCTGTTGAAGACACAATGATAAAAATGAAATAATGAAAGCCTTAGAAAGCAGAGTATAAGTTCTGGAAGGTTATGCTATATCAAACACCTAGCAACAGTGTTCAAACACATTAATGTATAATTTTATAAAGTACCAATCTTAAAATACACTTTTGCCATTATAAAAGGAGAGCTGTGCCAAGGTTGTTAATGTATTAGTGGATATTAAGATGACAGTGCCTCAGTGAATTAGTTTATGTATTTATGTGTTTATATATTTATTTCACAGATTCCTAATCATCAAACTGTTGATCGAAAGACTGATCATAACCAATGCTGGTATTGCACCTTCTGGAACCATGGGCTTGAGAAAACCCCCAGGATCGCTCCTCGCTGCCTGCCTTTGCTCTCTGCTTGCATGAGTGTGGACTCCTAGAACATGTGACTTGCCTCAAGAAAATGCAATTTTCCAAATCAGACCCTGCATTCAGCCTCTGACTGAGAAGAATCTTCCAAGGAGACAAACAATGACTTTGGTTGGCTTTTGCAAAAGCAAAAGCATCCACGTGCTTTGGTTGGAAGGTGCCTGTCCCACTCTGCTTTTGTCAGAGCAGAATGCGACTGTGAGGCCAGCTCTGAGCAGTGGACTCCAAAGTGTTTTCAGGCATGTGAGAGAAGGGAGGACTCACTAGAATTAACAAACAAAACCAGCCCTGACCTACTCCCTCTGGAATGGGGGGGGGCGGGGGGCCAAAGCCCAAAGGGGAGGACGCATACCCAAGAGACGACTGTATGAAGAAAATATGGAGGAACTGTTACATTTTTGGTACTAAATCATTTTCAGGGGATTGAAAGACTATTGCTGGATTTCATGATGCTGACCAGTGTTAGCTGATTAACCCACATAAATAGGCACTTAAATAGGAGCAGGGAAGGAAGGAAAAGACTGGCTTCTGGACTTCCTCCCAGATTTCCACCCCTTAACACATCACCTGTAGTGACCAGAATAGGGAGTCGGAGTTAAACCATCACAAGCCAGTGCTGGCTGCCGCAGCTTGGTTCTATTGAAATTGTCAGTTGTATTCCAGATGTAGCTTCTGCAGATGTAGCAGGAAAATAAGAAAACCCACCATCTCAGTGAGCACCAGGCTGTCTCCCAAGGGACGGCAGCCCGTGCTTGTATTTTTATGGTTAGAAAGGCACAAAATTATCAACTAAGACATTCCTTCTCTTCTTTTTTCCTGAATATCTTGGAGTTTTCCAGTTGTCTCTTTTGGACTGTAGTTTTTAGTGTTTTAAACAAACACTTTACAATGTAAACTATTTATTTTTTACTTATTCTGGGGGATCTGTCTGAAAGACTATTCATGGAACAGGAAGAAGCGTAAGGACTATCCATATCATCTTTGCTACAAGTCATTATGACTGTAAGATTGTAAATACAGATTATTTATTAACTCTGTTCTACCTGGAATCTAGGTTTCATATGGAAAGTGTCTGAGAGCAGGTAGTTGAGATTGATCAGCAAATCTTTCACAGGAATGGCACAAGGAAACCAGCATAGCAAGCTGCTCTTCACTTTGTGCTTAGACTGAATGATTTGGAATTCCTTTTTCCTTTTTCTTTTTCCCAAGTGGAATTACTTGGTTGTCCATTTGCAAGTGTTTTTAGTTTGCAAAGAAAGCCAAGAGGCCATTAATACTGTCTTATCCCATCCCTTGTGCCTATTTCCAGGGAGATGAAAAACATCTACATTTATTATTTTTGCCTTTTTCCAAAAGAAAAAAATGACAAAGGTGAAACTTGTATACAAATATTACCTCATTTGTTGTGTGACTGAGTAAAGAATTTTGGGATCAAACAGAAAGAGTTTAAGTGTCTAACAAACTTAAAGCTACTGTAGTACCTAAAAAAAAAAAAATCAATGTTGTACATAGTATAAAAATTCTTTGCAGAAAAGTATTCCCAGTAAGGAAATAGCATTGAAATGTTAAATACGTTTTCTGAAAGTTGTTTTTTTCTATCATCTTGTATACCGTTGCTTTATTTTTATAAATTATTTTCTCATTGCCTTTGGAATAGATATCTCAGATTGTGTAGATATGCTATTTAAATAATTTATCAGGAAATACTGCCTGTAGAGTTAGTATTTCTATTTTTATAAAATGTTTGCACACTGAATTGAACAATTGTTCGTTTTTTGTTTTGTTGATTTGTTTTTTGCTTGTTACCCTCCTCCCTGTTTTTACTATTTGCCAATACTTTTCTAGGAATGTGCTTTTTTGTACACATTTTTATCCATTTTACATTCTAAAGCAGTGTAAGTTGTATATTACTGTTTCTTATGTACAAGGAACAACAATAAATCATATGGAAATTTATATTTATACTTACTGTATCCATGTTTATTTGTTTTCTGGCCTTATGTTATGAGGTATGGGTAAACTGTATCCTTAAACAATAGAGCATATACAAAAAGAAATCACAGTAATAGTAACGTTCACAGTTCCTATACAATTTAGGAAGACTGAATTGCTTAGATGACATTTTTGCTGGATTTGTGGAATAAAAGAACAAAACAAATTAGCCTGTCATACTAAAAACAAGCAATGAGAAATGACCACCCCCACAAGATGTGGGACTCAAAAGGACATAAGTTTATATTTTACTAATGCCACTAAATGTCATTTATCGAATCCTTTTCAAAGCCCAGTTCTGTTCCTGAAAACAAAAAGGAAAACAGGAGTGAAGCACATACTCACAGCTACATCTTCTGACCCATGAATGAGGACACCAGGCTGTGAAGAAACTTTAGAAACAGTGAAGGGCGAACTGTCCTTGAAAAGCTGGGTCAAATGCTATAGATACCACATTTTGGAGAGTGACTATGCCTTTGGTCAGAAAGATGACTTAAGAGGGGAGAATTGGGAATAAATCCTAATAAATCCTAATATATATGTACATATATATTAGGAATAAATCCTAATATGTATATATACATATATACACACACACACATATATATATACACACAGCATATATATATGTACACACAACATATATATATGTACACACACACATATAAAATATCAATAAGCAGAACCTGAGCTTCAGGTGTGCTAACCGTGAATGTAGAATACCGTCCAATTTTTAGTTGTAAGAATTTTTAAAAATATTAGAATAAAACTTTTTATGAATAAAGATCTCACTTTGATGTCCATTAAACAAAAAGGACAGGCTGAGTGAGACAGAATGTTTTTTCCCCTTATTGACTTTTCTCTCTCATTCTAGAAACATATGTAAGTATAAATTGCATAGTCATATATAATTATAAAATGCCAAATCACTTTATGGTATCTAGGTGAAGAATCAGGAACTGGAAGGTGTTGGTTATAAACTCTGGAAAACTGATTTGAAAGAAATATTCTTTGAAACATGACTTCATTCATTCTCAGAGCAGCTCAGCACATGAAGTCTTGGGAGAGAATTCTAATTCACTTTTAAGTAACAGAACAAAAGTAACTGATAGTATCAGGATGGGACAGAAGAAACTGGGACCTGGAGCTTTCTTACCAGGAATGCTCCATATGCACTCCAAGACTGACCTTCGAATCAGGTTGTACTGAAATAAAGGACTTGTTAAAAATTAAAACTACGCCATCAGGGTGATAGCTCTCTCCTTCTATAGGAGTTTATTGTCATGCATTTCAGAGTTGGATTGAAGGGCAATAAACTCTAGGTCCTATGGGAATTTACAATAAAGCTGGTGCCAACAGTTTTCTTGAGGAGTCATAAGTTAAAAAACCCTCAAATTTTAAGATCCCAAATTTATTCCCAAAATAAGTTAGCTCTTGCTCTTTCATACTTTTTCTCTACCTTTTCTGGGGGCAAACACTCAGGTCTAGAGGGAAACTTAAAAACACTGCTTTTTAAAGAACATTTTCTTTCTTATCAAGGTAATCTTTCATTTAATTTGGAGCCTTCATATTGAGTATATTATACAAATTCAGCTTGCCAGTTCTTTGTTAGGTAGGTACCGTCAGTTTACATGTTATGGAAGGGTCTCATTCCTTTCAAGGGTAAAATTAATTACTTATTCTGCTTTCCTACCCTCTGTTAAACTTTTGTAACATAAAGGTCCACTATGCCCCAAATACCATTTGGAGAAATATACTATAAAGCCATAAACTATCTCCTCGCCATCTATCTCCCTCTCCTCTTCTCTCCCTCCCTCTCCCTCTCTTTCTCTCTCACACACACACACATACATATCAATCAAACACCAGAAGCACATGGGTTTGGAAAAGACATAAAAGGTTCTCATAAATTCAGGTTACTGACTTGTAACTAACAAACCCTCCCTCTTAAAATAGTAATACAGCTTTTTAAAAACCAGCTGATCTTTATTTGCTGAATTCTAAAAGGGAAACTCTGAAAGAAGATAACAAACTAAATGTCATATATGAAATAATTCAGTCAAACTTCTGCTTATGAAAAGTACCACTACTAATAAGATAGCAAGGATAGCCTAACATTGTTTTGTTGGGAAAATTCATTTCTCTTCACAGCAAGCTATACTTACTTAACAGGCACAGAGAGAAGGAAAGAAGGGAAATCAGGGCAAAACTACAAGTCATGGTCAACAAACCTGTGTAAACCCCAATAATGCAGTAATGTGTAATATTAAATACAAAACAATCATAAAACTTCAATTAGTTTTACCATAGCACACATACATAAAATGTTGGTTTCTATAATGCAATAAAAAACAATCTTCCTGGGAATTTCAATGAGGAAAAACCAGTGAGCAATTTACCACAACAAGTTTCAAAAAATATCAAAAAAATATGATCCAGAAAGAGAGAATCTAAACATTAAAATCATCATTTAAGGAATGGCCTCTATAATGCATTCACTGAATTAAAAATTTGGAAAAAATGTGGTTTAACTTAATTTACCAACTCTCTTAAAAGCACAACCCAGCAAGTCACTGCTTAAGATTCTTTACATTCTTCTGTCACATCTTCAGTCTCCTGTTCATCTGCACATTAAAAAGAATAACCAAATTTGTCAGATATCTGTGCATAATTAAGAAAAATTATCAGCCTATGTTTCTTAAACATTAAATCCTTTTACACAAGCTACATTCTTATTTAATATTTATCATACAATCATCACTCTGCAACAAATATTAAATTTATTTCAATATTTATTGAATATTAAAATCAATATTCAAAATATCCAAAATCACTGCAGACAGTGACTGCAGTCATGAAATTAAAAGACACTTGCCCCTTGAAAGAAAAGCTATGACCAACCTAGACAGCATATTAAAAAGCAGAGACATTACTTTGCCAACAAAGGTCCATCTAGTCAAAGCTATGGTTTTTCCAGTAGTCATGTGTGGATGTGAGAGCTGGACCATAAAGAAGGCTGAGTGCCAATGAATTGATGCTTTTGAACTGTGGTGCTGGAGAAGACTCTTTAGAGTCCCTTGGAGAGCAAGGAGATCAAACCAGTCAATCCTAAAGGAGATCAGCCCTGACTATTCATTGGAAGGACTGATGCAGAAGCTGAAGCTCTTTGGCCACCTGGTGCAAAGAGCTAACTCACTGGAAAAGACCCTGATGTTAGGAAAGATTGAAGGCAGGAGAAGGGGACAACAGAGGACGAGATGGTTGGATGGCATCACTGACTCGAAGAACATGATGGACCAGGAAGCCTGGTGTGCTGCAGTCCATGGGGCCGCAAAGAGTCGGACATGATTGAGCGACTGAACTGAACTGCACAGTCATCACAAGCTGTACATAAAATTTACAAGAAAAAGTGAAACATAAGGGGCTTGCCTTCATTGAGCTTACAGCTATGGGGTAGTTTTTTGGGTTTTGAATGAAAATGGTTATGAATTTGGAGACATACATCAAAATCATTATTATCATTATTCTTTGCTTTGTACTAAGATTCCAGGAAGCTGAGTGAAACAAAAAGTAAATGTGACAGTTAAGGTAGATAAGAACTGATCGCCTTTCATTTCTTCAATGTTAGAAGCAAATGGTGACACTAACCGAAGTGGAATGTAAATATGCTTCCAATCTTAGCAAGAAGCCTTTCATATAAGGCAGAATTGACAATAGCACCAAATAAAAGAGAATCAGGAGAAACTGGGACCCTCAAACACTGCAGGTGGGACTGTAAATGAGGCAGCTGACTTGGGGAACATCGGACAGTTTCTCGAAAGGTTACCATAGACCCAGCCATCCTCCTCCTGGGCATATCCCCTAGAGAAATGAAAACATGTGGGAGCTCAATCCCTCAGTCACGTCTGACTCTTTGTGACCCCATGGACTATAACCCGCCAGGTTCCTCTGTCCATGGGATTTTGCAAGCAAGAATACTAGAGTGGGTTGCCATTTCCTCCTCCAGGGGATCTTCCTGACCCAGGGATTGAACCTACAACCTCCTGCATCTCCTGCACTGCAGGCAGACTTTTTTTTTTTTTTTTAATGATGGCTGAGCCATCACAGAAGCCCCAAATGGAAATATATATATCTACCCAAAAACCTCCACACCAAGATTAATAGCAGAATTACAAATAACAGCCAAAAAGTAGAAACAACTCAAATGTCCATCAGCTAATGAATGGATAAGGAAAATGTGGTAAATTCACACAAAAGAATATTATTCAATAATAAAAGAGTAAAGTACTGATACAAGCCACAACATGAATGAATCCTGAAAACATTATAATAAGAAAGGGGTGAGACACAGAAGACCACATATTATATGATCCCATTTATATCAAGTGTCCAGACTAGGCAAATCCATAGAGTCATAAAGTAGGTTAGTGATCACCTAGGGCTGGGGATTGGGGTAAATGGGCAGTGACTGTGAGTGGGTACAGTATTTTTCTCTAAGATAAGGAAAATATTGTAAAATTGATAGTGGTGATGAATGCAAAATTCTGTGAACATTCTAAAACCCACTGAATTGTATGGTATTCTTGAAAGGTTACCCCAGAAAGGTTATATCCACATGCTAATCCCTGATGCTAAAGCTGAAACTCCAGTACTTTGGCCATCTCATGCGAAGAGCTGACTCATTGGAAAAGACTCTGATGCTGGGAGGGATTGGGGTCAGGAGGAGAAGGGGACAACAGAGGATGAGATGGCTGGATGGCATCACCGACTCGATGGATGTGAGTCTGAGTGAACTCCAGGAGTTGGTGATGGACAGGGAGGCCTGGCGTGCTGTGATTCATGGGGTCGCAAAGAGTCGGACATGACTGAGCAACTGAACTGAACTGAACTGAACTAAATCCCTGATACCTATGAAAGTCATCTCACTTGGGAAAAGCATCTTAGAGATATAATTAAGGATCCTGAGACAAGAGCATCCTGGATTATTCAGGTGGGACCTACATTAATGAACAAATGTCCTTTTAAGAGACAAGCAGAGGGAGATTTGAGACACGTGCAGAGAGAGAATGTGAAGACAGAGTCAGAGACTGGATGATATGGCCACAAAGCAAAGAAGCCAAAGAATGTCAACAGCCAGAGAAAGTGGAAGAAGCAAGGAAGCATCCTTCCATAGAGCCTCTAGGCAGAGTGTGGCCTTGCTGACGTCTTGACTGCAGACTTCGGCCTCCAGAACTATGAGACGATAAATTCTTGTTGTGATCATGTGTTGTGGCAACTGTAGGAAACTAACACAGGTGTTTAGAGTAGATGTTGCTAAAGCAGTTACTTTAAAAATCAATCTAATATTTAACAACAAATGACTTGGAGTTTCAGAGTACAGTGGAAAATGTAGTGGCATTGTCAATGCATGGAGAAGAAATATTAGCATGGAGAGGAAGGTGGGATGTATGAGAAGCGCACCTCAGTATCTCACACGTGAGATGAGGAATGGTAAGACCTCGGCAGCACATCTTCATAAGTGCTAGTCCTTCTATCTGGAGTGCGCTCCTTCTCACCCACCCAGTAAGTGGCCACTCATCCTCAGAAGCTCAATTCAAATGCCACCTCCCCACCTCTCCAATCGTCCATCATTCCCTCTAGTGTTGACAAATACTTTGTCCAGAAGTTCTTATACTTGGCCCCGTATGCTGAGATTGTCTGCTTAAGTGCCTGCCTTCATCAATATCCTATGAAATAATTCAGAGCAGTGATCATGCCTTACTCACCTGATAACCTAGGAAGAGCATCCTTAATGAATGAACACAATGGAACCCTGGAGCAGTGGTTTTTAGTCATAACTAAACAACAGACTCACCCAGACCCCATTCTCAGAAACTGGCTTTAAAAAACACAGATGCCCAGAGCCAACCCCTAGAAATTGATTTAATTCTGGAATAGAAACAAGGTATTAACCTGTTGTTAAATATCACCTGATGATTCTAATGTGCAGAGATAAGAAGCATTGTCTAAGGGATGGACTCAGTATAGCTTTACATGCCAGGCAGACCTGAGGCAGATGCCAAAGAGAGAGAGATCTGAAAATCAAAAGTACACAAAGTACAGATGATCCCATACCAGCTAGGTATGTCTCCAAATAAAATACTAGCCATGAAAAAGTAGTAGAGAGCTAAAGAGTAGGACTAGCTTGCCCTCAAGGAGAAGGCAACGGCAGGCCACTCCAGTACTCTTGCCTGGAAAATCCCATGGATGGAGGAGCCTGGTAGGCTGCAGTCCATGGGGTCACTAAGAGTCGGACACGACTAAGCGACTTCACTTTCACTTTTCACTTTCATGCATTGGAGAAGGAAATGGCAACCCACTCCAGTGTTCTTGCCTGGAGAATCCCAGGGACAACAGAGCCTGGTGGGCTGCCATCTATGGGGTCGCACAGAGTCGGACACGACTGAAGCGACTTAGCAGCAGCAGCAGCAGCAGCACACTTCAGTGTGCAGACAGCTACTGGAGGGCATCTTGTTAAAACACAGAGCCTGATACAGTAGGTCTGGGACTCTGCAGCTCTAACAAGCTCCCAAGGGATGCCAGTACTGCTGGTTCATAAAGCTACTCTACAGTCATGATCTTCAGTAACTCTTTCATGTTTTCATTTTATTCAATTTGAATGACGCAGTGGAATCAGAAGTTCCCAATACTTGACAAAGTGATAAGTTCATTACAATTAAATATCAAAACTCTCCAACATGCCATTGTTCACTTTATACTACTAAATTAACCAGTAGAGAAAGTGTTATTTTATGGTAGAGAAAATAATCAGGGGGAAATATTTCTATGAAGTCTACCCCAAGAAGAACTGAATTAGGGAACTATAGTCAATATTTTTTTAATAAACTATAATGAAAAATAATTTCAAAAATAATATATGTGTATATATATAAACGAATCACCTTGCTATGCACCTGAAACACTGTAAATCAACTATACTTCAACAAAATATATATTAAGAAAAAAAAGAAAATTAGTTGAGAGTAACTTGAAAAAATAAAATCACCAAATAAAAATTTACTATACACTAAGCTGGTTTTAGAAAAGGCAGAGGAACCAGAGATCAAATTGCCAACATCCGCTGGGTCATCGAAAAAGCAAGAGAGTTCCAGCAAAACATCTATTTCTGATTTATTGACTATGCCAAAGCCTTTGACTGTGTGGATCACAATAAACTATGGAAAATTCTGAAAGAGATGGGAATACCAGACCACCTGACCTGCCTCTTGAGAAACCTATATGCAGGTCAGGAAGCAACAGTTACAACTGGACATGGAACAACAGACTGGTTCCAAATAGGAAAAGGAGTACATCAAGGCTGTATATTGTCACCCTGCTTATTTAACTTCTATGCAGAGTACATCATGAGAAACGCTGGGCTGGAAGAAGCACAAGCTGGAATCAAGATTGCCAGGAGGAATATCAATAACCTCAGATATGCAGATGACACCACCCTTATGGCAGAAAGTGAAGAGGAACTAAAAAGCCTCTTGATGAAAGTGAAAGAGGAGAGCAAAAAAGTTGGCTTAAAGCTCAACATTCAGAAAACGAAGATCATGGCATCTGGTCCCATCACTTCATGGGAAATAGATGGGGAAACAGCGGAAACAGTGTCAGACTTTATTTGGGGGGGGGGCTCCCAAATCACTGCAGATAGTGATTGCAGCCATGAAATTAAAAGACGCTTACTCCTTGGAAGGAAAGTTATGACCAACCTAGACTGCATATTAAAAAGCAGAGACACTACTTTGCCCACAAAGGTCCATCTAGTCAAAGCTATCGTTTTTCCAGTGGTCATGTATGGATGAGCGATTTGGACTATAAAGAAAGCTGAGTGCCAAAGAATTGATGCTTTTGAACTGTGGTATTGGAGAAGACTCCTGAGCATCACTTGGACTTCAGGGAGATCCAACCAGTCCATCCTAAATGAAATCAGTCCTGAATATTCACTGGAAGGACTGATGCTGAAGCTGAAACTCCAATACTTTGACCACCTGATGCGAAGAATTGACTCATTGGAAAAGACCCTGATGTTGGGAAAGATTGAAGGCAGAAGGAGAAGGGGATGACAGAGGATGAGATGGCTGGATGGCATCACTGACTCAATGGGCATGAGTTTGAATAAACTCCAGGAGTTGGTGATGGACAGGGAGGCCTGGCATGCTGTAGTCCATGGGGTCACAAAGAGTTGGACACGACTGAGTGATTGAACTGAACTGAACTGAGAACTTGTTCTGAGGACCCTAATAGGATAATGTAATTAGTTTTCTTATATATAAACTGAATGCCATATTTCTCAAATATGCACAGCAAAATCTTGTGACTTGCATTAATTTGACAGATTGAGCACTCCACACCAGGGAGCCTGATTTTAATAAGTCTGGCTAGGGCCTTGGACATTATAACATGGGATGGATATCATATGGCCCCAAAGGGTCAAGCACATGAAGTAGAGAGGGCCAGATGGGGCCACGTTTTCCAGCAGAGTACATGCTCCTAAGGGGAATATCTGCTATTCAGCTCTCCTCCCCAAGTGTAAGACCTGCTGATTTGCCAGAAAAGTCAGAAATCTAGGCTTTTATGAGAAATCTGATGAAACGTTAAGTACTACGTAGGCTAGCCAAGTCCAATCACTGCACTAATCATTTTATGTGAGTTTTCTCATTTGATTCTTATTACATTCCTAGAGGATAAGTACTAAAGCCATATTATCTTATAGATAAGGGAACCAAGATAGAGAGGAGAGAGAGATTAAGTAATTTGCACAAGATCATCTGCTAAAAGTCAAGCAAAGATTCAAACAGAGGTCTGTCTCACTCACAGCCCACAGTCCTAACCCCTAAACCAATCATGCTGGTGGGTGGTTGAGCCAGGCATCTCTGCTCATCTACGTTCTAGCCTCGAATCCTGATACTTAGCTGGACTCTGTTAACTTTATCCTTTGGGTAATTAATTTTCTCCTTGATTTTATGTTCTCAGTTTCAATTTAGAGTGACCAACCTTCCCAGTTTGCCAGAGACTGAGGGTCACCCAAGACAAGGGACATTCAGTGTAAAGTCAGGAGACTCCTGAGCAAACCAAGACAGTTGGTCTCCTTAGTTTTCATTTAATGGTGTTATGTTAAAAATAACCCTATCTGATTCACTGTTACATTTGTTATAGAAATTTTAAAAAATATTATTCAATAAGTGGGTCCTATGGGAAATTTCACTGTTTTCCTTGAAAAACTAGTGTGGTCTTATCCCCCTTTTTTACTGTGTGATTGACTTTGTGTCCCTTTATGCCTTACTCTATCTTTGTTAACAATTTGCCAATCATATTTTCCTCTTAGTTACATGAATTTGTTGATAAGCAGCTCAAGTGCTTGATTAGAAAAAAAAAAATACTGTACATGCATAGATGCCTTTTTGATTATCTAGAAATCAATTCAGCATAAGAAGCTTTGATTAAGTACTGGACTAACCACAGACCTGCACCACTAGTATACCTGGCAGCGTCTCCATGGTTGATATGATCAAGGACCACTTACTCCTCTCACATGTCCATGTGGGGGAACTTTCAGTGGGGATGCATCCAGCTTCACCCCCACCATGGGAAAGAACAGTCAGTTATCTGATTGGTGAGTCTAGGGGAAGAAACAGCATACTCAACCCATTCCTCTCTCCAAGGGGGTCACCATTCTCTGCCAGGGTGCCCTCTGCTCCTCGTACTACTGATCCACATGGACAGGTGTCCATGGGTGAGGCTTGATGATCTTCACCTCTGCCAGAGTGAGTAGTAGGTTTATCTTGAGGGCATAACATCAAGAAGACCATTTGGCTACCCACCCAGATGACATCAATCCCCTACTTTTCATCAGCAATAAAGCCAACCTTCGAATTTTCATTTGTCAGAATCTATACATCTCTCAGTTGGTTTGATAGGAATTGGGAAGAGAAGACGCTATTTATCGGTCTTCTGAAACCCCAACAGTAGGTGAGTGTAACAGTGAATTTACTGGACCTTGGATCCAAAAAGTCAAATAACAGTAGTTACCACTAAGCTTAAAGCACAAAATGAAAAATGAAGTATTTCAGGAGGGGGCAATCAAGGTGGCAGAGTGAAAGGACATGAAGCTCACCTTCCCCCACAAACACATCAAAAACACATCTAATGTCAAACAGTTCTCTCTGAAAACAAACTGGCAGAAGGACTCATACAGCCAAGGCTATAAAAAGATACACACAGAATTAGAAAGGAAAGGAAAGCAATCGGGACAGGACCTGGGCCCCTGGGAGAGGATTCAGATGAAAATGGAGATTACTCAAGCAGACACCTGCCCTGGGGAGAGAGCAATTCAAGCAATAGGTTGCGTGCTCCAGTCTGGGGTCTTATGGAGGGGAGAAAAGCCCCTTGGCGTGTTGGAGGACCTCTGGAACAATTAGAAGGGTTATGGGAAGCTTAGACTGTTCGTGTAAGGGGTGTGTACACACTGGCTAGCCCTAAGGCAGGACAGAGAGACATCTGCTCTAGGAGCAGCTGGTTTTCCATGCCTGCCTTGCCATGTGCCCCAGCCAAAGCTCCAGCCTGCTCACTCCATGCCACACCATGGCACTGAATCTGAGGTGCCCATGACCAAGAAACGATTCAACTGTAGGACACAAAGGTAACCCAGTCCTGAGGTGGAGTCTGGGTGGGATGGCAGTTGCCATTGTTGGCATTTACGTAAATGGAATCTCAGAAACTGCTCAGATCTCTGACAGCAATTGCTCCACCACAACTCACCTCCTGATACACATCAAGACCCCATATGGGCCCCAGTCAGCCCTATAGAATGGTTCCACCACAGGGCAGGGGTGGTAGAAGCTGGGGGCAGTGATCAGTTGTGAGGGACAAAGGTTACTAGCACTCAAGCCTGCATCTGAGCAAAGACACAGTTGCCTCCATAAGTAGCACATCAGACTTCTGTCTGTGCATGGACCTTACTTATTTCAGCAGCCCCCTTCTCTGGGACAAGAGAGGGAGAGGGAAAAACACACACTTAAAAGGAGCAGAGTCAGCTCAGAAAGGAGGAGATAATACAGATCAAAGAAGAAATAAATAGGGACAAAAAACTAGAAAAGATCAATGAAACCAAGAGCTGTTTTTTTATAAAGATAACAAAAGGGAATGGAAGCAGTAAAAGTCATATTTGTAGATGACATGATACTTTATATAGAAAACTCTAAATTCTCTACCTAAAACCCATTAGAACTAATAAATAGATTCAACAAGGGAACAGGATATAAGATTACTACACAGAAGTCTACTATTTTTCCATATACCAATAATACTATCAGAAAAAGAAAATTTTCCCTTTTAAAACCAATCTCTTTTAAAATCACATCAAAAAGAATAAAATATGTAGGAATTAACTTAACCAAGGAGGTAGAAGACCTATACACTGAAAACTATAAAACATTTATATAAGAAATTGAAGATGATACACGGAAATGGAAAAATATCCTGTGCTCTTGGATTGGAAGAATTAATATTGTTAAAATGGCCATATTACCCTAAGCAATCTATAGATTTAATGCAATACTTATCAAAATACCCATGACATTTTCCATTTTCCACAGAACTAGAACAAATAATCCTGAAATTCATATGGAACCACAAAAGACCCCAAACTGCCAAAGCAGTCTTGAGAAAAAACAAGAACAAAGCTGGATGTATAACCCTTTTAGACTTTAAACTATACCACAGAGCTACAGGAATCAAAACAGCATGGTACTGGCAGAAAAACAGGCATGTAGATCAGTGGAATGAACAGAGAGCCCAGAAATAAACCAATACACCTGGTCGATCCATCTATGACAAAGAAGGCAAGAATATGCAATGGAGAGAAAAATTCTCTTTAATAAGTGGTGCTGGGAAAACTGGGCAACTACATGTAAAAGAATGAGGTTACAACATTTCCTCACAACATATATAAAAATAAAACAGATTAAAGACATAAACGTAACAACTGAAACCATAAAACTCTTATAAGACAAAAGAGGCATAACATTTTTTGACATAAGTTGTAGTAACTTTTTTTAGTCTGTAGCCTAAGGCAAAAGAAATAAAAGCAAAAATAAACAAACAGAATCTAACTTAACTGCAAAGCTTTTGTGCAACAATAGAAGTCATCAATGAAACAAAAAGACAACCTGCAGAATAGGAGAAAATATTTGCAAATGATATGACTAACAAGGGTTTCAGATATATCTGAAATATATAAACAGTTAATACAACTCAATATCAAAAAAACCACCCAATCAAAAAATGAACAGAAGATCTGAATAGACATTTTTCCAAAGAGGACATGCAGATGACTAACAGGCACATAAAAAAGATATTCAACATTGTAATTATCAGAGAAATGCAAATCAAAATAAAATGCAATATCACCTCACAACTGTCAGAATGGCTATCATCCAAAAGTCTACAAATAACAAATGTTAGACAGGATGTGGAATAAAGGGACCCTTGTACACTGTCTGTGGGGACGTAAATTGGTACATTCACTGTGGAAAACGATATGTAGTTTCCTCAAAAAACTAAAAAGAGAACTACCATATGATCCAGCAATTCCACTCCTGGTTCTATACTCAGGAAAAAAAAAAAAAGAAAAATCTAATTCAAAAAACACATGTGTCCCAAAGTTCTTAACAGGACTATTTACAATAGTCAAAATATGGATGCAATCCAAGTGACCATCAACAGAAAAATGCATAAGAAGTGACATATCCATCTATCTACCTACCTATAATGGAATATTGCTGCTGCTGCTGCTGCTAAGTCACTTCAGTCGTGTCCAACCCTGTGCGACCCCATAGAGGGCAGCCCACCAGGCTCCCCCGTCCCTGGGATTCTCAAGGCAAGAACACTGGAGTGGGTTGCCAGTTCCGTCTCCAATGCATGAAAGTGAAAAGTGAAAGTGAAGTCGCTCAGTCGTGTTCAACTCTTAGCAACCCCATGGACTGCAGCCTACCAGGCTCCTCCGTCCATGGGATTTTCCAGGCAAAAGTACTGGAGTGGGGTGCCATTGCCTTCTCTGATAATAGAATATTACTCAGCCATAAAAAGAATGAAATTCTACCATTTACAGCAATATAAATGAACCTAGAGTATATTATATTTAAATAAGTCAGACAAAGAAAGACAAATACCGTATAATATCAATTACGTGCGGAATCTAAAAGATAACACAAATCAGTGTATACAGCAAAACAAAAACTGACTCACACATAGAGAAAACAAATTAATGGTTCCCAAAGGGGAGAAGGAAGGAGAAGGGGCAAGTTAGTGATATGTGATTAAGAGATACAAACTACTATGTGTAAAATAGATAAGCAACCAAAATATATTCTATAGCACAGGGAATTCTAGACATTATCTTGTAATAACCACTAATAGAGTATAATATGCAAAAATATTGAATCACTATGCTACACACCTGAAATCAATATTGTAAATCAACTACACTTCCCCCAAAATGAGGTACTTCACACCAGAAACTTCTAATACATCTGTGAAGCAAATCCTTATCTCAAATACCACCACTGAAATTGGTCCTCAGTGTCACTAGATTTGGACCCCAATGCTTTTGAACTGTGGTGTTGGAGAAGACTCTTGAGAGTCCCTTGGACTGCAAGGAGATCCAACCAGTCCATCCTAAAGGAGATCAGTCCTGGGTGTTCATTGGAAGGACTGATGCTGAAGCCGAAACTCCAATACTTTGGCCACCTGATGCAAAGAGCTGACTCATTTGAAAAGACCATGATGCTGGGAAAGATTGAGGGCAGGAGAAGAAGGGGACAACAGAGGATGAGGTGGTTGGATGGCATCACCAACTCAATGGACATGGGTTTGGGTAAACTCTGGGAGTTGGTGATGGACAGGGAGGCCTGGTGTGCTGCAGTTCCTGGGGTTGCAAAGAGTCAGACACGACCGAGCGACTGAACTGAAGTTTTATCTGACTCTATCTTTTAGAAGCAGAATTTTAAAATTCATAACAGACCTCAGCTCATGTAGGAAAATAAAACAATATATTTGCTACTTAAAGAGAAAATGATGAATGATTCTTCTTATTTTCTTCCTGTCTGCTTACAGAAATCTCATCTGAACCATATATTCACACATACCTGTTTCCTGAGAGAGGGAATCTAACATAACAGCTGAATACACTGTAATTTCTCATTATAATTACATCTTTAAAAGGCTTTTTGCCATGAAAATTGGTTTAGCATCTAGTTTTGGGGTTCACTTTTGCATAAATAACATAATGTCCAATTTGGTATTTTAGAATAAATTGATTAGCAAGTTATTTTAATAATTGTAAATGTTGAGGTTAGTAAAAGAAAAACTCCCAGGTTCAGATAGGCTGACAAGCATCCAAAATAATAATGTAGGATTTATTCCTTAAAGTTTATCATGTAATAAACAGAAAGTAAAATATGGTTCATATATTCACATCTATTCTATCTTAAAGCTCCATAACCACAGGGTTGTTTTAGTCAAATACTGGGAATATCTAGAGCCATCAGAGGCATGTTTTCAGAAGTTAAAGCTAAATCACCATAGCTTCTTTCCATTATGTCACATTAAATTCTAGTTCATTCCATGTTTTCATGCTCTACTTGGCGACAGATACACATCAGTGTTACTGACATTCACATGGAAGTAATGTCATATCCCAGTAAAATGCTCTTCTCAACCCCCACATACTGATTCCATGAGAATGAGACCCCATACACAATAAATCTTCATACCCACCTGAATAAGTTTTGATTACAGTTGACAAAAACAAAATCCCGATACTTTCTTCCTAATAAAACCTTTTTGTCCAAAAAGAAAAATACACTGCAATTTTAGAGTAGAACAAAGTTTTTACAGTCTATTTGTTAAGTGAAGAAGGTTGGCAGGAGAAGATAGACCACACTCATTTAACTGAATTATCTGCTGTAAGTAAACTCTGCTGCTAGGTAAAAAGAGTATAGTTTGTGGAATTTCACTAAAAAAAAAAAAGAAGAAAGTTCCAAATCTTTATATAGAATATCAGGCTTGCATAATTCTTAAGCAATACCACGTGCTTTCATTCATAATGCGAATAATAAATGTGAACTGCATTTTCAGTGTATTATTCTAAAACTAGGGCTTCCCAGATGGTGCTAATGGTAAAGAACCTGCCTGTCAATGCAGGAGATATAAGAGAGGTGAGTTTGATCCCTGGGTTGGGAAGATCACCTGGAGGAGGATACAGCAACCTACTCCAGTATTCTTGCCTGGAGACTTCCTGGAGCCTGATGAGCTACAGTCCATAGGGTCTCAAAGAGTCGGACATGACTGAAGCAACTAGCATGCCCTCACACATCTAAAACTGGATAATTTAAATTCCTTTATTTATTAAACAGGCACTTGATTTAAGGCAGCACTTTGGACATCAGAGAAGATCTAACAATGAATCAGAAGATAGGACCTCTGTCCTCAAAAAGGTTACATAGTTCTAAGGAAGAGTATATGGGTGTGTGTGCCTAACAATGTGAGACTGTGTGTAAAATGATGTGATAGGGGACTAACACCCTTGGACATTCAGAAGAGAAGTAAAACTTTTAAAACAGAGGAGCAGGGAAGTTTACACAGACAGGATGGGGTTAGAATTCAACTACCATTGAAGGTATACCTGCACATTCCTGAGTAGAAATAGTCTTGAGCAACATAGAGAGCACTGTACATCCTGAGCCCAAATTAGCTATATAACCTGAATAACATTTAAGGCATAGAGACTGATTATGAAGACAACTTTGGGTCAGATTCTGAAGGTCTTGAACAGCAAGTGAAGGAATTCAAATTTCATTCAACAGACAGAGGAGAGCCATGGAAGCTTTTTGAGCTGGAGAGTATGTTCATCAAAGTTGTACTTTGGGGGAATAAGTTTAGGTGGTTGACAATGGCTGGAGAAGAGACAGCAGAGCAGGCAAGTCTGATCAGGCTACTGCACTGATCCAGCCGAGAGGGGAGGAACAGCAAGGGAGTGATGGACATGGCAGGCAGTGCAGGAGCAGAACGAACAAGATTTGAAGACTGGAAGTGGGAAGCGAGGGAAAGGGCAGAATCAATGATGACTCTCAGTTTAAGCCTGGGGAACTGAGGAAATGGAAGTCAAGAGGGAAATCTGAGTTGAGAGGGAAGGATGAGGAAATTAGTTTGAGTTCGTATCCAGATGGCAGTTAGAAATACAGGGCTAAGGAGTTAGTTCAGAATTAATAGATGATAGATTTAATAGGTAATAGGTATAGATTTAATAGGAAATATATTTTAATCTATATGAGAGGAAAAGTTGAAGCTATTTAACTTCAAAGTTTGAGTTTATAAACTCAACAAATATAATACAGACTATGTTAAACCTCTAACATAAATAATTGAATATTTGTTTATATCAAAAATAGCCCATAGTATTGGTATTTTGTACCATTGGTAAGATACAAAAAAAAAAAAAAAAAAAAAAAAAACCCTGACAATATACAAGTAGCTGGGAGGGGAAGTTTGTAC